>NC_041380.1:377400935-377475584 GCF_002162155.2 Triticum dicoccoides | reverse complement strand
CCCCTACGGGCCGGAAGTCCTAGTCGGACACGGCCCGTAGGTCGGTTCCCTTTTTTTAAATAATTACGCTTGGAAGAAAAATAAAAAGAAATACTAAACGGACTCCAAAAATCCCAAAATAAATTTTCCCAGGCTTCTAAAATCAAGCCCGACAGAGTGAACATTTATTTGGGCCCTAAATGCAATTTTGAAAAACGCACATTTTTCCTAAATTCTAATAAAACACCGAAAAACTCCGAAATAAAATCTTATTTGATTTTATTATTAAATCCTCAATATTTCTTTATTTTGGGAAAGTCATTTTATTCCCTCTCTCATATTTTTTATAATAGAAATAATTGATGATAAAATAAATAAAATCAAATGATCCTATTCTCAAAATTTGAGAAAACTCAAATATGAAAATAACGAAATCCCCAACTCTCTCCGTTGGTCATTGTGTTGCGTAGAATTTCTGGGATCAACCAAAATGCAAAATAAAATATGATATGCATTGATGATCTAATGTATAACATTCTAAATTGAAAATTTGGGATGTTACAAACCTACCCCCCTTAAGATGAATCTCGCCCTCGAGATTCGGGTTGGCTAGAAAATAGGTGAGGGTGGTCTTTGAACAAATCTTCCTCTCGCTCCCAGGTGGCTTCATCCTCTGAGTGGTGGCTCCACTGAACTTTGCAAAACTTGATAACCTTGCTGCGAGTAACTCGACTGGCAAACTCAAGAATCTTAATTGGTTTCTCCTCGTAGGTCAAATCATTATCCAACTGAATAATTTCCAATGGCACTGTGTCTCTCAAAGGTATGTCAGCCATCTCCGCGAGACATTTCTTTAACTGAGAAACGTGGAACACATCATGAACTGCTAATAATCCTTCGGGCAATTCCAACTTGTAGGCCACTTCTCCCATATGCTCCAAAACTCGATATGCTCCTACAAATCGTGGAGCTAATTTCCCTTTAACTCCAAAACACTTTGTTCCCCGAAGTGGAGATACTCGAAGATAAGCTCTATCTCCGACTTCGTAAACTGTCTCCTTGCGTTTAGAATCTGCATAACTTTTCTGTCTGGACTGGGCTACCTTGACCCTATCACGAATCAACTTCACCTTCTGTTCAGACTCTTTAATCAAGTCAGGACCAAACAACTGACGGTCTCCAACTTCGTCCCATGACAACGGTGTCCTGCACCTCCTTCCGTACAAGGCTTCGAAAGGGGCCATCTTTAAACTGGTTTGGTAACTGTTGTTGTAAGAGAACTCTGCATATGGCAAATTATCGCCCCAACTAGATCCGTAATCTAGCGCACAACCTCTCAGCATATCCTCCAAAATTTGATTGACTCTCTCGGCCTGTCCATCTGTCTGTGGATGAAAAGTTGTACTGAATTCTAGCCTGGTACCCAAAGTTTCGTGCAACTGCTTCCAGAACTTTGAGGTAAACTGGGTTCCTCTATCTGATACGATACTCCTCGGAACTCCATGCAAACATACGATCCTGGTCATGTATATCTTTGCCAACTTAGCACTGGTGTAAGTGGTCTTTACTAGGATGAAATGAGCTACTTTCGTCAATCGATCGACTACAACCCAAATTGAGTCATAGCCTGAACGAGTCCTGGGCAATCCCGTGATAAAATCCATGCCTAGCTTATCCCACTTCCATTCGGGTATCGGCAATGGTTGTAACAATCCTGCTGGCTTCTGATGCCCTGCCTTTACTCTCTGACATACATCACAAACGGCTACATACTCTGCTATATCCTTCTTCATTCTGGTCCACCAGAAAATATCCTTCAAATCCAAATACATCTTGGTATTTCCTGGGTGAATCGAATACGGTGAATCGTGTGCCTCTTGCAAAATCAACTTCCTGATCTCCGGGTTATTGGGCACGTAAACACGGTCTTCAAACCATAGGGTGTCGTGTTCATCCTCACGAAATCCTTTAGCTTTTCCTTTGCTCAGCTTCTCCTTTATAGCGGCAATCTCTTTGTCAGTCTTCTGAGCTTCTCTGATTCTATCCATCAAGGTTGACTGAATCTCCAATGCTGCTACATAGCCTCCCGGAACTATTTCCAAACATAGTTCACGAAGATTTTCTGCTAACTCCTTGGGTATTTCTCCCATCATTAATGTATTGACATGGCTCTTATGGCTTAATGCGTCAGCTACTACATTAGCCTTTCCGGGATGATAATGTAATTTCATATCATAATCTTTGATAAGCTCCAACCATCTCCTTTGTCTGAGATTCAACTCCTTCTGTGTGAAAATGTACTTCAAACTCTTATGATCCATGTACACCTCACAATGGTTTCCAATGAGGAAATGTCTCCATGTTTTCAAAGCATGCACTACGGCTGCTAACTCCAAATCATGCGTGGCATAATTCAACTCATGAGGCTTCAGTTGTCTTGAGGCATATGAAACAGCTCTCCCTTCCTGCATAAGCACTGCTCCAAGTCCTCGACGTGAAGCGTCGCAATACACCTCATAATCCTTGGTCTGGTCTGGCAAAATCAACACTGGTGAGGTAACCAAACGTTTCTTCAACTCCTGGAAACTAGCCTCACACTCCTCTGTCCATATGAACTTGGTATCCTTCTTTAATAACTCTGTCATAGGCTTCGCAATCTTTGAGAAATTCTCAATAAATCTCCGGTAGTATCCTGCGAGTCCAAGAAAACTCCGGATCTCTCCAACTGTTGTTGGGGCTTCCCACTTGGTCACGGTTTCAACTTTAGCGGGATCTACTGCTATACCTTCTCCAGATATAACGTGTCCGAGGAATCCCACTTCTTTCAACCAAAACTCACATTTGCTGAACTTGGCATATAATTGATGTTCTCTGAGCTTTCCAAGTACCAAACGCAAATGCTCCTTATGCTCCTCTTCATTCTTCGAATAAACCAGGATATCATCAATGAACACTACGACGAACTTATCCAAAAACTCCATAAACACTTTGTTCATCATGTTCATAAAATAGGCAGGCACGTTAGTGAGACCAAATGACATAACGGTAAACTCATACAGCCCATACCTGGTGGTAAAAGCTGTCTTCGGAATATCCTTGCCGGGGTTTCTGATCCACGGGCACCTATGGGACCGGCGGACCGGGTCCCTTTTGGTTCGGCGGGGGGCGGAGGCTGCGCAAAGAGCAGATCAAGGCGAAGCACGCGGGCGGTTGGTCGTGCGAAGAGTGAATCGAGGCGAAGAACACGAGCGATTTACCCAGGTTCGGGCCGCAAGGATGCGTAAAACCCTACTCCTACTTTGTGGATTGGTATTGATTTCTAGCTCAGGAGCGAGATCGAGCATGAGTGTGTGGAATGGCTGAACCTCTCCAAGGCTCTCAAAATGGCCGACCCCCTCTACGTTGCACACGGGCCTCCTTTTATACTCAAGGGGTTACCGACATAGGGCAACGGGGGCCAAGGGCAAAAATGGAAAGGGTGCCGTGGGTAGGCACAGCTAGGTGCTGTAGTAGGCACAGCTAGCTGCTACAGTGTTATCATACCTAACCCTGATGGCAGGGGACAAGGGCATTAAATGTCCGTCTGTGTCGCCTAGACAGCACCGAAAGGGACCGCTAGGGACGCCACCGTCTTGCCATGATGGTTGTCTTGTCAGCGCCTGCGTGCCACCGCACGCCCTGCATAGCCTCCTGCCACGTGCGCTCGGAGGGGCCCCGGAGCGACACGTGGGTGGATGTGCTGGAGCGCGGGCGTGGAGTGGGGGCTTGCCGCGGCAAGCGCCTTGCCGCGGCCGTCGACTTGTCGCTTCCGGGAGCTTGTCGCTCACCAGGCCTTGTCGGGGCGCGTAGCGCGCCGCGGCAAGTTCCTTGGAATGCCTTGGACGGCCTTCCCGGCAAGCGCCTCTTGCCGGGGCCTTGGGACGCTTCTGATGGCCTTCCCGGCAAGCTCCTCTTGCCGGGGTCTTGACTTCTTCCCGGCAAGCTCCTCTTGCCGGGGTCTTGCCTTGAGTACTTTGTTCTTGAATGGTCTTCAGAGGGACCACGGGGAATCTTGGCGGTGATCTGGCAGGCTTTGCTGCGGGGCGCTGCGACTGCCCGTGCACAAGTTCGGGGTACTAAGGGTACCCCTACTTTAGTATACCGACATGAGCCCCCGGGCCTGGGCCAGACACGCTGCCGAGCGCTGTTGGGCCAGGCCCAAAACAGTGCAGGGGCACGCGCGGCCTAGGTTACGCCGAGTCTTCCTCCGCATCCACCGCGCCCTCCCCGCGACGGCATGCGTTGAATGCGGCGTCGTGGGGGAGGTCGTGGGGGTTCCTTCTCTCGAAATGCGGAACGTCCGCCCCCTTCCCCCTTTAAGAGCAGGGGAAGCGGGGGCAGTTGGCCCATTCGCCCGTTGCCGTTCCCAATCTCGGAAATCTCCGCCGCCCTCTCGCCTCCCCAAAGTAGAGAGAGAGAGCAGCGCTCCGCCCTCCCCCGTCGCCAGCACCACCAACGCCGTCGATCCCCTCCACTGCTTCCGCCATGGTTCCGAAAGCCGACAGGGGGAAGACCGTGAAGACGACCGAGGCGCAGCGGCTCGCGGCGCTGCGGAAGACGCGGGCCGTTTCCCCCCCCCCCCAGGCTCGGCGCGAAGGAGCTGAGGGCGGACTATTCTTTGTTCTGGTCGGCGGAGACGCGCGCGCATCCGCGCACAAGAGTTCTCCCCGCCACCGCCTGTAAGACTGCCCGAAATGGGTACGCCTTCTTCGCGTTGTTCTTCTATTGCGGGCTCTGCCCGCCCTTCTCTGATTTCTTCTGCGACGTTATGAACACCTATGGATTCCACCTCCTTGACTTCACCCCCAACGCCGTTCTGACGATGGCAGTTTTCGCGCATCTCTGTGAAAACTTTGTCGGAATTCTTCCCAACGTAGCCCTCTTCCGCCATTTCTTCACTCCTCGAGTAGAGAGAGGAGAGCCTCTATCCGGCGGGATCGCCTGGATCTTGAGGACCAGCAAGAAGGAGACTTATCTGGAGGGAGAGTTCCGCGGCAAGTGGGAGGAGTGGAGGGCTGATTGGTGCTGGATTGTCGAGGAGAGTCCACAGCCTTTCACCGCCCGACGCCAAACCCCGGTGGCACGCGGCGACGACTGGAGCGACCTGGCCCCGGAGGACGACAGGCTGGGGATCGCCGTCACCAGGATCCTGCGCCTCCGGAATGCCGGGCTCACTGTCGGCGCGGTTGGCGCAGACTTCCTCCGCCGCCGCGTCGCCCCCCTGCAAGAGCGGGGGAGGCCAACTTGGGAGTTCAAGAACGCGGCAGATATTATGAGGCTGCGGCCGGGCCTCAACTATAACTTCACAGTTCTGGAGCTCCATGCGATGCTGCAGGAGCTGTTCAGGTATGACCCCCAGCATCCCGAGGTGTTCAGGTTGCCGGGGGGCATCGTGCCTCTGTGCAACAACTCCGCGCTCGACCACATCCGTGCAATGATGCCGGAATGCGACTCGCACGGGATTGTGCCGACTTGGCAGGAGCCTGCCGACGAGGTCGTGCAGCACTTCTTCGACAACTTGGTGGAGGTGGCAGTCCGCCCCGACGAGAAGGACGGCCTCACCCGCGACACCACTGACGCGGAGATGGCGCGCATCGCCACCAGGATGGAGGAGGCGGCGGCAGCCGCAGCCGCGGGCGAGTTTGGGTTCACCACCGCGGAAGCAGACGCGGCAGAAGTGGCGAGCTATGGCGAGCAAGGGGAGCCTGCCGGCAAGGAGGGGCTTGCCGGGCAAGACGCCGAGCCGGACGAGCCTACCAAAGATACGGGCAGCTCGCGGTAAGTCGACTCCTCTTCCTCCTTGCCTCCGGACAGCCCACCAGAATCAGAGGCCCCAACGCCGCCCAGGAGGCGTCTCCGCAAGGATGGCGATGAGGCGGAGCGGCAAACGGGTCGACAGTCGCCACGCCGCGTGACGCGCTCGACCGCGGCAAACACCGTTGCCGCGGGAGCGCCTCATGCTACGACGGCAACTGGAGCGGGGTCCAGCTGGACCACCGCTTCGGTCCCTGCCGCTTCCTGTGCCGTGCCGACAGCTGGAGCGGGGTCTTCTCAGACCGCCACCACTGCTCCCGCCAAGCGGCCAAGGGAAGCTTCTCCTCCGCCTCCTCGCTCTGGGAGCGCGCCGGGCTTCGACTTCTCCGCGCTGAGCTCCGACGAGGAGGATGAAGAAGAGTAAGCTTCTCTTGCTGCACTCGCATTTCTTCGGTTTTTGTCGTTGTTCTTGCTTCTCAATTGCTTTTCCCTGAGCCTGCTCCTTTTTAGGACTCTGGCCCAGAGAGCGGCAAAGAGAGCTAAGGCCCCGGTGGTCATCGTCGAGGACGTGCCCACTGCGACAACAGGTGGCGCGCCCGAGACAACCTTGCCGGACCTGGCGACTTTCCTCCATGGCAGCCCCCAGCGTAAGTGTGTGAACTTTTTGCCACGGTGAGGCACGCATGGGTACTTGTCTTTGCTGATATCCGCTTGTTGCCTTGTGTAGGAGCAGAGCAGCCTCACCAGGAGCGTCCGGAGACAGCCCCCGGCATGCCATCTGCTTCAACTACGCCGCCCAGGGAAAATTTTCTGGCAAGAGATTCTCCGGTGGGGGGTGGCTCTCCGGCAAGGGGAAGCTCTCCGCCAAGGGACGGCACCAGCATCCCCCCAGCGGTAGAGACCATGGCCACCGAGCCCAGTGCAGGTAATCTCCTTGCTTCAAATCTTCCCTTGGGTTCTTCTTCTTCTGGTCTCTTTGAGTTTTGGCTGGATCTTGTTTGACTCTTCCCCCCTTTGCCGGCCATCAGACCCATCCGCTGCGGAGCGGATGGAGACCGAGGTCGCCACTGAGGATGCAGCCGGTGGTGGCGACGCCGCCAGCGCCGAGGCCGCCAAGGCTGGCACCGCGGCGGCTGGCGAGGGTTCTGGCGATAGTACTGATGGCCCAGAGGCCGCAGGAGCGCCAGGCGCTGCACCGACCGCTGACCCGTCCGCCGAGGCCGCAGCGCCAAGCATCGAGGAGCCCCAACCGGGCGTTTACTTGAAAGCCGGTGAAGGCGTCTTCATCAACCTCCCCTGGGCATCAAGCTCCAGGGCGCCGGTCGAGGGGGAGGTCTTCGACGGGGAAGTGCTTGCCTCCGCGGGTTTGAAGCTGGTTGATGCGCCGAGCAGCAGTAGCAACGAGCCCGAAGAGGAGCGGCTGCTGTGCAGGTTGATGTCGCTCTACCGCGCGCGACAAGCCAAGCTGGAGTCCCGCGAGGCGCTTGTCGCGAAGGCGGGAGCAGACATTGAGAAGCGCGCAGACGAGCTCGCGGGTTTCCACCGGGAAGCCGTCCGATCCTTGGCAGAGGAGCGGGAGCAGCTCGCTGAAGCGAAGAAGGCCTTTCTCCTCGAGAAGGCCGAAGCCGAAGAGCTGCAGCGACTTGCTGCCGTGAAGCTAGCCGCGGAAGAGGGCGAGCAGGCGCAGCGGAAGGTCAACCTCGACGCTCATGAGGAGGAGCTTGCCGCGCGCGAGGAGAAGCTGGGCGGAGCCCTCAAGCAAGCGGAGGATGCTGCCGCCGCTGCCGAGGCCGCCAAAAAGGTGCTGGAGATGAAGGTGGTGCAGCTGGAGGCTGACCGCAAAGCATATGGCGAAGAGCTCAGCGCCGCCAAGGACTCCAACGCCGCCCTCGAGTCGAGGCTGGTCGCTTTGACCAAGGCGCTGGACGGCGCCAAGGAGTGGGAGGCGGCCCTGAAGAAGGAGATCGATGCCGACAAGGCGTTGCTGGAGAGTGCTGCCACCACCCAGAACGCCTTTAGGGATATGGTGGAGCACTGGACAGAGAGCCTCGTGAACGCCGCCGGGGGCATCGACAAGGAGCTGGCGCAGCTGGGGGTGGAGGACTTCGGGTACTCCTCCGACGAGAACCTCCAACCTAGCGCCAAGCTCACTCTGTTCTTCCAAGGCGTGGCGACGGCGCTCCAGCGGCTCCGGGATGAGATACCAAAGCGGCTGGCCGACGAGTCGCGCGAGATCTGTGCGGGAGCCCTTCAGAAGGTGTTGATGAAGGTGGCCTTCCGCAATCCAGGCCTCCGCCTCCACAACGTCCTCAGATCCTTGCCGCCTGATATCGATCAGGAAGAGCTCAAGGCCCTTGTCGCACCCATTGTGGACAAGGTGAGCGGGATCAAGAGGGTCGAGGGCGACCGCGTCGACTAGGCCGCCGGCTTCCTTCTTTCCTTGTCGCTGCTAGCTATGTCATAGAAAACATTTATTAGAGCTGCGACAAGCTATTTTGTAATATAACTTTCTTTTGGGTAGCCATTGCAATGTTATTCCCTTTACTTGACTCCTCCCTTTGTATGTTTTTGCCCTACGCTTTTAGGGAACTTGCCGGTGCAGGCACCCAGACCGCGAGCGCTGAGCGCGGAACTGGCGGTGCCGCTACCGGCAAGAAACCTTGTCGCATCCAGCTGCAGCTCACTTAAGTTGCTGAGCGGGGCTCGAAGCAAAGTAAGGGCGCGGCTAGTGTAGCAACTAGCCGCAGCTAACTTACGTTGTTGAGCAGGCTCAAAACAATGCAAGGGCGCGGCTGGTGTAGCAACCAGCCGCAGCTCACCTAATGTTGTTGAGCGAGCTCGAAACAACGCAAGGGCGCAGCCAGCTACGAGTTGGCTCCTCCGCGCACAGGTTTCCCATACAAAGTGCAGTCGTTCAAGGGAGATAACTTAAAATTTAAAAAATTTGGCTGCTCAAACTTTGGCAACTTAGCTTTTCTGTTGTTTGCTTCTCGGCAAGACGAAATTCTTGAACGACGCCTGGTCCATACCCTTCTCTTCTCCTTTCCCCCCCCCGGCAAACTTGTGGGCGAGGGATCATTTCTTTCCTTGGAAGAAGGAAGAAAAGAAAGAAGAGAAAATAAAGATATAGAGCCTAGCAGCTCGTTATCGCTTACCGTGGGGTTGGTGCTGCACAAATGTCAGATCATACATGCCAGAAAATAGAAAGCATAAAATCGACAAAATGTGCGGAGCACGCGAGCTTTACTGCGCACGGGATCTGCGCCCGGCCTCGTACAAAGGATTACATGCAACAGCGGCAAGACTTTGTACAAGAGGTGGTTGCCGGAACGGGTTCCGACAACCGCGCCTTACGGGTAAAACTTACGAAGATGCTCGATGTTCCAGGAGTTGCTCACTGGGATGCTATCTTCGGTCTCAAGGCGGACAACGCCGGGCCCAGTGACTCGTTTCACCCGGTAAGGGCCTTCCCATTTCGGCATCAACTTTGTATGTTTTTACCCCACGCTTTTAGGGAACTTGCCGGTGCAGGAACCCGGGCCGCGAGCGCTGAGCGCGGAACCGGCGGTGCCGCTACCGGCAAGAAACCTTGTCGCAGCCAGCTGCAGCTCACTTAAGTTGCTGAGCGGGGCTCGAAGCAAAGTAAGGGTGCGGCTAGTGTAGCAACTAGCCGCAGCTAACTTACTTTGTTGAGCAGGCTCAAAACAATGCTAGGGCGCGGCTAGTGTAGCAACTAGCCGCAGCTCACCTAATGTTGTTGAGCGAGCTCGAAACAACACAAGGGCGCAGCTAGCTATGAGTTGGCTCCTCCACGTACAGGCTTCTCATACAAAGTGAGCCGATCCAGGGGAGAATAGCTTAAAAATTGGGGATCTGGTTGCTCAGGCTTTGGCAACTTATCTGTTCTGGGTGTGTTGACGTGCATGGTGGTCTTGGGCGCTCCGAGATCCACCAGCTCGATCTTGATCCAGCGAGTGCATGGTACCATGAGTACCATGGCGCTGCCGGTCCCGCGCCTCCTGAGATGGGCGCGGTGCATGCACGGACGCCGAGGTCTTGGAGTGCGCCCGGTCGTTGTGGGAGCCGGCCACGCCGCCGATGGGCAGCGCGGCCTTGCCCTGGGACCTGGCAGCACCGTGAGTTCCCTTGTCGATGCGTGCCCTTCCGCCGGCGCCTGCCCCACCATCCGTTCGCTGCGGCGGCGGGTGGCTCGGCGCGGACGGAGCAGCTGCCTCCGAAACTTTCTTCTTCGGCGGCATGTTGATGAAGATGGTGAAGATCGATGAAGAAGATGAAGATCTAGCCCGCAAGAACGCCGGATCTGATTCACACAACTTCGACGCCCCCTACCTGGCGCGCCAGAGATGCCGGGGTTTCTGATCCACGGGCACCTATGGGACCGGCGGACCAGGTCCCTTTTGGTTCGGCGGGGGGCGGAGGCTGCGCAAAGAGCAGATCGAGGCGAAGCACGCGGGCGGTTGGTCGTGCGAAGAGTGAATCGAGGCGAAGCACGCGAGCGATTTACCCAGGTTCGGGCCGCAAGGATGCGTAAAACCCTACTCCTGCTTTGTGGATTGGTATTGATTTCTAGCTCGGGAGCGAGATCGAGCATGAGTGTGTGGAATGGCTGAACCTCTCCAAGGCTCTCAAAATGGCCGACCCCCTCTACGTTGCACACGGGCCTCCTTTTATACTCAAGGGGTTACCGACATAGGGCAACGGGGGCCAAGGGAAAAAATGGAAAGGGTGCCGTGGGTAGGCACAGCTAGGTGCTGTAGTAGGCACAGCTAGCTGCTACAGTGTTATCATACCTAACCCTGATGGCAGGGGACAAGGGCATTAAATGTCCGTCTGTGTCGCCTAGACAGCACCGAAAGGGACCGCTAGGGACGCCACCGTCTTGCCACGATGGTTGTCTTGTCAGCGCCTGCGTGCCACCGCACGCCCTGCATAGCCTCCTGCCACGTGCGCTCGGGAGGGGCCCCGGAGCGACACGTGGGTGGATGTGCTGGAGCGCGGGCGTGGAGTGGGGGCTTGCCGCGGCAAGCGCCTTGCCGCGGCCGTCGACTTGTCGCTTCCGGGAGCTTGTCGCTCACCGGGCCTTGTCGGGGCGCGTAGCGCGCCGCGGCAAGTTCCTTGGAATGCCTTGGACGGCCTTCCCGGCAAGAGCCTCTTGCCGGGGCCTTGGGACGCTTCTGATGGCCTTCCCGGCAAGCTCCTCTTGCCGGGGTCTTGACTTCTTCCCGGCAAGCTCCTCTTTCCGGGGTCTTGCCTTGAGTACTTTGTTCTTGAATGGTCTTCAGAGGGACCACGGGGAATCTTGGCGGTGACCTGGCAGGCTTTGCCGCAGGGCGCTGCGACTGCCCGTGCACAAGTTCGGGGTACTAAGGGTACCCCTACTTTAGTACACCGACAATCATGTTCTCGAATCTTCAACTGGTGGTATCCTGATCGCAGATCGATCTTGGAAAATACCTTAGCTCCTTGCAATCGATCAAACAGATCGTTGATCATTGGTAGTGGGTACTTGTTCTTGATCGTTACTTTGTTCAATCCTCGATAATCAACAACCATCCTTAACGATCCATCCTTCTTCTCCACTAGAAGTACTGGCGATCCCCAAGGTGAAGAACTTGGGCGAATATATCCCTTATCCAGTAACTCCTTAATCTGCTTCTTAATTTCCACCAAATCCATTGCTGGCATCCTATATGGTCTCTTTGATATTGGCCCAGTGCCTGGCAATAGCTCAATCAAGAACTCAATATCTCTATCCGGTGGCATGCCTGGCAACTCTTCTGGAAATACATCAGGGAAATCCCTTACCACTAGTACTTCCTCCTGCACAACTCCTGTTAGGAAATTTACTTGGGTCCTCTTTGGCACATGTTGGGATACATACTTGATCCTTCTCCCTTCTGGGGTGGTAAGCAAAATTGACTTACTAGCACACTCAATATTCCCTTCATACTTTGATAACCAATCCATGCCTAATATCACATTAAATCCTTGAGATTCCAATATTATTAGGTCTGAGGGAAAAACATAGTTACCAATCCTTAATGGTAACCGATCACACCATAGACTAGCCACATACTCTGCTCCGGGCGAGGTTACTAACATGGGTGACCTAAGGGCTTGGGTTGGTAGGTTATACTTATCCACAAATCCCCTTGAGATGTGTGAATGCGATGCACCAGTATCAAAAAGAACGAGTGCAGTAAATGACTTAACCAAAAACTTACCTATTACTGCATCGGGCTGAGCTTCAACCTCCTCCACACTAACGTTGTTCACCTGTCCCCTGTTGAAAGGGTTCGGCTTCTTCCTAGAACTTCCATTGCCATTTTGGCCTTCAGGACATTCATTGGCATAATGTCCGGTCTTCGAACACTTATAGCAAGTGACTTGGCTCAAGTCCTTGGCTGGGGTTGAGGGGTTGGTGCGGTTCTGGCCGTTGCTTCCTCCATTGCCATTACCATTTTTGGTGCCATTGTGATTGTGCGAGCTACCTCCTCCATTGGTATGCTGAAAATGTCCTCCCGGTCTAGGGGTAAAACGTGGCTTCTGCTGAGCTCCTGAATTGTACTTTCCTTGTCCATACTTCCTCTTGTGATTCTCAATTTGTTGCTGCTTCCCTTCAATCATAAGAGCACGATCTACCAACTCCTGGTAGTTATTGAAGGTGGCTACCATCAACTGCATGCTCAACTCATCATTCAGTCCTTCTAGAAACTTCTCTTGCTTAGCTGCATCCGTAGCGACGTCATCTGGGGCATAACATGCTAACTTACTAAATTCCTCCACATACTGGCCAACTGTCCGTCCTCCTTGGCGCAAGTTACGAAACTCACGCTTCTTCATGGCCATAGCTCCTGCTGAAACATGGGCAGTACGGAAAGCCTGCTGAAACTGGTCCCATGTGACAGTGTCGACTGGGAAGGTGGCTGTGAAATTCTCCCACCATGATGCTGCGGGTCCTTCAAGCTGATGTGCAGCAAACTTCACCTTCTCCGCATCTGTGCATCCTGCTGTGGTTAACTCCCTAGCTGTCTTGCGGAGCCCATCATCTGCTACTATCGGCTCGGTGCTACTGGAAAACACCGGCGGATTCAGCTTAAGAAAATGGGCTAAGTGGTCAACAGGTGGTGGTGGTGGTGGGTTGTTGTTGTTGTTCCCCTGATTCTGATTCTGGACTAGCAAATGCATCAATGTGTTCTGCTGCTGGATCAATTGGGTGAGCTCCGGTGGGAAAACAAAACCGGGGTAACGTCTCGGAGGCATCTAAGGGTTTAGAAAAGATGAGATATAAGAATAGAGAGGGTCTAAAGAGAAAACACTACCCATATGCACATGAGGCAAAAGCAAATAATTCACTTCAATCAATCAAACAAAGGCATACAATCGATCTATCTACCGCAAAAGTGCTCGGACTACTATATTTACATGGTGGACTACTACTACTGATGAGGTGGTCTACTAGAAATATTCTACGGTCGTTGACTCCATGATATCTGCTCCAGCTTCATCAACATAGTCATCATCGCTACTGTCTGGTTCCGAGTCGGTGTCGTCGATGATGATGTAGTCTTCTGGGCTAATCTCCTTGGGTTCTTCGTCTTCATCTACTGGTGTCGGGCCTCCCATAAATATTCCAATCTTCTTGATCAGGTCGTCATTCTTCTCACCAGTACTTCAATTTCTTCTTCATAATTTCCACGTGTAGCCTTGAGTTCTTCCTCCAGTTCCTTGATTCTAGTCTTAGCCTTCTTCAGATCTATCATGTCGGCGCACATCTGGTTCTCCTGTCGTCGAATGTGCTGATTTAATTCCTGGATAAAAGCTGCAATTGATCTATCCTTCCTGGTGCTGATCATCTCCCAGTGTTCATCTCGGCGCCCACAAATCTGGTAGATAGTATCATTGAGATCCTTGTGGTAGACTTCTCCAATGCGTCCCATGGCGATGTGAGCTGCCATGCTCATTCCTAGACTCCAAGTTGGTGCATCAAATGAAAACTCTATGGGCACAGTGACTGGCATGAACATCCTTCCTGTAACTTGAACTTGAATCATCCAGCGCTCTTCTTCAGGTAAAGTGGCGTTGTAGGTTCCGGTGAAGCTTGGTACTCCTATATTCAGGTATCTAGTGACTTCCATCAAGTGACGTCCAAAGAGTGTATCTTCATCCGGTTGCGTGAACTTGTTCCTTGCATCCGCCATCCTAAAGAGTAGAAAAGATGAGAAGTCAGAACAGAAGAGAGTGAATAGTGATCTAGATCTTTTATCTTAGTGGTCGTGTTCTACAGTCAGCGTGTGCTCTAATACCATCTCTGTAGCGACCAGACCTAAAACAGTCTGATCTCTGTGCTCCGGTGTCATCCCTGGATCAGTAATGCTGACACCACACAGTACTCGGAGGATTTATAGTAGAGTAGCAATCACACACTTATTACATCGAGTGTCTCAAAAAGAGAACTATTACAATAAATATGGCTCAAGGCCATCTAATAACGATAACAGCGGAAGGCTTGGAAGATAAGTGAGTCCATCAACTCCAACAGCATCACTGAGTATAGAACCACGACCTAAAAACTCCTTAATCGTCGTCTAAAAACTCCTTAATTTGCAGCCCAAAAACGGGTCAGCACATGGAATATGCTGGCAAGGTAACACATAGAGAGTAATGGAATGAACAGCTATACTATATGCATATTTGGCTGGTGGAAAGCTCTATGGTTACAGTTTTGCGTAAAGCCAATTTTTTCCTACTTCAAAGGAATAAATTTATTTACTATCATGGTGGTTGTTAAACATTGAGAATGGTTCACAGCATTCTCAATCCCAATTAAGCATCATCATTAAACATAACCCAACAAATTAATTTAGAGTAACATGTTGAGATTCACATGAAAATCCAGGTACTAGATACTCAAGATGTCCATAACCGGGGACACGGCTAACCATGATTAGTTTATTACACTTGCAGAGGTTTGCGCACTTTTCCCCACAAGACTCGATCGCCTCCGTTTGTTTTCTCGCACTACATGGTGTTTGAGAAGACGGATGACCGAGACATAGTCTTTCAGAAGCGCTAGCACCTTACGATCGGGTAGACCATACCACCTACATCCCCTACATATGCTAGTCTACCACTATAAGAGTTCGCACAACTTAGTCAACTATGCTAGAGCCCATAATAGCTTGTGGCTGCACAGGGAAGTTTCTAGTATGAATAGTCTCATGATCCCTTTGAGCCTGGTGGCGGTCCAAAAGAAAACAGGAAAGTCCTGGAATACCCAGGTGCCTCAATCCACCCAGATGTGTGTTTAAGTTGCCACCTTAGATAAACCATTAATTATCAATCTCACATCTGTCATGGATTTCACTCACCCAATCCACGTCTACTAGCATAGCATGGCATAATAAGCAAACGTAGAAGTAACTCCCAAAGGTTTGATAATAAACAGGTAATAGGTACTATCTCATCTACTTCCCATCCCACAATTTAATTAGATCCTAATCATGCAATGTGTGAGGATTGATCTAATGCAATAAAACTGGGTAGTAGAAAAGATATGATCAAAGTGTTACTTGCCTTGCTGATGATCCGGGAAACCTAACGATTCGAAGTAACAGGCGGCGCACTCCGGGTATTCTATCGCAGACAAACAAACAAGCATACAATAAGTACTCACCTAATGCACAGGTAAAACTCAAATAAGAGATCTAACCAGAAGGTTCAACTTAAGAACTCCGGTTGGCAAAAAAAATCGAATCGAACAAAGCAACGAAAGTCAAACAGCGAAAGAAAACAACTTCGTTCTAGTAATCTGGATATAGGTCAAATTTTACAGTAGCAAAATCTTGTTTAAGTTGGTTAAACGGATAGAGGGTTTCGAGACGAAACTCTAGGCGCTTGAATCGCCTGATTCCGATAAATGAGCGGAAAGTTATACTAAAACGAAAATCGGATCACGAATCGCGATCAGAAAAATCACAGATTTAATCCGAGAAAAAGAAAATGACGAATGATTAACGAACGAACGTTCGTTATCCAGATCTAAACGATGAACGTGTTCGTCTAAACGAACAAACGAGCGAACGCTCGCTATTTAACCTAAACCGAAAAGAAACCGATCTAAAAAAACGAAAACTAAAAAAAACCGACAAAAAACCGTTCGATTTTCTAAAAAAACAGGTGGCGGCGAACCTCGGCGAGCGTGCGGTGGGGCGGCGGCTTCGGCGGGCGGCGCGGCGGCGGCGGCGGCGGCAGGGCTGGGGCGGGGCACTAGGGCGGGGCGCTGGGCTAGGGTTCCCCCCCCCCCAGGGGTGGGCCGGCTTATAAAGCCTCTACGGGCCGGGAGTCCTAGTCGGACACGGCCCGTAGGTCGGTTCCCTTTTTTTTAAATAATTACGCTCGGAAGAAAAATAAAAAGAAACACTAAACTGACTCCAAAAATCCCGAAATAAATTTTCCCGGGCTTCTAAAATCAAGCCCGACAAAGTGAACAATTATTTGGGCCCTAAATGCAATTTTGAAAAACGCACATTTTTCCTAAATTCAAATAAAACACCGAAAAACTCCGAAATAAAATCATATTTGATTTTATTATTGAATCCTCAATATTTCTTTATTTTGGGAAAGTCATTTTATTACCTCTCTCATATTTTTTGTAATAGAAATAATTGATGATAAAATAAATAAAATCAAATGATCCTATTCTCAAAATTTGAGAAAACTCAAATATGAAAATAACAAATCCCCAACTCTCTCCGTTGGTCATTGAGTTGCGTAGAATTTCTAGGATCAACCAGAATGAAAAATAAAATATGATATGCATTGATGATCTAATGTATAACATTCCAAATTGAAAATTTGGGATGTTACACTCCAAAAGACTCGTCATCAGAGCAGACTACGGTTTCTCCATCCGAGACCGGTCCGTCCTCGTACCCCGATCCATGGACGACACCTACGAAAACATGCCTTGCGTCGGGCTGAACCGGCGAAGAACTTGCACGCCGAGCCGTTTCGATGATGTCGGTGCAGATGTCCGGCTCGGGGGCCGGTTTGCCGATCTTGCCGATGAAGACGTGAATCCCACCAAAGGGGACCCGGTACCCGTATTCGATTGAATCGGCCTCGGGACCCCATCCTGCGTTGTCGATGTAGAGCTTTCCGCGGCGACTCTTTGTCATCCGGCCCACAGCGTATCCCTTGAGTCCATCGAAGCTGCCCTTCAAGAACTCGAAACCACCGTGCGATAGCCCCACGGTGGGCGCCAACTGTCGTGGGTTTGTCATGGCAGATGTCCTCGTGAAAGGACTTAGTCGTGGAGCCATCACAACAGGTTAGCTTAAAGGGGTTAAACCGGACAAGGGGACACGGGAGTTTATACTAGTTCGCCCCCTTCGATGAAGGTAAAAGCCTACGTCTAGTTGCGATTGGTATTGATAGGGGTTCGAAGGCCAGGGAGCGAATCCGCTTTGTCTGGTTCTCGAGTTGTTGTTGTCTGTCCTTGAACCGCCGTCGGGTCACCCCTTTATATACTCAAGAGGACCCCGGCCGGCCTACAGAGTCCCGAGGCTGGCTCATACAAGTGTCCGCCTCGGTCTCCTCTTTCCTATCTTACAATGCAAGTTTATACAATCATGGCGGTTTACTACCACGGGCCCTAAATCGCCTGCGGGCTCTGGGCCTCTAAGCCTCATCCGTAAAGCGCCATCTTCTGGGTTTCCTTGGGCTTCAGTATAGGTGAAGGTGAACCGGCCCCTCCTGGGCGGTTTACCCTTAGTGGTTATATCCTCAACAAGGCTGATGGAATCATATCGCATTTGCAATCTAAAAGGAGATGCAAAAATTTTCCTTTGGAATTTTTATATAGGTCTAGCTTTGCATCATAGACAACTTTTGGATTTTGCCGCTAAAGGAAATTTTATTGAGCTTGATGCCAATACCGCTTATGAGATCCTAGAAGGGATTTTTGGAATTCCTTCTACCAAAAAGGGGATTTCTTTTACTCCAGAAGGAGCCGAAATTTTGGATAAGTTGAGTGATTTGCATAAACATTTGGTTGAGTTATAAGAGTACAATGAACCTCTGAAACATATCACTGGGAACCTCAATCGAATGAATACCTTGATCACTCTTTGCAATAAGCGTTTGGATATTTTGGATCTCAAGATGGTCTCTACTCCTAAAAATCTTGGGAAGCGTAAGGGACCTCCTGGGTTTGAAAAGGCCCTTACAAAAGTTGCAAAAACTAAAGATGACAATACTCGAATCCTTGCATTATGCCTAGCTAGGGGCGTAAAATGATAACGCTTATTGGGAGGCAACCCAATGAACAAAATTTATTTTTGCATTTTTCTTTCTGTTCTTGAGTGTTTGCACACTTATGCTACTGTTATGATTGTGTTTTTTTGTTTTACTTAGTGTTTGTTCCAAGCAAAGCCTTTGGGATCATGTTGGGTGATAGTTGATTTGATCTTGCTGAAAAACAGAAACTTTTGCGCTCACAAAAATAATTTTCATTTTTAACAGAAGCATGATAAAATACTAATTCATTTTTCATAAGATTAATATACAAATTTCCCATGTTGTCCTAAATTTTCATAGTTTTTGGAGTTACAAAAGTATTCTAAATATTCGTATTTCTACAGACTGTTCTGTTTTTGACAGATTCTGTTTTCTTTGTGTTGTGTGCTTATTTTGATTGATCTATGGACTCTTTTGAGGGGTTTGAGCCATAACAAAGTCGGAATACAGTAGATATAATGCAAGAATAAAA
This sequence comes from Triticum dicoccoides, assembly GCF_002162155.2. Classification (NCBI taxonomy): domain Eukaryota; kingdom Viridiplantae; phylum Streptophyta; class Magnoliopsida; order Poales; family Poaceae; genus Triticum; species Triticum dicoccoides. The sequence goes on along the minus strand of NC_041380.1, from coordinate 377,457,019 downwards.
TATGAATGGGTTTGAAACAGTACTTATAGTAGTGATTTGCTTTCTTATACTAACGGATCTCACAAAGGTTTTGTTGAGTTTTGTGTGATTGAAGTTTTCAAGTTTTGGGTGATATTAAGATGGATGAAGGAATAATGAGTAAGAAGAGCCTAAGCTTGGGGATGCCAATGGAATCCCAAGATATTATCTAAAGAGAAGCAAGCAATTAAGCTTGGGGATGCCCGAGTAGCATTCTCTCTTTCTTCTAACGACCATCAATATTTTACTTGGAGCTATATTTTTATTCGTCACATATCAGGAGTTTTTCTTGGAGAGTCTTGTATGATATGAGTCTTTGCTTGTTTTTATTTTTATTTTGTGTCATCTATCCTTGATGGACACACCTATTTGAGAGAGCCAAAATTATGCTATGACTTGTTAGAATTGCTCACTATGCTTCACTTAAATCTTTATGAGCTATGGAATTGCTCTAGTGCTTCACTTATATCTTTTTTAGCACGGTGTGCTTTAGTATTTTTTTGAAGAAATGCTCTCTTGCTTCACTTAGATTTATTTGAGAGTTAGTAATTTTTTTAAGAAATTCTCTCATGCAAAGTAGAGATAATTACACAAGAAAAACCAATCTAGTTGGTCAAACCAAATCGATAGATTGGAGAGAAATACAAAGCTATCTTAATCATGCATAAAAGAGTTCAGAAAAGACTCAAATAATATTGGGAGATTTACATTTTCCCCCTAACTTTGTCCCGGCCTCATCTTTACCCCTAAATAAAAACAGTGCTCAACTTTACCCCTCTTCCATTAAGTGCGTTTATAGAAATACCCTTCCGTAAATTTTCCGTCCAGTCAAAGGCCTTTGACCGTTAAGTGCGCGTGTAGAAAAATCCAACGGTCAAAGGCCTTTGACTGGATGGAAAATGTACGGAAGAGAATTTCTATAAGCGCACCTAACGGAAGAGGGGCAAAGTTGAGCACTGTTTTTATTTAGGGGTAAAGATGAGTTCGGGACAAAGTTAGGGGGGAAATGGAATTGGCCCAATAATATTCATAGATAATCTGATCATAAATCCACAATTCATCAGATCTCAATAAATGCACCACAAAAGAAGATTCAATCAAATAGATCTCCAAGAACATCGAGGAGAACATTGTATTGAAGATCAAAGAGAGAGAAGAAGCCATTTAGCTACTAGCTATGTACCCGTAGGTCTGTGGTAAACTACTCACACATCATAGAAAGGGCAACAAGGTTGGTGTAGAGGCCCTCTGTGATCAAATCCCCCTCCGGCGGAGTGCCAGAAAAGGCCCCAAGATGGGATCTCACGAGAACAGAAGTTTATGGCAGCGTAAAAGTATTTTTGGTGTGCCCTCTAGTGTACGGGGAATATTTGGGTATTTATGGAGCCAAAGTTAGGGTTAGGGGAGTCCCGAGGGGCCCACAAGCCCTGAGGGCGCCCGCCCTGGGTCGCGGCCAGGAGGCTTGTGGCCTCCTCGTGGCTCCTCTGGCCTCCTCCCGAAGCTTCGTGTCTTGTTGCCCAAGAAAAATCATCAAAAAGTTTCGTTCCGTTTGGTATTGATTTTCTGTAGAAGTCAAAAACAAGGAAAAACAACAACTGGCACTGGCACTAGGTTAACAGATTAGTCCCAAAAATGATATAAAATAGCATATAAATGCATATAAAACATACAAGATAGATGATATAATAGCATGGAACAATAAAAAATTATAGATATGTTGGAGACGTATCAGGATCCGTGGAGTGCCTCGAGGGAGCAGAAGGAAACGAAGGCATAACTAAGGTAGCCGACGCGCCCGACAATGCAGTCGAGCGCCCTGTGTGGGGTGAAGACTAGCATGACATCATCCTCGCCCACTTGCATGGGCAGGTTGCAACCACAACATGTTCTTCTTGTGGGCCACCCTGGCGTGACGTTAGTGGCACCTCCTATGCTAGAGGGTTCTGATTCCTTCGGTGGGAGGTCGATGACCTGGCGGCCTCGGCGCCTTCGCTGCCTCTCTACGGGCGGCGGCTATAACAACATCGGCAGCGGTGGGGTAGAAGGATGGAGAGATCGCCAGACACCTAGGTTAGGATGCGGGGAATTCTACATGTCTTAGATGGGGGCAGGAACAGGGAGAAGGGAACAGGCCCACAGGTTGGACTCGTACATATTGCAGGCGAGGCACAGAAGGCTTCACTGAGTCCGTGGGCGGCTTGAACTACTATGCGAGGCGATTATCCTCCGCTTGAGAAAAATACTCACCAAATAATGGCCTTCATATAGACACATTCATTTGAGATTTTGCGGATGAAAACACATACACTTTCCTTCTTTAAAACGTCTCAAAGATGGAAACCCCTATTTCAACCGACAAATCTTTTCCTCCTGTAGACCTCCTCCTCCATTTGGCACGCGTTCCCTATGGAGGCCACCATCCACAACCTCTCTCAACCTTATCGTTTCCATAAAATATTCTTCTCCACATGTTCCCTATGGCAGTTGATTCATATATATTGCGGGTAGGGCAGTGAAGGTTTCACCGTATGCATGGGCGGCTCGAATCCAATTATCCTCCTCTTGAGAAAAATACTCGCAAAAACATGGCCTTCAAAGACAGCTTCTAATTTAATTCAAGAATTTCATTAATAATAACTTTCCCTCTTAAAAGGACTAAAAAATAAGGAATGCATACTATATCTCTTTGGCATAATATACTTCACTGCCATAAATAAAAATAAAGTAAATGACCCTAATGAAAGAAAGTGTCTCTACCACAAGAGAAATAATCATAAGTTTATGTAAGTGTGGTAACACCATTTTTTGACATCGTACAAACAAGCAAGTTTTTTTATGTTAATGTTTTATTAAGCATGTTTCATTAACCCGTATGGATTTGACCTATCCCTTCAAACTATACGTTGTTGAGGAATGTAGCATTGTTAGTTGTCCTAAATCTATCCCGCTAAGGGTTCTATGGGCATAAATGAAATCCTCCAGCTTCTCAAAGTCGACGTATGACATAGTTTGATCACTGGAGAATTTAACACCTTCAATCTTTCCAAACTTTCGAAACTCTTCATCTACCTCTTGCTTTGAAATAGATGAATAATTCCTCCAACCTATAGGTTCCTAAAATCTCCATCATGCCAAAACCAATCAAAATACACAAGCCATCAAAAGGCATGATATTTCTGTAATGAAATAGAAGAATAAAATTCTCATCCAAGTAGTCCTAGCAATAAAGACTATGAGATAGCTATGAATGGTCTAACTTAAAGTGTAACAGATAAATGATAACATACACATAGTTATATGAAACCACAACCTGAAGAACATCAAATTGTGTCATTTGAGCACAACTCATTACATAATAGTAGCACATGAATGGAGAAATTTCACTCTAGATATACACAACTCCGACTAACCAAGGATCAATCAATATTAGTACACCATTCAAATTAAATCAGACCATACAATAGTAACTAGATATTGAACTATTCCAAGGCATATTAAAGCTGGAATTACAATAGTAAGTATCATGAGGGCAACAGTCTTTACACAACACCAGCATAACAATTTCACCATAGAACAAGAAACAATCACAAATCTAGGACTATATAACAAGCCAACACAGCCTAAAACGCGTAAAAGAGCTTGACCACGGGATGATAAATCTCCCTCTTGTGTTGCGTCATGCCAAATCACCAGCACCAAAACCATAATTGCCCAAGAAATCACTTCACGGGGTGATAACCTACAGCCAGATCATTGGGGGAGGGGGTCCAAGGTGGGTGCAGATCCGGGCGATCGAGAAGTGAGTGAAGAGATTACTAGCTGGAAAAACTTGATCCAGATGAAGGAGCCCTTGACCTTGGACCCGCAGAGTGCCTCCAGCGAGCTAAAGACGATGAAGGCGTTGCTGTGAGAGTCAGCGCATGTGGCGATGCATTCAAGTGCCCTTTGTAAGGCAAAGGCCGTAGTGACATCGTCCTCGCCCACTTGCATGGGAAGGTTGCCAACCCATAGCATGTTTGCCTCATGGGCCGCCCCTAGCGCGTCGGCGGCAGCCCCTCTACCAGAGGGTTCTGATTCCTATGATGGGGAGGCCAACGGCTTGGCCGCCTCTGCGGGTAGTAGCTCCGACGACATCGACAATGGTGTGGGGTGGGAGGAAGGAGAGATCACTGGACACCTAGACGAGGATGCATAAAATTATGGCTATCTGAGACAATGTCCGGAATGGGGAGAGGGGAACCGACCCATGGGAAAGACTCAAATATATTGTGAGCAGGGTAGGGATGGCTGCACTGAGTCCATGGGAGGCTCAACCATTTCTATGCGATGTGATTATCCTCCGTTAGAGAAAAATACTCACCAAATAATGGCCTTATATAGACACATTGATTTGAGATTTAGCGGATAACAATGCATACACTTTCCTTATTTAAAACATGTCAAAGATGGTAAACCCTTTTTTAAACCAACTAATCTTTTCCTCTAGAAGACCTCCTCCACTCGACACGCGTCCCTATGGGGCCCGCCCACTGTAACCTCTCTCAATCTTATCCTCTCCCCATGACATATTCTTCTCCACAAGCTCCCCATGGGGCCAGACTCGTATGTATTACCAGGGGTGGGGCAGAGTGATGACATTGTCGTGTGTGTGTGGCCGACTCAAACCCAATTATCCTTCGCTTGAGAATAATACTCACAAAATCATTAAATTTATATACACCTTTTAATTTATTTCAAGGAGTTGGTTAGCAATTACTTTCCCACTTATAAACGTCTCAGAAAGAAGGAATGCGTACAATATCTCATTGGCCTAATATACTTAACTACCACAAATAAATAAAGTAAATGACCCTAATGAAAGAGAGTATCTCGACAACAACACAAATAATCATAAGTTTATGTGAGTGTGGTTACAACATTTTTGTACATCATACAAGCAGGCACATTGTTGTTTATGTTAATGTTTTATTAATCATGTTTCATTAACCCGTATGGATTTGACCCGTCCCTCCAATCTATACAGCAGAGAGGAATGTTGCATCATGAGGCCCCTAAAATGTGTCCCATTCACAACTTTACAGGTAGAAATGGCATCTTCCAGGTACTCAGAGTTGATGTATGCAAAAGTTTGATCAATGGATAATTCAACACCTTCAATCTTTCCAATCCTTTGAAACTCTTCATCTACCTCCTGCTTTGAAATAGACGAACTGATTCCTCCAACACATAGGTTCCTAATAGCTCTATCATGTAAAAACCAATCAAAGAACATATGCCATTAGAAGGCATACTATTTCTATAATGAAATAGATGAATAAAATCCTCATCAAAGGAGTCCTAGCAACAAAAACTATGAGATAGCTATGAATGGTATAACTTAAAGTGAAACAGATCTAAGATAAAATACACTGAATAGTTATATCAAATTACAACCTGAATAATGATACGTCTCCAACGTATCTATAATTTTTTATTGCTCCATGCTACATTATCTACTGTTTGGGGCAATATTGGGCTTTATTATCCACTTTTATATTATTTTTGGGACTAACCTATTAACCAGAGGCCCAGCCCAGATTTGTTGTTTTATGCCTATTTCAATGTTTTGAAGAAAAGGAATATCAGACGGAGTCGAAATGGAACGAAATCAACTGGAGAAGTTATTTTTGGAAGGAAACACACCTGATGGACTTGGACCCCACGTCAGAAGATACGGGAGCTTCCCACGAGGGTGGGGGCGCGCTCCCCCTAGGGCGCGCCCCCTTCCTTGTGGGGCCCCCGTGGCTCCCCTGACATGCTTCTTCTGCCTATATAACTCCATATACCCTAAAACTTCTAGAACAGAAATTAGATCGGGAGTTCCGTTGCCAGAAGCCTCCGTAGCCACCGAAAACCAATCTAGACCCATTCCGGCACCCTGCCGGAGGGGGCAATCCTTCTCCGGTGGCCATCTTCATCATCCCGGTGCTCTCCATGACGAGGAGGGAGTAGTTCTCCCTCAGGGCTGAGGGTATGTACCAGTAGCTATGTGTTTGATCTCTCTCTCTCTCTCATGTTCTTGAGGTGATACGATCTTGATGTATCGCGAGCTTTGCTATTATAGTTGGATCTTATGTTTCTCCTCCCCCCTCTTCTCTCTTGTAATGAATTGAGTTTCCCCTTTGAAGTAATCTGATCGGATTGAGTCTTTAAAGATTTGAGAACACTTGATGTATGTCTTGCCGTGGATATTTGTGGTGACAATGGGATATCACGTGATTCACTTGATGCATGTTTTGGTGATCAACTTGCGGGTTCCGCCCATGAACCTATGCATAGAGGTTGGCACACGTTTTCGTCGTGATTCTCCGGTAGAACTTTGGGGCACTCTTTGAGGTCCTTTGTGTTGGTTGAATAGATGAATCTGAGATTGTGTGATGCATATCGTATAATCATGCCCACGGATACTTGAGGTGACATTGGAGTATCTAGGTGACATTAGGGTTTTGGTTGATTTGTATCTTAAGGTGTTATTCTAGTACGAACTCCAGGGCTGTTTGTGACACTTATAGGAATAGCCCAATGGATTGATTGGAAAGAATAACTTTGAGGTGGTTTCTTACCCTACCATAATCTCTTCGTTCGTTCTCCGCTATTAGTGACTTTGGAGTGACTCTTTGTTGCATGTTGAGGGATAGTTTTATGATCCAATTATGTTAGTATTGTTGAGAGGACTTACACTAGCGAAAGTATGAACCCTAGGCCTTGTTACTATCATTGCAATACCGTTTACGCTCACTTTTATCATTAGTTACCTTGCTGTTTTTATAATTTCAGATTACAAAAACCTTTATCTACCATCCATATACCACTTGTATCACCATCTCTTCGCCGAACTAGTGCACCTATACAATTTACCATTGTATTGGGTGTGTTGGGGACACAAGAGACTCTTTGTTATTTGGTTGCAGGTTTGCTTGAGAGAGACCATCTTCATCCTATGCCTCCTATGGATTGATAAACCTTAGGTCATCCACTTGAGGGAAATTTTCTACTGTCCTACAAACCTCTGCACTTGGAGGCCCAACAACGTCTACAAGAAGAAGGTTGTGTAGTAGACATCAAGCTCTTTTCTGACGCTGTTGCCGGGGAGGTTAGCGCTTGAAGGTATATCTTTAGATCTTGCAATCGAGTATTTTAGTTTCTTGTTTTATCACTAGTTTAGTTTATAAAATAAACCTATAAAAATGGAATTAAGTTTGTCTCATACGCTTCACCTTTTTAATATCTTTCATGAGTATGATGGAAAGGATAATTGTGCTCAAGTGCTAGAAGAAATCTATAAAATGTTTGGCACTAAATATTTTAATGATGAGCATGATTTCAATGTTGTTAGTATGAATTCCTTGAATATCCATGATGATAATGATATGCAAAGCCACAAGCTTGGGGAAGCTATGTTTGATGAAGATGATATTTTTTGTCCCCCAAGTTTTGATGAGCAAATTTATTATGATGAAAGCATGCCTCCTATTTATGATGATTATATTGATGAAAGTGGTTTCGGAGAGGTCATGACTTTATTTTGTGATGAATCCACTATTTCGGAAGAGGTTCCAATTGATTATGAGAACAAAGTTGCTATCTATGATGATTATTGTGATGACTTGTATGCTATAAAGAATAATGATATCCATGAAACTTGTCATCATGATTTTAGTTTTCAATTGGATTATGCCTCACATGATAATTATTTTGTTGAGTTTGCTCCCACTACTATTCATGAGAAGAAGTTTGCTTATGTGGAGAGTAATAAAAATTCTATGCTTGTAGATCATGAAAAGAATTATTTAGGTGCTGGTTATATTGTTGAATTCATTCATGATGCTACTGAAAATTATTATGAGGGAGGAACATATGCTTGTAGGAATTGTAATAATATCAAGTTTCCTCTCTACGTGCTTAAAGTTTTGAAGTTATGCTTGTTTTACCTTCCTATGCAAGTTGATTATTGTTCCCATAAGTTATTTGCTCACAAAATCCCTATGCATAGGAATTATGTTAGACTTAAATGTGCTAGTCATATTCTTCATGATGCTCTCTTTATGTTACAATTCTTATCCTTTATGTGAGCATCATTGAAATCATCATGCCTAGCTAGGGGCGTTAAACGATAGCGCTTGTTGGGAGGCAACCCAATTTTATTTTAGTTCATTGCTTTTTGTTCCTGTTTAGTAATAAATAATTCATCTAGCCTCTGTCTAGATGTGGTTTTATGATTTTAATTAGTGTTTGTGCCAAGTAGAACCTTTGGAAAGACTTGGGGGAAGTCTTGCTGATCATGCTGTCAAAAACAGAAACTTTAGCGCTCACGAGAATTGCTTCCATTTTTATTTGGAGAGTGATATTTAAATAATTATTTTTGAAGATGATTAATACATAAATTCCTCAGGTCCAGCAATTTATTTGAGAATTTTATGAGCTGCATAAGTATACGTTTGATCCAGATTACTACAGACTGTTCTGTTTTTGACAGATTCTGTTTTTCATGTGTTGTTTACTTATTTTGATGAATCTATGGCTAGTAAAATAGTTTATAAACCATAGAGAAGTTGGAATACAGTAGGTTTAACACCAATATAAATAAAGAATGAGTTCATTACAGTACCTTGAAGTGGTGATTTATTTTCTTATACTAACGGAGCTTACGAGTTTTCTGTTAAGTTTTGTGTTGTGAAGTTTTCAAGTTTTGGGTAAAGATTCGATGGACTATGGAATAAGGAGTGGCGAGAGCCTAATATTGGGGATGCCCAAGGCAACCCAAGGTAATATTCAAGGACAACCAAGAGCCTAAGCTTGGGGATGCCTCGGAAGGCATCCCCTCTTTCGTCTTCGTTCATCGGTAACTTTACTTGGAGCTATATTTTTATTCGCCACATGATATGTGTTTTGCTTGGAGCGTCAATTTATTTTGTTAGTATTTGCTTGCTGTTATTTAGAACAATGTTTTGCATCTTTTATTTCAATAAAAGTGGCATTGATACCCTTTACTATGCCTATTTTAGAAGTCCACATGTTGCTGTTTGAAAACAGAAAGTTTACCGCTGTTGCAATAATTCCCTAGAAAGGTCAGAATGTGATAAAATGTCAAAACCTTTTGCATATTAAGCTCTGATAAATTTACTACAGTGGGAATTTTATTTAATAATTTTTGTAGCTAGGGAAGTATGGATGTTGCAGCATTCTTTACAGACTATCCTGTTTAGGCAGATTGCTGTTATGTTTGCATTGTTTGCATATGTTTGCTTCTTTAATGATTCTATTTGAGGATAGGACTATTAAATATGCAGAGGAATTTAGTATTCAATGTTGAATAATAATTTTAGTGATTTGCTACAATAGACTATGATAAGGTTTTTGCAATGGTTTATACTAACTTATCTCACAAGTCCTTGTTGAGTTTTGTGTGGATAAAGCTTTTGAGATTTAGGGAGACCGTGATATGAGAGGAATTAAGGAGACACAAAATCTCAAGCTTGGGGATGCCCAAGGCACCCCAAGATAATATTTCAAGAATTCTCAAGTGTCTAAGCTTGGGGATGCCCCGGTTGGCATCCCACCTTTCTTCTTCAACAATTATCGGTTAGTATCGGTTGATCCTAAGTTTTTGCTTCTTCACATGATGTTTGCTATTCTTAGATGTCATTTTATTTTGCTTTGCTTGCTGTTTGAATAGAGTACCAAGATCTGAAATTATTAAATGATAGAGAGTCTTCACATAGTGTAACATCCCAAATTTTCAATTTGGAATGTTATACATTAGATCATCATGCATATCATATTTTATTTTGCTTTTGGTTTTGATCCTAGAAAATCCTAAGCAACTCAAGGACCCACGGAGAGAGTTGGGGATTTCGTTATTTACATATTTGAGTTTTCTCAAATTATGTAAACAGGATCATTTGATTTTATTTATTTTATCATCAATTATTTCTATTACAAAAATATGAGAGAGGGAATAAAATGACTTTCCCAAAATATAGAAATATTGAGGATTTAATAAAAAAATCAAATAAGACTTATTTCGGAGTTTTTTGGTATTTTTATTTGAATTTAGGAAAAATGAGCGTTTTTCAAATTTGTAGTTTGGGCCCAGATAAATGTTCACTTTATCGGGCTTGATTTTAGAAACCCGGAAAAATTTATTTCGTGATTTTTGGAGTCCGTTTAGTATTTCTTTTTATTTTTCTTCCGAGCGGAATTATAAAAAAAACGCGAAACCGACTATGGGCCGTACCCAAGCGGGACTCCGCTCGGGGCGCCTTTAAATAGCGAGGCGCTGGTGCCCCAGGCCCATAGCCGCGCCGCACCGAAACCCTAGCCCGTAGCCGCCGTCGCCGCCCGCCGCCGCCGCCGGAGTTGCGCGCCGCCCGAGGTTCGTCACTGCCTCGTTTTCCGTGTTGTTTAAAAAAATCTGTTCATCGTTTTCCTTTTTTGTCAGATTTTCTTCGGTTATTTTCTGATCGCGATTTCTGATCCGATTTTCGTTTTAGTATAACTTTTCGCTTGTTTATTGGAATCAGGCGATTCAAGCGCCTGGAGTTTCGTCTCGAAACCCTCTTTCCGAATAATCAACTTAAACATGTTTTTGCTACTGTAAAATTTGCCCTAGATCCACATTACTAGAACGAAGTTGTTTTCTTTCGCCGTTTGATTTCTTTTGCTTCGTTCGATTTGATTCTTTTTGCAAACCAGGGTTCTTAAGTTGAACTTTCTGGTTAGATCTTCTATTTGAGATTTACCTCTGCATTAGATGAGTACTTATTGTATGCTTGTTTGTTTGTCTGTGATAGAATACCCGGAGTGCGCTGCCTGTTACTTCGAATCTCTAGGTTTCACGGATCATCAGCAAGGCAAGTAACACTTTGATCATACCTTTTCTACAACCCAGTTTTATTGCATTAGATCAATCCTCACACATTGCATGATTAGGATCTAATTAAATTGTGGGATGGGAAGTAGATGAGGTAGTACCTATTACCTGTTTATTATCAAACCTTTGGGAGTTACTTCTACGTTTGCTTATTATGCCATGCTATACTAGTAGACGTGGATTGGGTGAGTGATATCCATGACAGATGTGAGATTGTTAATTAATGGTTTAACTAAGGTGGCAACCAAACACACATCTAGGTGGATTGAGGCACCTGGGGTTTCCAGGACTTGCCTGTTTTCTTTTGGACCGCCACCCGGGCTCAAAGGGATCATGAGATTATTCATACTAGAAACTTCCGTTTGTAGCCACAAGCCATTATGGGCTCTGGCATAGTTGACTAAGTTGTGCGAACTCTTACAGTGGTAGACTAGCAGATGTAGGGGATGTAGGTGGTACGGTCTACCCGATCGTAAGGTGCTAGCGCTTCTGAAAGACTATGTCTCGGTCATCCGTCTTCTCAAACACCCTGTAGTGCGAGAAACCAAACGGAGGCGATCGAGTCTTGTGGGGAAAAGTGCGCAAACCTCTGCAGAGTGTAACAAACTAATCATGGTTAGCCGTGTCCCCGGTTATGGACAATCTTGAGTATCTAGTACCTGGATTTTCATGTGAATCTCAACATGTTACTCTAAATTAATTTTGATGGGTTTTAATGATGTTACTTAATTGGGATTGAGAATGCTGTCAACCATTCTCAATGTTTAACAACCACCATGATAGTAATTAATTTATTCCTTTGAAGTAGGGAAAAATTGGCTTTACGCAAAAACTGTAACCATAGAGCTTTCCACCAGCCAAATATGCATATAGTATAGCTGTTTCATTCCATTATTCTCTATGTGTTACCTTGCCAGCATATTCCATGTTCTGACCCGTTTCGGGCTGCAACGTTAATGTTGCAGACTTTTCAGACGATGAAGGAGTTTTTAGGTCGTGGTCCTATACTCAGTGTTGTCGTTGGAGTTGATGGACTCACTTATCTTCCAAGCCTTCCGCTGTTATCGTTATTAGATGGCCTTAAGCCATACTTATTGTAATAAGTTCTCTTTTGAGACACTCGATGTAATAAGTGTGTGATTGCTACTCTGCTATAAATCCTCCGAGTACTGTGTGGTGTCAGCATTACTGATCCAGGGATGACACCGGAGCACAGAGATCAGACTGTTTGAGGTCTGGTCGCTACAGAGATGGTATTAGAGCACACGCTGACTGTAGGACACGACCACTAAGCTAAAGACCTAGATCACTACTCACTCTCCTCTCTTCTGACTTCTCATCTTTTCTACTCTTTAGGATGGCGGATGCAAGCAACAAGTTCACCCAACCGGACGAAGATACACCCTTTGGACGCCACATGAAGGAAGTCACTAGATACCTGAACATAGGAGTACCAAGCTTCACGGGAACCTACAATGCCACCTTACCTGAAGAAGAGCGCTGGATGATTCAAGTTCAAGTTTCAGGAAGGACGTTCATGCCAGTCACTGAGCCCATAGAGTTTTCTTTTGATGCACCAACTTGGAGTCTAGGAAAGAGCATGGTAGCACACATCGCCATGGGATGCATTGGAGAAGTCTACCGCAAGGATCTTAAGGATACTATCTACCAGATTTGTGGGCGCCGAGATGAACACTGGGAGATGATCAGCACCAGGAAAGATAGATCAATTGCAGCTTTTATTCAGGAGTTAAACCAGCACATTCGACGACAGGAGAATCAGATGTGCGCCGACATGATAGATCTGAAGAAGGCTAAGACTAGAATCAAGGAACTGGAGGAAGAAATCAAGGCTACACGTGAAGATTATGAAGAAGAAATTGAAGTATTGGTGGAGAAGAATGACGATCTGATCAAGAAGATTGGAATATTTATGGGAGGCCCGACACCAGTAGATGAAGACGAAGAACCCAAGGAGATTAGCCCGGAAGACTACATCATCATCGACGGCACCGACTCGGAAGCAGATAGTAGCGATGATGACTATGTTGATGAAGCTGGAGCAGATATCATGGAGTCTACAACCGTAGAATATTTCTAGTAGACCACCTCACCAGTAGTAGTAGTCCACCATGTAAATATAGTAGTCCGAGCACTTTTGCGATAGCTAGATCGATTGTATGCCTTTGTTTGATTGAATGAAGTGAATTGTTTGTTTTTGCCTCATGTGCATATGGGTAGTGTTTTCCCTTTAGACCCTCTCTATTCTTATATCTCATCTTTTCTAAACCCTCAGATGCCTCCGAGACGTGACCCCGGATTTACCATTAAGGATTGGTAACTATGTTTTTCCCTCAGACCTAGTAGTATTGGAATCTCAAGGATTGGATGTGATATTAGGCATGGATTGGTTATCAAAGTATGAAGGGAATATTGAGTGTGCTAGTAAGTCCATTTTGCTTACCACACCAGAAGGGAGAAGGATCAAGTATGTATCCCGGCATGTACCAAAGAGGACACAAGTAAATTGCCTAACAGGAGTTGTGCAGGACGAAGTACCAGTGGTAAAGGATTTTCCTGATGTATTTCCCGAAGAGTTACCAGGCATGCCACCGGATAGAGACATTGAGTTTTTGATTGAGCTATTGCCAGGCACTGGGCCAATATCAAAGAGACCATATAGGATGCCAGCAAAAGATTTGGTGGAAATTAAGAAGCAGATTAAGGAGTTACTGGAAAAAGGTTACATTCGCCCAAGTTCTTCGCCTTGGGGATCACCAGTACTTCTAGTGGAGAAGAAGGATGGATCGTTAAGAATGGTTGTTGATTATCGAGGATTGAATGAAGTAACGATCAAGAACAAGTACCCACTACCAATGATCAACGATCTGTTTGATCGATTGCAAGGAGCTAAAGTGTTTTCCAAGATCGATTTGCGATCAGGATACCACCAGTTGAAGATTCAAGAATAGGATATTCCGAAGACAGCTTTTACCACCAGGTATGGGCTGTATGAGTATACCGTTATGTCATTTGGACTGACTAACGCACCTGCCTATTTTATGAACATGATGAACAAAGTGTTTATGGAGTTTTTGGATAAGTTCGTCATAGTGTTCATTGATGATATCCTGGTTTATTCGAAGAATGAAGAGGAGCATAAGGAGCATTTGCGATCGGTACTTGGAAAGCTCAGAGAACATCAATTATATGCCAAGTTCAGCAAATGTGAGTTTTGGTTGAAGGAAGTAGGATTCCTCGAACACGTTATATCTGGAGAAGGTATAGCAGTAGATCCCGCTAAAGTTGAAACCGTGACCAAGTGGGAAGCACCAACAACAGTTGGAGAGATCCGGAGTTTTCTTGGACTCGCAGGATACTACCGGAGGTTTATTGAGAATTTCTCAAGGATTGCGAGTCCTATGACGGAGTTGTTGAAGAAGGATACTAAGTTCAAATGGACTGATGAGTGTGAGGCAAGTTTTCAGGAATTGAAGAAACGTTTGGTTACCTCACCAGTGTTGATTTTGCTAGATCAAACCAAGGATTATGAGGTGTATTGCGATGCTTCACGTCGAGGACTTGGAGCAGTGCTTATGCAGGAAGGGAGAGTTGTTTCGTATGCTTCACGACAACTGAAGCCTCACGAATTGAATTATGCTACGCATGATTTGGAGTTAGCAGCCGTAGTGCATGCATTGAAGACATGGAGACATTTCCTCATTGGAAATCATTGTGAGGTGTACATGGATCATAAGAGTTTGAAGTACATTTTCACACAGAAGGAGTTGAACCTCAGACAAAGGAGATGGTTGGAGCTTATCAAAGATTATGATATGAAATTACATTATCATCCCGGAAAGGCTAATGTAGTAGCTGACGCATTAAGCCATAAGAGCCATGTCAATACATTAATGACGGGAGAAATACCCAAGGAGTTAGCAGAAAATCTTCGTGAACTATGTTTGGAAATAGTTCCGAGAGGCTATGTAGCAACATTGGAAATTCAGTCAACCTTGATGGACAGAATCAGAGAAGCTCAGAAAACTGACAAAGAGATTGCCGCTATAAAGGAGAAACTGAGCAAGGGAAAAGCTAAAGGATTTCGTGAGGATGAACACGACACCCTATGGTTTGAAGACCGTGTTTACGTGCCCAATAACCCGGAAATCAGGAAGTTGATTCTGCAAGAGGCACATGATTCACCGTATTCGATTCACCTAGGAAATACCAAGATGTATTTGGATTTGAAGGATATTTTCTGGTGGACCGGAATGAAAAAGGATATTGCAGAGTATGTAGCAGTTTGTGACGTATGTCAGAGAGTAAAGGCAGAGCATCAGAAGCCAGCAGGATTGTTGCAACCATTGCCGATACCCGAATGGAAATGGGATAAGCTAGGCATGGATTTTATCACGGGATTACCAAGGACTCGTTCAGGCTATGACTCGATTTGGGTTGTAGTCGATCGATTGACGAAAGTAGCTCATTTCATCCTAGTAAAGACCACTTACACTAGTGCTAAGTTGGCAAAGATATA
Organism: Triticum dicoccoides; assembly: GCF_002162155.2. Taxonomy (NCBI): domain Eukaryota; kingdom Viridiplantae; phylum Streptophyta; class Magnoliopsida; order Poales; family Poaceae; genus Triticum; species Triticum dicoccoides. The sequence continues at coordinate 377,441,549 of NC_041380.1, read as the reverse complement.
CATGACCAGGATCGTATGTTTGCATGGAGTTCCGAGGAGCATCGTATCAGATAGAGGAACCCAGTTTACCTCAAAGTTCTGGAAGCAGTTGCATGAGACTTTGGGTACTAGGTTAGAATTTAGTACAACTTTTCATCCGCAGACAGATGGACAGACTGAGAGAGTCAATCAGATTTTGGAGGATATGCTGAGAGCTTGTGCGCTAGATTATGGATCTAGTTGGGACGATAATTTGCCATATGCAGAGTTCTCTTACAATAATAGCTATCAGACCAGTTTGAAGATGGCCCCTTTCGAAGCTCTGTACGAAAGAAGGTGCAGGACACCGTTGTCATGGGACGAAGTTGGAGACCGCCAGTTGTTTGGACCAGATTTGATTAAGGACTCTTAACAGAAGGTGAAGTTGATTCGAGATAGGCTCAAGGTAGCCCAGTCCAGGCAGAAGAGCTACACAGATTTTAAACGCAAGGAGATAGTTTATGAGGTCGGAGACAGAGCTTATCTTCGAGTGTCCCCACTTCGAGGGATTAAGCACTTTGGAGTTAAGGGGAAGTTAGCGCCACGATTTGTAGGACCATATTGAGTTTTGGAGCGTATGGGAGAAGTGGCTTACAAGTTGGAATTGCCAGAAGGATTAACAGGAGTGCATGATGTGTTCCACATTTCTCAGTTGAAGAAGTGTCACGCGGAGATGGCTGACATACCTTTGAGAGACACAGTGCCATTGGAAGCAATTCAGTTGGATAACAATTTGACCTGTGAGGAGAAACCAGTCAAGATTCTTGAGTTTGCCAGCCGAGTTACTCGTAGCAAGGTTATCAAGTTTTGCAAAGTTCAGTGGAGCCACCACACGGAGGATGAAGCCATCTGGGAGCGAGAGGAAGATTTGCTCAAGGACCACCCTCACCTATTTTCTAGCCAACCCGAATCTCGAGGGCGAGATTCATCTTAAGGGGGGTAGGTTTGTAACATCCCAAATTTTCAATTTGGAATGTTATACATTAGATCATATTTTATTTTGCTTTTGGTTTTGATCCTAGAAAATCCTAAGCAACTCAAGGAACCACGGAGAGAGTTGGGGATTTCGTTATTTACATATTTGAGTTTTCTCAAATTATGTAAACAGGATCATTTGATTTTATTTATTTTATCATCAATTATTTCTATTACAAAAATATGAGAGAGGGAATAAAATGACTTTCCCAAAATATAGAAATATTGAGGATTTAATAAAAAATCAAATAAGACTTATTTCGGAGTTTTTCGGTATTTTTATTTGAATTTAGGAAAAATGTGCGTTTTTCAAAGTTGTAGTTTGGGCCCAGATAAATGTTCACTTTATCGGGCTTGATTTTAGAAACCTGGCAAAATTTATTTCGTGATTTTTGGAGTCAGTTTAGTATTTCTTTTTATTTTTCTTCCGAGTGGAATTATAAAAAAAACGTGAAACCGACTATGGGCCGTACCCGAGCGGGACTCCGCCCGGGGCGCCTTTAAATAGCGAGGCGTCGGTGCCCCAGGCCCATAGCCGCGCCGCACCGAAACCCTAGCCCGTAGCCGCCGCCGCCGCCCGCCGCCGCCGCCGCCGGAGTTGCGCGCCGCCCGAGGTTCTTCGCTGCCTCGTTTTCCGTGCTGTTTAAAAAAAAATCTGTTCGTCGTTTTCCTTTTTCGTCGGATTTTCCGCGGTTATTTTCTGATCGCGATTTCTGATCCGATTTTCGTTTTAGTATAACTTTTCGCTCGTTTATCGGAATCAGGCGATTCAAGCGCCTGGAGTTCCGTCTTGAAACCCTCTTTCCGAATAATCAACTTAAACATGTTTTTGCTACTGTAAAATTTGCCCTAGATCCACATTACTAGAACGAAGTTGTTTTCTTTTGCCGTTTGATTTCTTTTGCTTCGTTTGATTTGATTCTTTTTGCAAACCAGGGTTCTTAAGTTGAACTTTCTGGTTAGATCTTCTATTTGAGTTTTACCTGTGCATTAGATGAGTACTTATTGTATGCTTGTTTGTTTCTCTGTGATAGAATACCCGGAGTGCGCCGCCTGTTACTTCGAATCTCTAGGTTTCGCGGATCATCAGCAAGGCAAGTAACACTTTGATCATACCTTTTCTACAACCCAGTTTTATTGCATTAGATCAATCCTCACACGTTGCATGATTAGGATCTAATTAAATTGTGGGATGGGAAGTAGATCAGGTAGTACCTATTACCTGTTTATTATCAAACCTTTGGGAGTTAATTCTACGTTTGCTTATTATGCCATGCTATGCTAGTAGACGTGGATTGGGTGAGTGATATCCATGACAGATGTGAGATTGTTAATTAATGGTTTAACTAAGGTGGCAACCTAACACACATCTGGGTGGATTGAGGCATCTAGGGTTTCCAGGACTTGCCTGTTTTCTTTTGGACCGCCACCCAGGCTCAAAGGGATCATGAGATTATTCATACTAGAAACTTCCGTGTGCAGCCACAAGCCATTATGGGCTCTGGCATAGTTGACTAAGTTGTGCGAACTCTTACAGTGGTAGACTAGCAGATGTAGGGGATGTAGGTGGTACGGTCTACCCGATCGTAAGGTGCTAGCGCTTCTGAAAGACTATGTCTCGGTCATCCGTCTTCTCAAACACCCTATAGTGCGAGAAACCAAATGGAGGCGATCGAGTCTTTCGGGGAAAAGTGCGCAAACCTCTGCAGAGTGTAACAAACTAATCATGGTTAGCCGTGTCCCCGGTTATGGATAATCTTGAGTATCTAGTACCTGGATTTTCATGTGAATCTCAACATGTTACTCTAAATTAATTTTGATGGGTTTTAATGATGTTACTTAATTGGGATTGAGAATGCTGTCAACCATTCTCAATGTTTAACAACCACCATGATAGTAATTTATTTATTCCTTTGAAGTAGGGAAAATTGGCTTTACGCAAAAACTGTAACCATAGAGTTTTCCACCAGCCAAATATGCATATAGTATAGCTGTTGCATTCCATTATTCTCTATGTGTTACCTTGCCAGCATATTCCATGTGCTGACCCGTTTTCGGGCTGCAATGTTAATGTTGCAGACTTTTCAGACGCCGATTAAGGAGTTTTTAGGTCGTGGTTCTATACTCAGTGATGCCGTTGGAGTTGATGGACTCACTTATCTTCCAAGCCTTCCGCTGTTATCGTTATTAGATTGCCTTAAGCCATATTTATTGTAATAAGTTCTCTTTTGAGACACTTGATGTAATAAGTGTGTGATTGCTACTCTGCTATAAATCCTCCGAGTAGTGTGTGGTGTTAGCATTACTGATCCAGGGATGACACCGGAGCACAGAGATCAGACTGTTTGAGGTCTGGTCGCTACACATAGTTGCATAATTATTCGACTACTCATTGATCTTCACTTATATCTTTCGGAGTAGTTTGTCATTTGCTCTAGTGCTTCACTTATATCTTTTAGAGCATGGTGGTAGTTTTATTTTGAAGAAATTATTGATCTCTCATGCTTCACTTAGATTATTTTGATATTCTTGATAGCATGGTAATTTGCTTAAAATCCTAATATTCTAGGTATTCAAGAATAATAAAATTCCCTTATGAGTGTGTTGAATACTATGAGAAGTTTGATACTTGATAATTGTTTTGAGATATGGAGATGGTGATATTAGAGTCATGCTAGTTGAGTAGTTGTGAATTTGAGAAATACTTGTGTTGAAGTTTGTGATTCCCGTAGCATGCACGTATGGTGAACCGTTATGTGATGAAGTCAGAGCATGATTTATTTATTGATTGCCTTCCTTATGAGTGGCGGTCGGGGATGAGCGATGGTCTTTTCCTACCAATCTATCCCCCTAGGAGCATGTGCGTAGTACTTTGTTTCGATAACTTCTAGATTTTTGCGATAAGTATGAGAGTTCTTTATGACTAATGTTGAGTCCATGGATTATACGCACTCTCACCCTTCCACCATTGCTAGCCTCTCTAGTACCACGCAACTTTCGCCGGTACCATAAACCCACCATATACCTTCCTCAAAACAGCCACCATACCTACCTATTATGGCATTTCCATAGCCATTCCGAGATATATTGCCATGCAACTTTCCACCGTTCCGGTTATTATGACACACTCCATCATTGTCATATTGCTTAGCATGATCATGTAGTTGACATTGTATTTGTGGAAAAGCCACCATTCATAATTCTTTCATACTTGTCACTCTTGATTCATTGCATATCCCGGTACACCGCCGGAGGCATTCATATAGAGTCATCTTTGTTCTAGTATCGAGTTGTATCATCGAGTTGTAAATAAATAGAAGTGTGATGATCATCATTCAATAGAGCATTGTCCCAAAAAAAGAAAGGCCAAATAAAAAAAGAAAGGCCAAATAAATAAATAAAAGGGACAATGCTACTATCATTTTACCACACTTGTGCTTCAAAGTAGCACCATGATCTTCATGATAGAGAGTCTCCTATGTTGTCACTTTCATATACTAGTGGGAATCTTTCATTATAGAACTTGGCTTGTATATTCCAACAATGGGCCTCCTCAAGTGCCCTAAGTCTTCGTGAGCAAGCAAGTTGGATGCACACCCACTAGTTTCTTTTGTTGAGCTTTCATATACTTATAGCTCTAGTGCATCTGTTGCATGGCAATCCCTACTCACTCACATTGATATCTATTGATGGGCATCTCCATAGCTCGTTGATACGCCTAGTTGATGTGAGACTATCTTCTCCTTTTTGTCTTTTCCACAACCACCATTCTATTCCACCTATAGTGCTATATCCATGGCTCACGCTCATGTATTGCGTGAAGATTGAAAAAGTTTGAGAACATCAAAAGTATGAAACAATTGCCTGGCTTGTCATCGGGGTTGTGCATGATTTAAATATGTTGTGTGGTGAAGATGGAGCATAGCCAGACTATATGATTTTGTAGGGATAGCTTTCTTTGGCCATGTTATTTTGAGAAAACATGATTGCATAGTTAGTATGCTTGAAGTATTATTATTTTTATGTCAATATGAACTTTTGTCTTGAATCTTTCGAATCTGAATATTCATATCACAAGTAAGAAGAATTACATTGAAATTATGCCAACTAGCATTCCACATCAAAAATTATCTTTTTTATCATTTACCTACTCGAGGACGAGCGGGAATTAAGCTTGGGGATGCTTGATACGTCTCCAACGTATCTATAATTTTTGATTGCTCCATGCTATATTATCTACTATTTGGGCAATATTGGGCTTTATTATCCACTTTTATATTATTTTTGGGACTAACCTATTAACCGGAGGCCCAGCCCAGATTTGTTGTTTTATGCCTATTTCAGTGTTTTGAAGAAAAGGAATATCAGACGGAGTCGAAACGGAACGAAATCAACTAGAGAAGTTATTTTTGGAAGGAAACACACCTGATGGACTTGGACCCCACGTCAGAAGATACGGGAGCTGCCCACGAGGGTGGGGGGTGCCCCCCTAGGGCGCGCCCCCTACCTCGTGGGGCCCCCGTGGCTCCCCTGACGTGCTTCTTCTGCCTATATAACTCCATATACCTTAAAACTTCCAGAACAAAAATTAGATTGGGAGTTCCGCCGCCAGAAGCCTCCGTAGCCACTGAAAACCAATCTAGACCCGTTCCGGCACCCTGCCAGAGGGGGCAATCCTTCTCCGGTGGCCATCTTCATCATCTCGGTGCTCTCCATGACGAGGAGGGAGTAGTTCTCCCTCGGGGCTGAGGGTATGTACCAGTAGCTATGTGTTTGATCTCTCTCTCTCTCTCATGTTCTTGAGGTGATACGATCTTGATGTATCGTGAGCTTTGCTATTATAGTTGGATCTTATGTTTCTCCCCCCCCCCTCTTCTCTCTTGTAATGAATTGAGTTTCCCCTTTGAAGTAATCTTATCGGATTGAGTCTTTAAAGATTTGAGAACACTTGATGTATGTCTTGCCGTGGATATCTGTGGTGACAATGGGATATCACGTGATTCACTTGATGTATGTTTTGGTGATCAACTTGCGGGTTCCGCCCATGAACCTATGCATAGGGGTTGGCACACGTTTTCTTCGTGATTCTCTGGTAGAACTTTGGGGCACTCTTTGAGGTCCTTTGTGTTGGTTGAATAGATGAATCTGAGATTGTGTGATGCATATCGTATAATCATGCCCACGGATACTTGAGATGACATTGGAGTATCTAGGTGACATTAGGGTTTTGGTTGATTTGTATCTTAAGGTGTTATTCTAGTACGAACTCTAGGGCTGTTTGTGACACTTATAGGAATAGCCCAATGGATTGATTGGAAAGAATAACTTTGAGGTGGTTTCATACCCTACCATAATCTCTTCGTTCGTTCTCCACTATTAGTGACTTTGGAGTGACTCTTTGTTGCATGTTGAGGGATAGTTTTATGATCCAATTATGTTAGTATTGTTGAGAGGACTTACACTAGCGAAAGTATGAACCCTAGGCCTTGTTTACTATCATTGCAATACCGTTTACGCTCACTTTTATCATTAGTTACCTTGCTGTTTTTATAATTTCAGATTACAAAAACCTTTATCTACCATCCATATACGACTTGTATCACCATCTCTTCGCCGAACTAGTGCACCTATACAGTTTACCATTGTATTGGGTGTGTTGGGGACACAAGAGACTCTTTGTTATTTGGTTGCAGGGTTGCTTGAGAGAGACCATCTTCATCCTACGCCTCCTACGGATTAATAAACCTTAGGTCATCCACTTGAGGGAAATTTGCTACTGTCCTACAAACCTCTGCACTTGGAGGCCCAACAATGTCTACAAGAAGAAGGTTGTGTAGTAGACATCAAATAACAGCAAATTGTGTCACTCGTACACAACTCATTACACAACAGTAGCACATGAATGGAGCAATTTCACTCAAGAAATAAACAACTGTGACTATCCAAGGATCATTCAGTATTAGTACATCATTCAAACTTTAAATACAACATACCATAGTAACTAGATATTGACCTATTCCATGGCAAATCAAAGCTAGAATTACACCAGTAGGTATCATGGGGGTATCAATCTTTAGACAACACCAGCATACATTTTTTACCCTAGAGCAAGAACAATTACCAATCTAGAACTATCTAAAAACATATATCAGCCGACACTACCTAAAATGTATAATAGGGCAAGAGCACGAAATGATAAATCTCCCACTCGTGAGCTGCCATGCCATATCACATGCATTGAAACCGTAATTACCCAAAAATCACGTCGCAGGGTGACAACCTGCAGCCATATCACAGGGCGATACAAGGTGGGAGCTGATCCAGGCAGTGGAGAAGGGAGAGGAGAGATTATCCAGATGATGGAGCCCTTGACCTTGAACTCATAGAGTGCCTTGAGGGAACCCTATTACTCAACTAGTGAGAAAAATAGGACTAAGGCGTAGCTACTGGAGTCACCCCGCATGACGACGTTGTTAGGCGCCCTATGTAGGGCGAAGGCCATAGTAATGTCGTCCTCATCCGTGTGTGTGGGCAGGTTGCCGATGCATAGAGTGTTTGCCTCATGGTCTCCCCCTGGCACAGCGATAGCACCCCTTGTGCCAGCAGGTTTTGCTTCCTTCGGTGAGGAAGCCGATGGCTCGGCGGCCTCAGTGGCCTCTGCCACCTCTGCATGTGGTGGCTCTGATGACATCGACGGCCGTGGGGGTGGGAGGAGGGAGAGATCGTCGGACGCCTAGGTTTGGATGCTGGGAATTCTGGTTTTCTGAGATGAGGACCGGAACAGGGAGAGGGGAACCAGCCCATGGTCCAGACTCGCATATATTGGGGGGCAGGGTAGGAACAGCTACGCCAAGTCCATGGGCGGCTTGAACCATTTCTATGTGAGGTTATTATCCTCCACTGAGAAAAATACTCACAAGATAATGGCCTTCATATAGACACATTAATTTGGGACTTAGCAGATGATAATGCATACACTTTCCATCTTTAAAACATCTGAAAGATGGAAAACCCTTTTTCAACCGACTAATATTTTCCTCCCGTACACCTCTTCCTATGCTGGACATGCATTGCCTATGGGGCCCGCCCACCGCAAACTCTCCCAACCTTATCCTATCCACGACATATTGTTTTCCATATGTGCGTTGTGGGGCCGGACCTGTATATATTGCGAGTGGGGCAGGGATGGCTTTGCCGTGAGCATGGGCCACTCGAATCCGATTATGGGCGCTTGAGAAAAATAATCGCAAAAACATGGCCTTCATAGACACCTTTTGATTTAATTCGAGGAGTTGGTTAGTAATAACTTTCCCTCTTAAAAATGTCTCAAAAGAAGGAATGCATACAATATCTCATTGCATAATATACTTCACTACCTCAAATAGAAATAGTGTAAATGACCCTAATAAAATAAAGTGTCTCTACCAAAACACAAATAATCATAAGTTTATGTATTTGTGGTGCGTGCTTCTGCCTATCCGCCCTGACCCTAATAAACAAAAGTGCCTCTACCACAACACAAATAACCATAATATACTTCACTACCAGAATGTTTTCATGAACACTGATAAAGGGATTCATGCTTCTGCCTGTCCATCCTAACATTGCCCATGAAGTTGCAAACAATTACCCACCACTGCCATCCATAAGTGGTAGAATACGATTTGCTAATGATATAGAAAAAAGAGAGTTGCCCGACCCGACCGTTGTTCCCCAATCAGGAAAACGATTTGCTACAAATCTAGAAAAAACAATTACTCGCCACTGCCAACCATGAGTGGTAGAAAAGGATTGGCTAAAGATCCATAAAAAAGCTTGCCGACCCGACCCTCGTTCCCTAATCCAGAAAATGGTCTGCTAAAGATCTAGAAAAAGTAATTACCCACAACTACCATCCAAAAGTGGTAGAAAATGATTCATTGAAGATTGAAAAAAAGAGCTGCCCGACCAGACCCTTGTTCACCAATCCAGAAAATGATTTGCTAAAGATTCGAAAAAACAATCACACACCACTCTCATCCATAAGTGGTAGAAATCGATTCGCTAAAGATCCCAAAAAATGAGTTTCCCAACCCGACCATTGTTCGCCAACCCGAAAAACGATTTGCTAAAGATCCAGAAAACAATTACCCATCGCTGCCATCCATAAGTGGTAGAAAATGATTCACTAAAGATCCAAAAGGAAAAAATAAATGCCAGACCCGACCGTTATTTCCCACTCCAGAAACGATTTGCTAAAGATATAGAAAAAATTTCCCAACCCAACCCTTCTTCCCCCCACTCCAAATGACCTGCAATTAAAGAAAATTCGGACGGCCCGGCCTCCCCGCGTGGCGCCGACGTCTCCCACCACATGAACCTCCCTACGGTGGCCGCCGCCACTGCATAGGAACCCACTGCCACCAGTTCCTACTATGCCATCCACCGGTGTCAAGGTTTCCTGTTGCCATCGAATCCCCACATGCTCATCTACCATCTTAAAGGCCTCGCGCGCCGCGCTCCCCTAGACCCTTAGCACCGCTGCCCCCAGCCACCCGCGAGCCTTCACTAGACCACCCCGTCGCTATTGATCCCGTCTGTCTCCGCTTGATGACCCACAAATATAGGGGATCTATCGTAGTCCTTTTGGTAAGTAAGATTGTCGAACCCAGCAAGGAGCAGAAGGAAATGATAAGCGGTTTCCAGGAAGGTATTCTCTGCAAGTACTGAAATAAGTGGTAACAGATAGTTTTGTGATAAGATAATTGGTAACAAGCAACAAGTAACAAAAGTAAATAAAGTGCAGCAAGGTGGCCCAATCCTTTTTGTAGCAAAGGACAAGCCTGGACAAACTCTAATATAGAGAAAAGCGCTCCCGAGGACACATGGGAATATTGTCAAGCTAGTTTTCATCACGTTCATATGATTCGCGTTCGGTACTTTGATAATTTGGTATGTGGGTGGACCGGTGCTTGGGTACTGTCCTTACTTGGACAAGCATCCCACTCATGCTAGGCAGAGCGACCAATAAAATCTAAAATGGTAGCCTATAATTATGCCAACACACAACAATAGAAAAAAATATGTATAGAAATGTCCGAATTCACTTGTATCTGAACTACTAATTCACCTGTCTCGAACTACTATCTTCTAGAGGGAATGAGGACCCCAATCGCATCAGCTTGCATCATGATGACTTCAGCAATTGGAACAAGCATCGACTTCTCATTGTTGATGAATTGCAGGGCCCTGTTTGCAGCCACAGCCAAGAGCTCAGACTCCTCGGGCCCCGTGCCAGGCAAAGGTTACACATGTCTGGTCATGCTTTTGCGAGCTGTTCCTTGAACTTCTTGATCTGTAATTCGATCGGATTGCAGTAGGCATTTCAGCTTTCATCAATTTCATGTATGAAGAGCATACACTTGATATTTTGTATTTTGAGTTGAGTACAAATTCCAAGGAGACTTAAAGATGCATTGATGTAGCTGAAGCTGGTGATTGTGCCATGAGCTCCCCGTAGCCTGACATGCGTCAGCCGCCTTTCACTTATGTAATCAATGCAAAAACCATCATGTAGATTATAGCAAGTTGAAAGTGTTATTTATTTATGTATGCCCAATCTAGAGAACAACTATGGCTGAAATCATATGCCATGAGACTGGAGGTGTTGTGCACATTCGAGAAACATGGTGGAAGTTCTTCTCTAAGTAAATATAGAAGCCACATTACTAATAAAATAATGAGCATGTATCATGGAAAGTCTTATTAGCCAATTAATGTTATTTTCTTTGCATCAAGATACCAATGGAAATGAACGCATAGTACAAAGCTAATATAATCATTCCATAGACAGAGAATGAAGTTGAAAATACACAAAAGCACACATGCATAGAGAAGGACACTACTTACATTCAAACTATCACATAGAGCTCTTCAAATTGTTGATGGCCATCACACGAGTTTCCGGTAGGGCACAACATTGTAAGGATTTCCATCTTGTGTTACTATTAATCACTATGAGAAGAATAAAAAATCTAAAGTCTAAACATATGGAAAGCCCTTAGAAAAACTAAAATCTAAACCGATGTCCTACTCTTACGTACAAAACTTGAAGTGTCTTTCCTTTTCACAGATAAGAAACCTTTAGTATCTGAAGCAGAACCAAAAGAAAAAATGTGTCACTAACACGGTGAAATAGAACTAAAATTGATACACCAATGTGTCAGTATGTAAAAATATCTCGTAAAATACACCATATTGCATCAACATACAAAGAAAAAACATGTCCTGTGAACATAAGGTACTATGGACATTCTTGAAGCTCGGCCTGCCATAAACACCGAAAGTTTGCAAGTCCTTACACTGCCATGAATGTCTAAGTCCATGTCATCCCCAAGTTGACAAGTCCGAACAAAGACATTGAATGACAAAGTGGCATGTGGTACTTGTAAGACTCATGGGCTTCTTGTGGGGATTCAAAATCTCTCACAGTTCCAGAAGCTCCGATTGATCAAGATTATCCCTCACCTATATAACACAAATAAAATCATTATATTACCAACTGAATGTTCATTTTTAACCAACACATAAGCCTGGTGGCCAAAAACTATATACATATATATATATATATGCGACATGGGTGTAACTACACCCAACGCTAGGATGTATTTTTCATATACACAAAACTATTAAGCATTCATGGTTGTCATTTTGAATTGGGATTTGTAGTGTTAAGAACTAAGATGTATATGATTTTACGTGGCCAACTCTAGCAATAAAATGAAAATCTTCAAGACTTCAGTAAATACATATTTTATAAGAAGATATGTTTTGGAAGACCATATGTAGGTTACTCAACTCTGAATCATTTTTTATCAGATATGAAAGATAACATGATCCAAAGGCTGCTCCTCTTAGTCTAAAATGTAGCTTGCACCACAATGATAAATGCATACATGAACTATGTAATATACCAGTCACTCATAATAATGTTTCCCATAAATATCAAGACCTCTTAGATGCCTTTTCTTGGCTTATCAAAACAGAGTATACTAATTCAGAAACATGTGTAAACATACAGTATTACACAAAAAATCAAAGCTAAGACCCACAAGAAGGATTTCTTTATGGATATGCAAGGTTTGCCCTATCTATCAATTGCTTCTTCTAAATCCTCACCTATCAAGTGTTTTCTCTAAATAAAAATACTATAATGGTCCCTGGATTATATTGTACGACATGATTTGGTTTACAAATTCCATATCTGTATTCAAACAATAGTTTACCAGGAGCATGGTTTTCCATAGGTGGATGGAGGCTAGAGAGTAGTAAGGCATGAGGTCGCTCCTATTCGTTATTAGGCAAGTGAGATGATGCGATAATACATACCATTAACAGCAAATAAGCATGTGCATATGTGAAGTGATTGAACTTCCATTAGATAGATTTGATACTATTTGTGCTTTTCTAAAAACATAAAAACTAAGCCACCAACACAATCATAGGATCAAATAATAAATGGCCTAGACCATTATTGATATGCAGAAAGATACAGCTGAATCACATAATTGACTTAGTTTCTATTATTCAACATATTGCAACTACAAGTTGAACTCAACCACTTCAGCCCAAGATGTTGTGCTAGTAGCCAAATCGGATCAAAAAGAGATAAAAAGAAAGTGAATAAGTCAACAGTGCCTTGTGAAAGCACATGAAAAAAAAGAAACTAAATGACTACAAGACTTGTTATCATTTACTGGAGCTAAATTTCATATATTTCTATAGCTCTTTATCCCTTTAGTTTCCAACATGGGAAACAACACAAATAAGAGAAAAAATGAGGTGGCATTTGAAAACATAAAACTTTTCGAGCCCCCCAACTTTACCCATATAATCATTGTTATCATTTAATGGAGGTTGATGATGGTGTTAAGTACCATGCATATAAACATATTGAAGGTGCTGCTAGCATCGGTGCACATTGTAGTAGAAGTCACAACTTCAAAGGTGGTAGATGATGTCTACTGCACAACTTTATCCTGGTAGACGTTGTTGGGCCTCCAAGTGCAGAGTTTTGTAGGACAATAGCAAATTTCCCTCAAGTAGATGACCTAAGGTTTATCAATCCGTGGGAGGCGTAGGATGAAGATGGTCTCTCTCAAACAACCCTGCAACCAAATAACAAAGAGTCTCTTGTGTCCCCAACACACCTAATACAATGGTAAATTGTATAGGTGCACTAGTTCAGCGAAGAGATGGTGATACAAGTGTAATATGGATGGTAGATATAGGTTTTTGTAATCTGAAAATATAAAAACAGCAAGGTAGCAAGTGGTAAAAGTGAGCAAAAACGGTATTGCAATGCTTGGAAACAAGGCCTAGAGTTCATACTTTCACTAGTGCAAGTTCTCTCAACAATGACAACATAATTAGATCATATGGCAATCCCTCAACGTGTAGCAAAAGTCACTCCAAAGTTCCTATCGCAGAGAACATAAGATGAAATTGCTTGTAGGGTACGAAACCACCACAAAGTTATTCTTTCCGATCAATCCATTGAGCTATTCCTATAAGTGTCACAAACAACCCTAGAGTTTTAGTAAAATAACACCATATGACACACATCAATAACCCTAATGTCACCTAGATACTCCAATGTCACCACAAGTATCTATGGGTAAATTATACGATATGCATCAAACAACTTCAGATTCGTAATATTCGATCCAACATAAAGAACCTCAAAGAGTGCCCCAAGATTCCTATCGGAGAAACAAGGATGAAAATATGTATCAGCCCCTATGCATAGATTACCCCAATGTCACCTCGGGAATCTGCGAGTTGAGTGCCAAAACATACATCAAGTGAATCAATAGAACACCCCATTGTCACCACGGGTATCCCACGCAAGACACACATCAAGTGTTCTCAAATCCAGAATAGTATTCAATCAGATAATAGTGAAATCTCAAAGGTAAAACTCAATTCATCACAAGAAGATAGAGGGGGAGAAACACCATATGATCCAACTATAATAACAAAGCTTGCGGTACATCAAGATCGTGCCAAATCAAGAACATGAGAGAGAGAGAGAGATCAACCACATAGCTACTGGTACATACCCTTAGCCCCGAGGGTGAGCTACTCCCTCCTCGTCATGGAGAGCGCCGGGATGATGAAGATGGCCACCGGTGATGGTTTCCCCCTCCGGCAGGGTGCCGGGACGGGCTCCTGATTGGTTTTTGTGGCTACAGAGTCTTGCGGCGGCGGAACTCCTGATCTAGGTTTATTTCTAGGTGTTTCTATATTTATAGGAATTTTTGGCGGCAAAAACAAGTCAGGGAGGTCCATGAGGAGCTCACAAGACCGGATGGCGCCCCCAGGGGGTAGGGAGCACCCTCAACCCTTGTGGAGGCCTCGTGGCTCTTCTTGCCCAACTCTTTTGCTTCTGGGGCTTCTTCTGGTCCATAAAAAATCACCATAAATTTTCAGCTCAATTGGACTCCGTTTGATATTCCTTTTCTGCAAAACTCAAAAACAAGGAAAAAACAGAAACTGGCACTAGGCTCTAGGTTAATAGGTTAGTCCCAAAAATCATATAAAACATCCAAGATAGATAATATAATAGCATGGAACAATAAAAAAATATAGATACATTGGAGACGTATCAGTAGACAGCCACTTGGTCGCTCAGTGATATCACCATCCAACCAAGTGCAAGCTGGTCCTGAAGAGAGACACCCAAAGCATATGCCCATGGTGACCCATTTAGATGGCGGGTCGTTAACAAGACGAAAGTCAACACGGGTCGTAAATGCACCGACCTACTACACCGGCCTTTAACAGGCCAAAAGTGTAGGCGGGCTGGAGTTATGTCATCGAGAATGTGGGCCATTAATAGGCCGAATGTCACATCGGGTCACATATGGCCATGTGTTGCGCCAACCATTAATTGGTCAAAAATCACATCGGGCTAGAAGTGGCCCAACTCTGTAGTGGGCCGCTAACAGGCCAAAAGTCAGACCTGGCTGAAAATGGCCCAATTCTAGCACGAGCCATTTATGGGCCGAAAGTATCATCGGACAAAAAATGGGCCCAAATGTAGCAAGACCTTAAACAGACCAGAAACACAACAGTCCATAATTGGGCCCAAATACATAGCAGACTGTTAACGAGCCAGAAATGGCCATGGGCCGCAATGATGAGAAATTGACGGGCCAAATTTACACTATTCTTCCGGGTCGTACCTGTAAATGGGTTGTGTGCAAGCGGACCGTTAATGGGTTTCCCTGCTAACTCTGACTAGGCCGGCCTTTTTATGTAAACGGCCACTGTTGGGCCATGCCACATGTCAACATTTCATAGGCTCGTCTCATCCATTGGATGGATGACACTTGTCACAACTTAGAGCCAACATGTGGTTCCATTGCCGAATGAGAATTTTACACGTGGAATATTGCCATTGGTCCGGGCTATTAATGGATTATCGAATCCAATGCCGCCACCCGATAGCTTAATGGTGACCCATTACGGTGGATGCCATGTGTCGCTTACCCTTGACAAAAACACTTCCATGATGTGCCATTTATCGTCATGGAAGTGGACACTTTTGTGATGATAATTTGAGTATTGTCATGGAACACTTCTACAACAACACATGTATGACCATCTGGATTCTGTCAGAAAGTCATCACAGATGTACATGCATGACAGAAAATGTGACCTACTGTGACAAACATGTAACATCTCGAAAGTGTTTTTTTTGTAGTGGAGGCTGATAGTCTACCGGCTTCAGCGGCCTCTGCCCCCTTTGTGGGTGGTGGCTCCAACATCGGTGGTGATGGGGGTTGGAGGAAGGATAGATTGAGGAATGCCTATATTAGGATGTGTAGAATTTTGGCTGTCCGAGACGGGGTTCGAAATGGGGAAAGGGGAACTGGCTCACGAGCCAGACTCGTATATATTGCGGGTGGGGTAGGTACGATTGTGCCTAGTCTATGGGCGGCTCGAGCCGTTTCTATATGAGGTGATTATCCTCCCCTTGAGAAAAATACTCACCAAATAATGGACTTTATAGAGACACATCAATTTAAAGTTAGCCGATGGTAACACATACACTTTGATTCTTTAGAACATCTCAAAGATGGAAAACCCTTTTTTCAACCAACTAATATTTTCCTCCCATACACCTCCTCCTCCGCTCGACACGCGTTCCCTTTGGGGTCCACCCAGCCGCAAGCTTATCCTCCCCACCACATATTCTTCTCCACACATTCCCTGTGGGGATAGAGTCGTATATATTTCAGGCGGGGCGGGGACGGCTTTGTCCCTTGCGTAGGAGGCTCACATCGGATTATCCTTCGCTTGAGAAAAATACTCACAAAAACGTGTCCTTCATAGAAACATTTTAATTGAATCCAATGAGTTGGTTAGTAATAACTTTCTCTCTTAAAAACGTCCCAAAAAGAAAGAATGCATACAGTATCTCATTGGCATGATATACTTCACTGCCACAAATGGATATAAAGTTAATTACCCTAATGAAAGAAGTGTCTCTACCACAACACAAATAATCATAAGTTTATGTAAGTGTGGTAACAACATTTTTTACATCATACAAGCACTAAAATTGTTGTTTATGTTAATGTTTTATTAAGAATGCATGGTTAAGCTTGAAAGTCTTATAAAATAGCCAAGTGTTATTAGCTTAAACATGAATCTACGATAAATATCTTTCCACATTCTTGTAGACCAACAAAGTTTGGCAAAGAAACCTGTAACTTTAACCAGTTCAGCATAAAAATCTTATAAAATAACATCGACCCGAGCGCTATTAGTTTGAAACATGAATCTGCCATGATCTGTTTCCTGGTTCTTGCAGGTCAACAAAGTTTGGCAAAGAAACCTATAACTTCAACATGTTCAGTTTAAAAGTCTTTTAAAATACTCCCTAGTGCTATTAGTTCAAATGTGAATCTACCATAATCTCTTTCCTGGTTATTACATACCAACAAAGTTTGGCAGAAGAACCTATAACTTCAACTAGTTGAACTTAAAAGTCTTCTAAAATACGCCCCCAAAGCTATTAGTTTTAAAACTAAATATACCGTAATATCTTTCATGGTTCTTGCATGCCTACAAAGTTTGGCATAGAAACCTATAACTTCAAACAGCTCTGCGTAAAAGTCGTCTAAGATACCCCCCCTCCCAAGACAATTAGTTTAAAATGTGACTACCATAATCTATTTCCTGCTTCTTGTAGACCAACAAAGTTTGGCAGAGGAACCTACAACTTCAACCTATTCAGCTGAAAAGTCTTCTAAAATAACCCCATACGGGCGCTATTAGTTTAAAACATGAATTTGCCATGATCTCTTTCCTTGTTCTTAAAGGCCAACTATGTTTGGAAGTGAAACCTATAACTTCCACCAGTTCAGCTTAAAAGGCTTCTGAAATACCGCCCAATGCTATTAGTTTAAAGACGAATCTACCATAATCTCTTTCCTAGTTATTGTAGACCAACAATGTTTGGTAGAGGAACCTATAACGTCAACCAATTCAACTTAAAGGTCTTCTAAAATAATCCCCTCCCCTAAGCTCTATTAGTATAAAACATGAATATATCATAATATTTTCCATGGTTCTTGCAGACCAAGAAAGGTTAGCACAGAAACCTATAACTTCAACTAGTTCAGTTTAAAAGTATTCTAAAATACCCCCAAATGTTATTATTTCAAACATGAATCTACCATAATCTCTTTCCTCGTTATTACAGACCAACAAAGTTTGGCAGAAGAACATATAACTTCAACAAGTTCAACTTACAAGTCTTCTAAAATACGCCCCCAATGCTATTAGTTTTAAAATTGAATATACCATAATCTCTTTCATGGTTCTTGCATGCCCACAAAGTTTGGCAGAGAAACCTATAACTTCAACCAGCTCTGCATAAAAGTCATCTAAAATACCCCCACCTAGAAATATGACTACTATCTATTTCCTGGTTCTTGTAGACCAACAAATCTTGGCAGAGGAACCTACAATTTAAACCTATTTAGCTTAAAAATCTTCTAAAATAACCCCACCCAAGCACTATTAGTTTAAAACATGAATTTGCCATGATCTCTTTTCTTGTTCTTAAAGGCCAACAATGTTTGGCAGTGCAACCTATAACTTCCACTAGTTCAACTTAAAAGTCTTCTAAAATACCACCCCCAACGCTATTAGTTTAAAGAAGAATCTACAATAATCTCTTTTCTAGTTATTGTAGACCAACAATGTTTGGTAGAGGAACCTATAACTTTAACCAATTCAACTTAAAAGTCTTCTAAAATAATTCCCTCCCCCCTAAGAATTGTTAGTTTAAAACATGAATATTTCATAATATTTTCCCTGGTTCTTGCAGACCAAGAAATTTGGCAGACAAACCAATAACTTCAACCAGTTCAGCACAAAAGCGTCTAAAATACCCCCACCCAACACAATTAATTTAAAACATGACTATCATAATCTATTTCCCGGTTCTTGTACACTCGGACAGTTTGGCAAAGGAACCTACAACTTCAACCTATTTAGCTTAAAAGTATTCTAAAATAACCCCCATACAAATGCTATTAGTTTAAAACATGAATCTGCCATCATCTCTTTCCTTATTCTTAAAGGCCAAAAATGTTTGGCACAGGAACCTATAACTTCCACCAGTTTAGCTTAGGATTCTTCTAAAATACCACCAATGCTATTAGTTTAAACCCGAATCAGCCATGATCTCTTTCTTGGTTATTATAGACCAACAAAGTTGGCAGAGGAACCTATAACTTCAACAACTTTAGCTTAAAGTCTTCTAAAATACGCCCCTCCCCCAGCTCTATTAGTGTAAAACATGAATATACCATAATCTCTTTCCTGGTCTAGCAAAGCAAGAAAGTTTGGCAGAGAAACCAATAACTTCAACCAGTTCAGCATAAAAGTCAACACAGCAGGCCGTTAACACGATGAAAGTCAACACGGGCCGTAAATGCGCCGACCTACTACACGAATCGTTAACAGGCCGAAAGTGTGGGCGGGCTAGAATATGGGCCGTTAATAGGCTAGATGTCACGTCAGGCCACATGTGGCCCATGTGTTGCGCCGGACTTTAACTGGCCGAAAATCACATTCGGCTGGAAGTGGCCCAAGTCTACAGTGGGCCGCTAATAGGCCGAAAGTCAGACCTCGCCGAAAATGGCCCAATTCCAGCATGGGTCATTTATGGGTCGAGAGTATCATCGGGGAACAAATGGGCCCAAATGTAGCAGGACCTTAAATAGGGCAGAAACACACCGTGCCATAGTTGGGCCCGAATAGATAGCTGACTGTTAATGAGCAAGAAGTGACCATGGGCCACAATGATGAGAAATCCACAACGGGCTGGTGATGGGCCAAATTTACACTATTCTTGCGAGTTGTGCCTCTAAATGGGTCGTGTGCAAGCGGGCCATTAATTGGCCTATCATTTTACTTTGATTGGGCTGACCTTTTTATGTAAACGAGCCATTGTTGGGTCATTCCACGTGTCGACATTTCATAGGCTCGTCTCGTCCATTGGATGGATGACACTTGTCGCAACTTAGAGCAACACGTGGTTCCATTGGCGAATTAGAATTTTACACATGGAAAATTGCCATTGGTCTAGGCTATTAACGGAATATCGGATCCAACGCCGCCACCCGACAGCTTAACAGTGTTCCGTTATGGTGGATGCCATGTATCGATTACCCTTGACGAAAACACTTCATGACGTGCCATTTATCGTCATGGAAGTGGACACTTCCGGGATGATAATTTGAGTATTGTCATGGAACACTTCTATGATAGCACATGCATGACTATTTGGTTTCTATCTGAAAATCATCACAAATGTACATGCATGACAGAAAACGTGACCTATTGTGAGAAACACGTATCAGCACGAAAGTGTTTTTTTGTAGTGGAGGCTGGTGGTCTATCGGATTCGGTGGCCTCCACCCCCTTTGCGGGCGGTGGCTCCGACATTAGTGGTGGTGGGGGTTTGAGGAAGCATAGATCGCTGAATTCTTAGATTAGGATGTGAGAAATTTTGGCTATTCGAGACGGGGGCTGAAACGGGAAAGGGGAACCAGCCCACGAGTCAGACACGTATATATTGCGGGTAGGGTAGGTACGGTCGTGCCTAGTCTATGGGCGGCTTGAGCCATTTCTATAAGAGGTGATTATCCTCCGCTTGAAAAAATACTCACCAAATAATGGACTTTATATAGACACATAAATTTAAATTTAGCTAATGATAACACATTCACTTTCCTTCTTTAGAACGTCTCAAAGATGGAAAACCCTTTTTTCAACCAACTAATCTTTTCCTCCCGTACACCTCCTTCTCCGCTCGACACACGTTTTTCACCATGGGGCCCGCCCACCACAACCTTATCCACTCGACCACATATTCGTATCCACACATACCCTGTGGGGGCCGAACTCGTATATATTTCAGGCGGGGAAGGGACGGCTTCGCCTTGTGCGTAGGCAGCTCGCATCAGATTATCCTTCGCTTGAGAAAAATACTCGCAAAAAATTGGCCTTCGTAGACACATTTTAATTGAATTCAATGAGTTGGTTAGTGATAACTTTCTCTCTTAAAAACGTCTCAAAATAAAGAATGCATACAATATCTCATCGGCATAATATACTTCACTGCCACAAATGGATATAAAGTTAATGACCCTAATGAAAGAAAGTGTCTCTACCACAACACAAATAATCATCAGTTTATGAAAGTGTGGCAACAACATGTTTTGCATCAGACAAGCAGGCAAATTGTTGTTTATGTTAATATTTTGTTAAGCATGCATGGTTGATTAACTCGTATGGATTTCGCCCGTCCCACTAAACTATACGCCAAAGAGGAATGTTGCATCATGAGACCCCCCCCTCCCCAAATTATGTCCATTCGGGGCTTTATGGGTAGAACTGGCATCTTCTAACTTCTCAAAGTCGAAGTTTGCAGAAGTTTGATATCTAGAGAAATCAACACCTTCAATCTTTCGAGTCTTTTGAAACTCTTCGTCTACCTCCTACTTTGAAATAGATGAATTATGTCCTCCAATTCATAGGTTCCGAATAGATCTAGCGATAAAAACCAAGGAACAAAAACTGGCCATCAGAAGGAATAATATTTATGTAATGAAATAGAAGACTAAAATCCTCATCCAAGCAGTCCTAACAACAAAACTTGTGAGATAGATATGAATTTACTCTGTCTAAATTAAAGTGAAACATATAAGAGATCGCATGCACTTCATAGTTATGTCAAAGCATAGCCTGAATACCATGAAATTTCATGACTTGTGCACAACCCATTACACAACAACAGCTGATGAATGGAGCAATTTGAATCGATAAATAAACAACTACCACTAACCAAGGATAATTCAGTATTTGTACACCATTCACACCTAAATCAAACCATACCATAGGGACTAGATATTCACCTATTCCATATTTCATAGAAATTAAAGCTGCAATTACTCGAGTAAGTATCATGAGGGCATAAATCTATAAACTACGCCAGCATAACAATTTCACCCTAGAACAAGGAACAATCACCAATCTAGGACTATGTTACAACATATATCATCCGGCTTGGTCCAAACCACATAAAAGAGCAAGACCACAGGATGATAACTCTCCTTCTTGTGTGTCAGGCCAAATCACACCAAAATCGTAATTACCTGAAAATTCTAATTGTAGGGTGACAACTTGCTGCTAGATCACAGTAGCGATACAAGGTTGGATCTTATTCGGGCGGTCGAGAAGGAAGTGGAGATATTACTGGTCGCGAAAACTTGATCTAGATGAAGGAGCCCTTGACATTGGACCCGTGGAGATCCTAGAGGGTAGCCTATGACTGGGCGAGGGAGCGAAAGAGGACGAATGGATACCTACATGAGTCACCATGCCTCACGATATAGTCAAGTGCTATGTGCGGGGCAAAGGTTGCACTGAGGTCGTCCTCGCCCGTGTGCTGGGCAGGTTGCCGACCCACGATGTGTTCTGGTGCTTCTTGAGCATGTGTAGATTTTCCCATAAAGAGGAAAGGGTCATGCAGCAAAGTAGAGATAAGTATTTTCCTCAGTTAAGAACCAAGGTATCAATCCAGTATGAGGAACACACAAGTGTCCAATAATTGCACCTGCACAAACAAAAAAATACTTGCACCCAACGCGATAAAGGGGTTCTGAATCCCTTTCATGGCTACTTGCAAGGATGAGATCTCATAGTGGTAGATGTAAAAGATAAATAAAAGTGCAAAATAAAATAAAAATAAATAAATTACAGCAAGGTTTCTTGGGGTTTTTGATTTTGTAGATCAGAAAATAATATGATAAAAGATAGAACCAGGGGCCAAAGTTTTCACTAGAGGCTTCTCTCTTGAAAGAAATCATACGGTGGGTAAACAAATTATGGTTGAGCAATTGATCGAAAAGTGCATAGTTGTGACAATATTGAACATAATGATCATGTATATAGGCATCACGTCCGAGACAAGTAGACTGACTCCTGCTTGCATCTAGTACTATTACTCCACACATCGGCCGCTATCTAGCATGCATCTAGTGTATTAAGTTAACAAAAACGAAGTAACGCCTTAAGCAAGATGACATGATGTAGAGGGATAGATCCAATCAATATGAAAAAAATCCATCTTTTTATCCTTAATGGCAACAATACAAATACATGTCATGTGTTGGGGAACACGGTATTTCAAAAAATTTACCTACGATCACGCAAGATCTATCTAGGAGATGCATAGCAACAAGAGGGGAGAGTGTGTCCATGTACCCTCGTAGACCGAAAGCGGAAGTGTTTAGTAACGCGGTTGATGTAGTCGAACGTCTTCGTGATCCAATCGATCCAAGTACCGAATGTATGACATCTCCGCGTTCAGCACACGTTCAGCTCGATGACGTCCCTCGATCTCTTGATCTAGTTCAGCACAAGGGAGTTCTGTCAGCACAACAGCGTGGCGACGGTGATGATGAAGTTACCAGCGTAGGGCTTCGCCTAAGCACTACGACGGTATGACCGAGGTGTGTAACTGTAGAGGGGGGCATCGCACACGGCTAAGAGAAGACTTGGTGTGCCTTTCGGGTGCCCCCCTCCCACGTATATAAAGGTGGGAGGAGAGGTGGCCGGCCCAAGGGGGCGCGCCAGGTGTGGGGATTCCTACTAGGACTCCCTAGTCCAAGTAGGATTCCCATCTCCTTTTTTCCTTTTAGGGATAGCAAAGAGGGAAAGAGTGGAGGAGTCCCTTGTCCAATTCAGATTGGCAAGGGGGGCGCACGCCAACTCCCTGGTCGGCCCTCTCTCCTCCACTAAGGCCCATGTGTGGCCCATTAACTTCCCGGGGGGTTTCGGTAACCCCCGGTACTTTGAAACTTATCCGATACTTCCCGAAACCATTCAACTGTCCGAATATAGCCTTCCAATATATGAATCTTCACCTCTCGACCATTTCGAGACTCCACGTCATGTTTGTGATCACATTCGGGACTCCGAACAAACTTCCGTCATCAAATCACATAACTCATAATACAAATCGTCATCGAACGTTAAGCGTGCGGACCCTACGGGTTTGAGAACTATGTAGACATAATCGAGACACATCTCCAGTTAATAACCAATAGCAGAACCTGGATGCTCATATTGGCTCCTACATATTCTACGAAGATCTTTATCGGTCAAACTGTATAATAACATACGTCATTCCCTTTGTCATCGGTATGTTACTTGCCCAAGATTCGATGGCGGTATCATCATAACTAGTTCAATCTCGTTACCGGCAAGTCTCTTTACTCGTTCTATAATGCATCATCCCGTGACTAACTCATTAGTCACATTGCTTGCATGGCTCGTAGTGATGTGCATTACCAAGAGGGCCCAGAGATACCTCTCCGATACACGGAGTGACAAATCCTAATCTAGATCTATGCCAACTCAACAAACACCATCAGAGACACCTATAGAGCATCTTTATAATCACCCAGTAACGTTGTGACGTTTGATAGCACACAAGGTGTTCCTCCGGTATTCGGGAGTTGCATAATCTCATAATCAAAGGAACATGTATAAGTCATGAAGAAAGCAATAGCAATAAAACTGAACGATCATTATGCTAAGCTAACGGTTGGGTCTTTCCATCACATCATTCTCTAATGATATGATCCCATTTATCAAATGACAACACATGTCTATGGTTAGGAAACTTAACCATCTTTGATTAACGAGCTAGTCTAGTAGAGGCTTACTAGGGACACTGTGTTTTGTCTATGTATCCACACATGTATCAAGTTTCCGGTTAATAAAATTCTAGCATGGATAATAAACATTTATCATGATATAAGGAAATATAAAATAACAACTTTATTATTGCCTCTAGGGCATATTTCCTTCAGTCTCCCACTTGCACTAGAGTCAATAATCTAGTTCACATCGTCATGTGATTTAACACCAATAATTCACATCTTTATGTGATTAGTTCACATCTCTATGTGACTAACACCCAAAGGGTTTACTAGAGTCAATAATCTAGTTCACATTGCTATGTGATTAACACCCAAAGAGTACTAAGGTGTGATCATGTTTTGCTTGTGAGAGAAGTTTAGTCAACGGGTCTACCATATTCAGAGTCGTATGTATTTTGCAAATTTTCTATGTCTACAATGGACTGCACGGAGCTACTCAAGCTAATTGCTCCCACTTTCAATATGTATCCAAATTGAGATTTAGAGTCATCCGGATCAGTGTCAAAGCGTGCATCGACGTAACCCTTTACGACGAACTCTTTGTCACCTCCATAATCGAGAAACATATCCTTATTCCACTAAGGATAATTTTGACCGCTATCCAGTGATCCACTCCTGGATCACTATTGTACCCTCTTGCCAAACTCATGGTGAGGTACACAATAGGTATGGTACACAACATAGCATACTTTATGGAACCTATGACTGAGGCATAGGGAATGACTTTCATTCTCTATCTATTTTTTGTCGTGGTCGGGTTTTGAGTCTTACTCAACTTCACACCTTGCAACACAGGCAAGAACTCCTTCTTTGACTGTTCCATTTTGAACTACTTCAAAATCTTGTCAAGGTATGTACTCATTGAAAAATCTTATCAAGCGTCTTGATCTATCTTTATATATTTTTATGCCCAATATGTAAGCAGCTTCACCGAGGTCTTTCTTTGAAAAAATCCTTTCAAACACTCCTTTATGATTTCTAGAAAATTCAACATCATTTCCGATCAACAATATGTCATTCACATATACTTATCAGAAAGGTTGTAGTGCTCCCACTCACTTTCTTGTAAATACAGGCTTCACCACAAGTCTGTATAAAACTATATGCTTTGATCAACTCATCAAAGCGTATATTCCAACTCCGAGATGCTTGCACCAGTCCATAGATGGATTGTTGGAGCTTGCACATTTTGTTAGCACCTTTAGGATTGAAAAAACCTTCTGGTTGTATCATATACAACTCTTCTTTAATAAATCCATTAAGGAATGCAGTTTTGACATCCATTTGTCAGATTTCATAAAATGTGGCAATTGCTAACATGATTCAGACAGACTTTAAGCATCGATACGAGTGAGAAAATCTCATTGTAGTCAACACCTTGAACTTGTCGAAAACCTTTTGCAACAATTTGAGCTTTGTATATAGTAACACTACTATCAGCATCCGTCTTCCTCTTGAAGATCCATTGATTCTCAATGTCTCTCTGATCATCAGGCAAGTCAATCAAAGTCCATACTTTGTTCTCTTACATGGATACCATCTCAGATTTCATGGCCACAAGCCATTTCGCGGAATCTGGGCTCATCATCACTTCCTCATAGTTCATAGGTTCGTCCTGGTCTAGTGACATGACTTCCAGAATAGGGCTACCGTACCACTCTGGTGCGGACCATACTCTGGTTGACCTACGAGGATCGGTAGTAACTTGATCTGAAGTTTCATGATCATCATCATTAGCTTCCTCACTAATTGGTGTAGGAATCACTAGAACTGATTTCTGTGATGAACTACTTTCCAATTCGGGAGAAGGTACAATTACCTCATCAAGTTCTACTTTCCTCCCACTCACTTATTTCGAGAGAAACTCCTTCTCTAGAAAGGATCCATTCTTAGCAACAAATATCTTGCCTTTGGATCTGTGATAGAAGGTGTACCCAACAGTTTCTTTTGGGTATCCTATGAATATGCATTTCTCCGATTTGGGTTCGAGCTTATCAGTTTGAAACTTTTTCACATAAGCATCGCATCCCAAACTATAAGAAATGATAGATTTGGTTTCTTGCCAAACCATAGTTCATATCGCGTCGTCTCAATGGATTTAGATGGTGCCCTATTTAACGTGAATGCAGCTGTCTCTAATGCATAACCCCCAAAACGATAGCAGTAAATTGATAAGAGACATCATAGATCGCACTATATCTAATAAAGTACGGCTACGACGTTCGGACATGCCATTACGCTGTGGTGTTCCAGGTGGCATGAGTTGTGAAACTATTCCACATTGTTTTAAATGAAGGCCAAAACTCATAACTCACACATTCGCCTCTGCGATCAGATCGCGGAAACTTGATTTTCTTGTTACGATGATTCTCCACTTCACTCTGAAATTCTTTGAACTTTTCAAAATGATTCAGACTTGTGTTTCATTAAGTAGATATACCTATATCTGCTCAAATCAACTGTGAAGGTTAGAAAATAACGATACCCGCCACAAGCCTCAACACTCATTGGACCGCATACATCAGTATGTATTATTTCCAATAAGTCAGTGGCTCGCTCCATTGTTTCGGAGAACGGAGTTTTAGTCATCTTGCCCATGAGGCATAGTTCACAAGTATCAAATGATTCATAATCAAGTGATTCCAAAAGTCCATCTGCATGAAGTTTCTTCATGCGCTTTACACCAATATGACCTAAACGGCAGTGCCACAAATATGTTGCACTGTCATTATCAACTTTTCATCTTTTGGCATCAATATTATAAATGTGTGTATCACTACGATCGAGATTCAGTAAACCATTTACATTGGATGTAAGACCACAGAAGGTTTCCTTCATGTAAATAGAAAAACAATTATTCTCTGATTTAAGTGAATAACCGTATCGCAATAAACATGATCCAATCATATTCATGCTCAACGCAAACACCAAATAACATTTATTCAGCTCCAATAATAATCCCAAAGGTAAGGGGAGTGTGCGATGTTGATCTTATCAACCTTGAAATCACTTTCAACACACATCGTCGCCTCGCCCTCAACTAGTCTCTGTTCATTTTGTAACTCCCGTTTCGAGTTACTACTCTTAGCAACTGAACCAGTATCAAATACCGAGGGGTTGCTATAAACACTAGCAAAGTACACATCAATAACATGTATATCAAATATACCTTTGTTCACTTTGCCATCTTATCCGCCAAGTATCCGGGGCAATTCCACTTCCAGTGACCATTTCGTTTGCAGTAGAAGCACTCAGTTTTAGGCTTGGGGCTTGGGTCCAGCTTTGGGCTTCTTCCCGAGAGTGACAACTTGCTTCCCATTCTTCTTGAAGTCCCCTTTCTTCTTGACGTCCCCTTGCCCTTTTTTCTTGAAACTAGTGGTCTTGTTAACCATCAACACTTGATGCTCTTTCTTGATTTCTACCTTCGCTGATTTCAGCACCGTGAAGAGCTTGGGAATCGTTTTGTTATCCCTTGCATATTATAGTTCATCACGAAGTTCTAGTAACTTGGTGATAGTGACTAGAGAACTCTGTCAATCACTATCTTATCTGGAAGATTAACTCCTACTTGATTCAAGCGATTGTAGTACCCAAACATTCTGAGTACATGCTCACTGGCTAAGCTATTCTCCTCCATCTTGTAGGCAAAGTACTTGTCAGAGGTCTCATACCTCTTGACATGGGCATGAGTCTGAAATACTAATTTCAACTCTTGTAACATCTCATATGCTCTGTGGCGTTCAAAACATTTTTGAAGTCCCGGTTCTAATCCGTAAAGCATGGCGCACTAAACTATCAAGTAGTCATCATACCGAGCTTGTCAAACATTCATAACGTCTTCATCTGCTCCTGCAATAGTTGTGTCACCTAGTGGTGCATCAAGGACATAATTCTTCTGTGCAGCAATGAGGATAATCCTCAGATCACGGACCTAGTACGCATCATTGCTACTATCATCTTTCAACTTAGTTTTCTCTAGGAACATATCATAAATAAAATGGGGAAGCTATACGCGAGCTATTGATCTACAACATAGATATGAACATACTATCAGGACTAAGTTCATGATAAACTAAAGTTCAATTAATCATATTACTTAAGCACTCCCACTTAGATAGACATCCCTCCAGTCATCTAAATGATCATGTGATCCATATCAACTAAACCATGTCCGATCATCACGTGAGATGGAGTAGTTTTCAATGGTGAACATCACTATGTTGATCATATCTACTATATGATTCACGTTCGACCTTTCGGTCTTAGTGTTCCGAGGCCATATCTGCATATGCTAGGCTTGTGAAGTTTAACCCGAGTATCCCACGTGTGCAAAACTGGCTTGCACCCGTTGTATGTGAACGCAGAGCTTATCACACCCGATCATCACGTGGTGTCTCGGCACGACGAACTGTCGCAACAGTGCATACTCAGCAAGAACACTTATACCTTGAAATTTAGTGAGGGGTCATCTTATAATGCTACCGCCGTACTAAGCAAAATAAGATGCATAAAGGATAAACATCACATCCAATCAAAATATGTGACATGATATGGCCATCATCATCTTGTGCCTTTGATCTCCATCTCCAAAGCATCGTCATGATATCCATCGTCACCGGCATGACACCATGATCTCCATCATCTTGATCTCTATCACCGTGTCGTCACATGGTCGTCTCTCCAACTATTGCTTTTGCAACTATTGCTATCGTATAGCGATAAAGTAAAGCAATTATATGGCGCTTGCATCTTATGCAATAAAGAGACAACCATAAGGCTCCTGCCAGTTGCCGATAACTTTAACAAAACATGATCATCTCATACAACAATTTATATCTCATCACGTCTTAACCATATCATATCACAACATGCCCTGCAAAAACAAGTTAGACATCCTCTACTTTGTTGTTGCATGTTTTACGTGGCTGCTACGGGCTTCTAGCAAGAACCGTTCTGACCTACGCATCAGAACCATAATGATTTTTCGTCAAGTGTGTTGTTTTAACCTTCAACAAGGACCGGCCATAGTCAAACTTGATTCAACTAAAGTTGGAGAAACAGACACCCGCCAGCCACCTGTGTGCGAAGCACGTCGGTAGAACCAGTCTCATGAACGCGATCATGTAATGTCGGCCCGGGCCGCTTCATCCAACAAAACCGCCAAATCAAAGTAAGATGTTGGTGGTAAGCAATATGACTATTATCGCCCACAACTATTTGTGTTCTACTCATGCATATAACATCTACGCATAGACCTGGCTCTGATGCCACTGTTGGGGAACACATTATTTCAAAAAATTACCTATGATCATGCAAGATCTATCTAGGAGATGCATAGCAACGAGAGGGAGAGTGTGTCCATGTACCCTCGTAGACCGAAAGCGGAAGCGTTTAGTAACACGGTTGATGTAGTCGAACATCTTCGCGATCCAACCGACCCAAGTACCGAACGTACGGCACATCCGCGTTCAGCACACGTTCAGCTCGATGACGTCCCTCGATCTCTTGATCTAGTTGAGGACGAGGGAGAGTTGCGTCAGCACAACGGCATGGAGACGGTGATGCTGAAGTAACCGGCGCAGGGCTTCGCCTCAGCACTACGACGATATGACCAAGGTGTGTAACTATGGAGGGGGGCAGCGCACACGGCTAAGAGAAGACTTGGTGTGCCTTTGGGGTGCCCCCCTCCCACGTATATAAATGGGGGAGGAGAGGTGGCCGGCCCAAGGGGGCGCTCCGGGTGTGGGGAGTCCTACTAGGACTCCCTAGTCCAAGTAGGATTCCCCTCTCCTTTTTCTTTTTCGGAATAGCAAAGAGGCAAAGAGAGGAGGAGTAGGAGAGGGAAAGGGGGGCGCCGCCCCCATCCATTGTCCAATTCAGATTGGCAAGGGGGGCGCGCACCAACTCCCTGGTCGGCCCTCTCTCCTCCACTAAGGCCCATGTGTGGCCCATTAACTTCCCGGGGAGGTCCGGTAACCCCCGGTACTCCGAAACTTATCCGATACTTCCCGAAACCATTCCTCTGTCCGAATATAACCTTCCAATATATGAATTTTCACCTCTCGACCATTTAGAGACTCCTCGTCATGTCCGTGATCTCATCCGGGACTGCAAACAAACTTCGGTCATCAAATCACATAACTCATAATACAAATCGTCATCGAACATTAAGCGTGCGGACCCTACGGGTTCGAGAACTATGTAGACATGACCGAGACACATCTTCGGTCAATAACCAATAGCGGAACCTCTATGCTCATATTGGCTCCTACATATTCTACGAAGATCTTTATCGGTCAAACCGCATAACAATATACGTCGTTCCCTTTGTCATCGGTATGTTACTTGCCCGAGATTCGATCGTCGGTATCATCATACCTAGTTCAATCTCGTTGCCGGTAAGTCTCTTTAATCGTTCTGTAATGCATCATCCCGTGACTAACTCATTAGTCACATTGCTTGCAAGGCTCATAGTGATGTGCATTACCGATAGGGCGCAGAGAAACCTCTCCAATACACAGGGTGACAAATCCTAATCTCGATCTATGCCAACTCAACAAACACCATCAGAGACACCTGTAGAGCATCTTTATGATCACCCAGTTACGTTGTGACGTTTGATAGCACACAAGGTGTTCCTCCGATATTCGGGAGTTGCATAATCTCATAGTCAGAGGAACATGTATAAGTCATGAAGAAAGCAATAGCAATAAAACTAAACGATCATTATGCTAAGCTAACGGATGGGTGTTGTCCATCACATCATTCTCTAATGATGTGATCCCGTTTATCAAATGACAACACATGTCTATAGTTAGGAAACTTAACCATCTTTGATTAACGAGCTAGTCTAGTAGAGGCTTACTAGGGACACTGTGTTTTGTCTATGTATCCACACATGTATCAAGTTTCTGGTTAATACAATTCTAGCATGGATAATAAACATTTATCATGATATAAGGAAATATAAAATAGCAACTTTATTATTGCCTCTAGGGCATATTTTGTTCATCATGTCCCCTTCTGTTACTAGGATTGAGCACCGCAATATTGAACCCATCACAAAGAACCTCTACCATTGCAAGAAAAAACAATCTAGTTGCCCAAGCCAAATCAATAGATCAGAGAGAAATAC
Source organism: Triticum dicoccoides (assembly GCF_002162155.2). NCBI lineage: Eukaryota > Viridiplantae > Streptophyta > Magnoliopsida > Poales > Poaceae > Triticum > Triticum dicoccoides. The sequence goes on along the minus strand of NC_041380.1, from coordinate 377,410,127 downwards.
AAACCTATATAAATCATGCATAAAAGAGTTCAGAGAAGACTCAAATAATATTCATAGATAATCTGATCATAAACCCACAGTTCATCGGATCTCAATAAGCACACCGCAAAAGAAGATTACATTGAATAGATCTCGAAGAACATAGAGGAGAACAATGTATTGAAGATCAAAGAGAGAGAAGAAGCCATCTAGCAACTAGCTATGGACCCGTAGATCTATGGTAAACTACTCACACATCATTGGAAGGGCGGCAAGGTTGATGTAGAATCCCTCCGTGGTCGAATCCCCCTCCCACGGAGTACTGCAAAAGGTCCCCAGATGGAATCTCACGAAGACAAAAACTTTTGATGGTGGAAAAGTATTTTTGGTGTGCCCTCTGGTCTACGGGGAATATTTGGGTATTTATGGAAGAAAAAATAGGGTTGGAAGTGCCACGGGGGGCCCACAAGCTTGGGGGGGCCCTGGGGCGCCCCCTGAGCTTGTGGCCACCTCGTGGCTCTTCTGGCCTCCTCCTGAAGCTTCCAGGGTGTCTTGCAGTCCAAGAAAAATTGTCAAAAAGTTTTGTTCCTTTTGGAATCTATTTGGTATTCATTTTCTGTAAAGACAAAAACAAGGAAGAAACAACAACTGGCACTAGGCACTAAGTTAATAGGTTAGTCCCAAAAACATGATATAAAATAGCATAATAATGCTTATAAACATCCAAGATTGATAATATAACAGCATGGAACAATGAAAAATTGTAGATACGTTGGAGACGTATCATGTTCATCTCATGGGCTGCCCCTGGCGTGATGGCAGCACCCCCTGTGTCGGAGGGTTCTTATTCATTCGGTGGCCAGGGAGGCTGATGTTCTATCGGCCTCGGCGGCCTCCACCATCTTTGCAGGCGGTGGCTCCGACATCAGCAATGGTGGGGGTTGGAGGAGGGAGAGATCACCAAACGCCTTGATTATGATGCGGGAAATTCTGCATGTCTGAGACGGGGGCCGAAATGGGGAAAGGGGAACCGACCCACGAGCCGGACTCGTATATATTGTGGCGGGGTAGGTGCGGTTGCGCCTAGTCTATGCACAGCTTGGGTCGTTTCTTTACGATGTGATTATCCTTCGCTTGAAAAAAATACTTACCAGATAATATCCTTTATATGGACACATCAATTTAAAATCTAGGGGGTGATAATGCATACACTTTCCTTCTTTAAAATGTCTCGAAGATGGAAAACCATAAACTCACAACCAGCTAATCTTTTCCTCCCATACACCTCCACCTCTGTTCGACACACGTTCATTGTGGGGCCACCCACCGCAATCTCTCTCAACCTTATCTTCTCCATGACATATTCTTCTCCACACGTTCCCTGTGGGGCCGGACTCATATATATTTAGGGTTGGGCAGGGACGGCTTCGCCTTGTGTGTAGGCGGCTCTCAACAGATTATCCTCCGCTTGAGAAAAATACTCACAAAAATGTGGTCTTCACAGACACCTTTTAATTGAATTCAACGAGTTGGTTAGTAATAACTTTCTCTGTTCAAAATGACTCAAAAAGAAGGAATGCGTACAATATCTCATTGGCATAATATACTCCACTGCCACAAATAGATATAAAATAAATGACCCTGATGAAGAAAAGCGTCTCTACCACAACACAAATAATCATAAGTTTATTTAAGCATGGTAACAACATTTTTTTTACATCATACAAGCATGCAAATTGTTGTTTATATTAAAGTTTTATTAACCATGCATGGTTTATTAACCCATATGAATTTCGCCGATCCCACCAAACTATATTTCTAAGAGGAATGTTGCGTCCTACGGCCCCCAAAATATGTCCCATGTAGGGCTTCTCAAAGTCGATGTCAATAGAAGTTTGATCACTGAAGAAATTAACACCTTCAATCGTCCCAATCTTTGAAAAAATCTTTGTCTACCTCCTGCTTTTAAATAGATGAATTAATTCCTCCAACGAATAGGTTCCTAATAGCTCTAGCTATAAAAACCAACCAACAAACACAAGCCATCAGAAGGCATACTATTATGTAATGAAATAGAAGAATAAAATCATCATCCAAACAGTCCTAGCAACAAAACTTATGAGATAACTACGAATTTACTCGGTCTAAATTAAATTGAAACATATTAGAGATAGCACGTACTTCACAGTTATATCAAATCACAACCTGAATAACGTCAAATTGAGTCACTTTTTCACAACTCATTAGACAACAGCCATAGATGAATGGAGCAATTTGACTCGAGAAAAAACAACTACCAGTAATGAATGATAATACAGTAATTGTACACCATTCGAACTTAAATCAAACCATACCATTGGGACTAGATATTGACCTATTCCATAGCAAAATACAACTGGAACTACACCAGTAAGTATCACGAGGGCATAAATCTTTAAACTATGCCAACATAAGAATTTCACCCTAGAAAAAGGAACAATCGTCAATCTAGGACTATATTTGTCGCACCCAATATGCGGTCTTATCCTCAAGGGACTTGAAAGTCCTGCTAAGGATAGAAGCGGATGTTAGAGATGCTTCACAAGGTGGATATCATTATAACATACCATGTACTGAATAGATGAGAATACCAGATAAAGACTTCCACTCGCCACAAGCTACAACAGGAAAACATCAATACATTAATACATAGCAATCATCATACAGAAGCGCAGGATCCGACTACATATGAAAACAAATGAAAACGAAGAACAACACCCACCCTGCTAATCCCAGGCTGCCAACCGAGAACCCATCCTATGATCGACGATGAGGAAGAACTCCAGACAAAACAAGCATGCATCGCTCTCAAGTCAAATAATCGCTTTACTGTACCTGCACCTGTTGTTGTAGTAATCTGTGAGCCACGAGGACTCAACAATCTCATTAACACAGGTATCAAAAATAGCAAAGCTTAATGGGTATGGAATGAATAAGTGGTGAGGTTATAACAAGCACTAAGCATTTGTATGTGGCTAACTTATGAGTACAAGAATAAGGGTAAACTACACATAATCGGGCGCAAAATTAATATGATCAAGAAGTGATCCTGAACTCCTACTTACGAGTCATTCATAACCAAATTGTGTTCTCTTCTTGAACTCCCTAGAAAAGAGACGATCACAATTACACACGCGGTTGGTGTATTTTAACTAAATTTAGTGTCAAGTTCTCTACAACCGGATATTATAAATTTCCAAGTCGCCACATAACCACGGGCACGGTTTTCTGAAAGATATAACCCTACAGGGGTGTCCCAACTTAGTCCATCACAAACTCTCATGATCAGCGTTAGAAAACCTCAACCTCGAGATAGCCCAAAGTGTCCTAGGAATCCCGATGCACAAGACATTTCGACACTGGTAAAACAAAACCAGCAAGACCTCCCGATGTGCCGACACCCTGATAGTAGTCGCGCGTATATCGTCTCAGGCCACGATAGATGAGCTATGCTTACAGCGACCTATTCCATGAGTTACCCCAGGCCGCGCCACAAGTTTCCCTAGTTTGGACCAACACTCATGAGGAGCATTGGCTTAGTTTGTTGATTAATTATCCGTAGGGGCTAGCAGGTCCCTATGCGAGTCTTAGTTGTTACTAGGAAAATGTTAACACCAAAGTTGGGCCTTGCTGGAATATCTTTATTCAAAGCGAACTGTCAAGGGGGGTCCATAAACCCCAACCGTGTATGGAATACAAATCAAGGAGCATAACATCGGTATGACGGGAACTAGGGCGGCATGAGTGAAACAAAACACCAGGAAAAAGACAGAGCCTTACACACACAACCAAGTATATAGATGCATTAGTTAAATAAGAGATACTGTGATATCCCATGATATACATGTCCCAAACATGGAACAACCTGCAACTACACTGACAACTAGCAACACTATAAGAGGGGCTAGCTGAGCAAAGCGGTAACATAGCCAAACAACGGTTTGCAAGGATAGTGGAGGTTAGATGGTTATCATGGCAATTTGGGAGGCTAACAAACAAGTGGTAGGTAGCGAGACATAGTGATAGTATCGAGACAACTAGTAAGCAAAGATAGTAGTCATATCCAAGGTAATGATCATATTGCCTAGAATTTCGCTAGGAAGAAGATCGAATCCATGAAGTACTCAAACTAGCGTAGTCGAACGAATCCTCACACTTGCAACATTTCCGGAATCTATCGAGAAGAAGCACAAGCGGAAAGAAGCAAACAACATGGTAAACAAAGAAGCATAATCGTGGCATGATGCACAACCTTGTATGATGCATGTTCGGTTTTAAAAGGCATGACATGGGAAAATGCAACAACCAAATACTACAAATTAAGTGAAGCTCAATATGCAATGAGTTACATATTGACAAAACTTCACACCCAAATATTTAGTTCACTCCCGTTTATGTATATGACAAGATTAAATGCTATTAAACATGACAAGAGGTGAAGCATATGTACACAACCTATTTAGGCAAGTTTAAATGAGGCCGGAAACAGCAAATAACAATTCCAGAAAATCCCCACATGTTATTTTTGAATTTGCTAATGTTCTACCTAAAGCACAATTTCAAAGTTGTTAAACTGCAAAATAAAGGGCACCATGTTAAGTTATGGTTATTTAGTTATGAAATAAACCATTTTAACATGTCATTTATGCAAATTAATGTGAACAACAATTTCGAACATTTTTATCATGGATGAAATTTGCATATTATGAAACTACATGAAATTCTAAGTATTTTACATATATGACATGATTTATTACGATGCACAGTTTGTGAGTTATTATATGCATGAGGATGATATTTTCAAGTTGATGCAAATTGTATGAAAATGTTGACATGAAGGATGGTATAGAGCATTTTTGTTGCCATGACGAAAAGAAAGGGTGCCATGGTGGCGATAACGGAAATGGTGCCACAGGAACATTCCGATGATCTGACAACTCTTTGAGACACCGGTGAAAAAGAAGGGTGGCATGAGCGTGTAAGATGGTGGGGTGATCCCGATTATCAGGTTCCCACGTGCGGACGGCGGTGCAAAATGAGGGATGTGCAAGTGACAAATCGCATACAATGCAAAAAAGCAGTGCATCTCATACATCACAAGTGTTCGCCCACTGGCGGCCATCTCGGCGATATACCTTCAGAGCATGCGTTTTGGGGCAGACCGAGTCATCAACGGAAGTAGATGTTCAGGGGTCGTCCTGGGAAGTTGTAGCGCCCAACACAAAATCGGTCAAGTCTGTGTGTATTTGTACCATCCCAAGATCATGTTGGCACACACAGTACATTGATGAAAATATCAAAGTTCAATCACACCTAATTTATTACATGATTCTCATATAAAGTCTTTATTACATGAGAATAAATTCGGCCGAAGGCCAACTCATGAGAAAAAAACTAAATACGGAAGCATAGACGATAAGCTAGTCCATCTAACTCCATAGGGCAATCACCGAGCGTGGATCGTAGCCTCACTCCTGGTCAGAAAACTCCTCTGCAACATAGGACGTTGCAGCCGTGTAGGTCAGCATTATGGAATATGCTAGCAAGTCATAGAGAGGGAACAATAATAAAATACTAACTCTATATGCAATTCGGCTGTGGGGCTCTAAGTTTAAGTTTTTGCCAAAAAGCCATTTTTTCCTACAACAAAACGACTTGCTTGCAATTACTACAAAATATTGGTGGTTATTGAGATGGTTCTGCCAACCAGTGTCTCATACCTGAAATCATTAAATACCCATCAGTTGATAAAATATGTTTGGTGTCGAGATTTCCGATAACTCCAATTCCAGAGGCTCGGTTGTCCGTAACCGCGGACACGGCTGGTCGATTAGATTTCCACTCTGTAAAGTCTTGTGCACTTTACCCGCAAGAACCATTCCCTCCTTTGAGTCTTCACACTGCATGGTGTTTGAAGATGGGACGAACGAAACAGGTTCTTCCGTAGGGATCCTCTGGGCCACTGCTAGTGCCCATCCATAACCTATCGTTCTTCTACATCTGCTGGCACCGTCCGTCCAGAGTCGCGCCTAGGGTCGACCAAGCCAGAGCCCATAATGGCTTGCGGCTGCACAAGTAAGCTTCCGGTCAAGGTGTATACATCCGTCTCTTCGTGGCAGGGTGAAGCTTTCCGCAAGATGTCTTGGCGCTTCTCCATGCATCCCTGGGTCAACCCCTGGGTGCTCCAGGGCACTCGTCCATCGTCCTTGACCCAATAGTGAATTTGAAGTCCATCTTGAGCATCTTGAAATCTTGAGGCTGTCAACATCTTGACTCTCAAATCTCCCATATGAATCACTCAACCAACGCCGTCTACGAGTATAGCATAATAAACTACAATGTCCCGGGCAATGGTGACCTAGGGATTTGGGTCAACCTACCACATGATACCACTCAAGACTTGATTCAGTTTCTCCTACTTGCATGCATGGTGGAGAGGAATATTACTAATGCAATAAAACATAGGTAATAAAATTTCATGATCAAAGACTTGCCTTGCTTACGATCTTCGAACGCTAAAGACTCGTAGTAACAGGCCTCACACTCCAGGTACTCTATCAAAACAAACAAAGCATAATAATCATACCATCATACAACATAATAACATAGAAGCAAGTAAAAGTAATTATCATACAATCATCAAATCACACAAAAGAAAAAACAACACAAAACCAAGGAAAACAATAAACTCAAAGCAAAGTTTTTAATGCAAGTAGAACAAGCTATAAAAATAGTTTTCTACTACTAAAATTTTCTTTAACAGAACAAAAATAAGGTTTTTGCTAAACAATAGAAATGAAACAACAAATAAATTTTATGCAAAAAGAATCGTTTTAAAACCTTTTATGAAACTCCTAATATGCCTAAAATAGTTTTCCTAGTAAAAACAAAAGAAAATGAGCTACTAAAATATATATTTTTCTATAAATAAAATTGCTACTGTTAATCTACAGAACTAATCTGAACATGTCAAAAAGAACAAAAAGGAAATAATTTTAAGCAATTTAAAACAAAAGAAATAGCAACAAAGGTATAAAAAAGCAAAAGAGTACTGTTTTCGTGATAAACTAATTTTAATAAATTATAAAATTCACCAAACTAAACCTACTGATAGATAAGGTCATAATAAATCAGTAGCAAAAAGAATAACTAACAAATATTAATCCTAGCTCAAGATATTGCAAATTAAGTGGTTTGAATAAAATTCATGTAAATCAACTTTCAAAACTTCAAACAGGCCCAAAATTGATATCTTCATAAACTTTAGGAAAATTCCAATCTAGAGCAAAAAGAATCAAAATAAAATATTAAATATCCTAGGAGATATCGATTTTGCAAGATTGGAACTTTTCTGTGTTAAAAACAGAAACGAAAATACTAAAAAAATAAAATGGGCGCTATTGGGCCTAGGGGTGCAATCTGTAGCTATCAAACGCTCGGGCGATAACTAACAAAACATACACATGTGCTTTAACCGGTCGGGCCGGTCTAGACTAAACCGTAACTTAACCGAAGTAAAAACTGATCTAATGAAGAAAAAAACGATCTACTAAACCGATCTAATCTAACATAACGATTCGATCTAAAGAAGAACAAAAACAGGAGCAAATAGAGGAGGAGCACTCATGCTTACAGAGAAGAACTGGACGTGGGAGGGAAGAAGAGACCGGTGGGCGGCAGGGCTCTGGTCGTCGTCGGCGCCGGCGAGGATGTCCAGGCGATGCAGAAATTCAAGGGTGTCTGATTTTCTATGGATGGTGAGGCGAAGTCTCGTACTAGGGTTTAACGAGATCGGGTGCGCGGCCGTCGTCAGTGCGTGCAAGATATGCACGCATATCTTGCGGGAGGTTGAAGATGGGGTGGGGTCTCCGTGTCGGTGAGCGAGAGGAGGGAGGCTACAGTCGGGCGACCGAGCGCGAGAGAGGTGTGCGGGGCAGGGCAGGCCGCAGCGGCTGGTGGGGCCTGGCTCGGGTGCTAGCTGGGCCGGTTGGCCTGGCCAGCTCGCCGAGTTTTTTTTTCAAATAAGACAATGAGAAAAAAATATAGGGAAAATAAAAATAGTTTTATGTAGGACATATATATCAAAAAATTCAGAAAAATAAAACCTACAAGATGAACTATTTTTAGAGGCAAAATCAAAATTTTATAAAAACATTTTTTGAAAACTCCAATTGAACTCCTATTTGAATTCAAAAACTTTTGGCATTATTTTCTTCTGACTTTTTGGAGTGTCATGTTAGCTCCTCTCATACTTTTGAACAAAGTATTTGTCAAGGATTTTGAGATGAAATTCAAATGCCATTTCGAATCCAAATTCAAATCAAACTCAAATGCATCTGAATTTTCCAAATGCCACTCTATTCAAACAAAATGCATAGATGCTTAGCTATAATTGTAAAACATTCCAAGTTGAAAATTTGGGATGTTACAGAAGTAGCGGTACATGTTTCATAGTCATACATATTCTGTAGATGTTGTCGCGGTGAGGAACTTGACATCCATGGGAAGTCTTCTTGATGGTAGTGGTACATAGGTTCTTGGGGTACTTGTTAGTCCGGTCTTAGCATTTGGGGTCATCAAGGACTTGGCAAAAAATCATGGCCTCTGGTCGGTGGTACTTGATGCTCGTTGTGGTGGTCGTACACGGGTCGTTGTACACTTTGACGCTCTAGAAGAGGAACTTGGCGCCCAGGGGTCTTCACGGGTTACCATTGCACTTGGAGTTTGGTGCGATACTTGGTGAATCCAGTGTGGTCTTCGGACTTGGTCGTGGCACGTGACAGAAGTCAGCAGGAGCATAGCCAACTGGTGTGCCTGAAGTGAAGGGCTCGAGGCAGCCAGGTAGAGGCAAGGTCTTGGAGGTGGCTAGCCATGTTGTTGCATAGGTGATACATCTCCAACGTATCTATAATTTGTGATTGCTCCATGCTATATTATCTACTGTTTTGGACATTATTGTGCTTTATTATCCACTTTTATATTATTTTTGGGACTAACCTATTAATCGGAGGCCCAGCCCAGAATTGCTGTTTTTTGCCTATTTTAGGGTTTCGAAGAAAAAGAATATCAAATGGAGTCCAAACGGAATGAAACCTTCGGGAACGTGATTTTCTCACCGAACTTGATCCAGGAGACTTGGACCCTACATCAAGAAACAAAGGTGGAGGCCATGAG
>NC_041380.1:377395577-377400756 GCF_002162155.2 Triticum dicoccoides | reverse complement strand
GAACCCTCCACCCTCGTGGGCCCCCTGTTGCTCCACCGACGTACTCCTTCCTCCTATATATACCTACGTACCCCCAAACGATCAGATACAAAGCCAAAACCCTAATTCCACCGCCATAACTTCCTATATCCACGAGATCCCATCTTGGGGCCTATTCCGGAGCTCCGCCGGAGAGGGTATCCATCACGGAGGGCTTCTACATCAACACCATAGCCTCTCCGATGAAGTGTGAGTAGTTTACCTCAGACCTTCGGGTCCATAGTTATTAGCTAGATGGCTTCTTCTCTCTTTTTGGATCTCAATACAATGTTCTCCCCCTCTCTTGTGGAGAACTATTCGATGTAATCTTCTTTTTGCGGTGTGTTTGTTGAGATCGATGAATTGTGGGTTTATGATCAAGTCTATCTATGAACAATATTTGAATCTTCTCTGAATTCTTTTATGTATGATTGGTTATCTTTGCAAGTCTCTTCGAATTATTAGTTTGGTTTGGCCTACTAGATTGATCTTTCTTGCAATGGGAGAAGTGCTTAGCTTTGGGTTCAATCTTGCGGTGTCCTTTCCCAGTGACAGTAGGGGCAACAAGGCACGTATTGTATTGTTGCCATCGAGGATAACAAGATGGGGGTTTTATCATATTGCATGAATTTATCCCTCTACATCATGTCATCTTGCTTAAGGCGTTACTCTGTTTTCATCAACTTAATACTCTAGATGCATGCTGGATAGCGGTCGATGAGTGGAGTAATAGTAGTAGATGCAGGCAGAAGTCGGTCTACTTGTCTCGGACGTGATGCCTATATACATGATCATACCTAGATATTCTCATAACTATGCTCAATTCTGTCAATTGCTCAACAGTAATTCGTTCACCCACCGTAGAATACTTATGCTCTTGAGAGAAGCCACTAGTGAAACCTATGGCCCCCGGGTCTATCTTCATCATATTAATCTTCCAATACTTAGTTATTTCCTTTGCTTTTTACTTTGCTTTCATTTTACTTTACATCTTTATCATAAAAATACCAAAAATATTATCTTATCATATCTATCAGATCTCACTCTCGTAAGTGACCGTGAAGGGATTGACAACCCCTTATCGCATTGGTTGCGAGGAGTAATTTGCTTTGTGCAGGTACTAGGGGACACGCGTGCAACCTCCTACTGGATTGATACCTCGGTTCTCAAAAACTAAGGAAAATACTTACGCTACTTTGCTGCATCATCCCTTCCTCTTTGGGGAAATCCAATGCAGTGCTCAAGAGGTAGCAAGAAGAATTTCTGGCGCCGTTGCTGGGGAGGTTCGTGCAAGTCAAGATTTGACTTCCAACAACGAGCCATTTCCGGCGTCTACGCAAAAGTCAACATAGCAAGTACCCATCACAATCCTTATCTCCCGCATTACATTATTTGCCATTTGCCTCTCGTTTTCCTCTCCCCCACTTCACCCTTGTCGTTTTATTCGCCCTATCTCTCTATCCTCCCTCTCTTTCTATATTTGCCTCTTTTCCATTTACTTGTCGTCATGGCGAGTCCTCTATCTTCTCCGTTGTCTCCCAAGAATGAAGTTCTAAATTTTAAACAAAGGGAGGGAGAAAATCTAAAAGACGCTTGGTATAGAATTTGCAATGCTCAAAATAGATCTACCAGGAAGCACTCTACTTCCGTTCTTCTTCGCAATTTTTATGTAGGCGTTGCTCCTTGGTACAGATATGTCCTTGATACCATTACCGGAGGGAATTTCTTGGGTAGCCACACTTTTGATTCTTATAATGCTATGATAGATTTATTTGGCTCACCACCTCTTTTGGTTAAAGAAACTGTATTAACTTTGGAGCATGTAATGCAAAGGCTCGAAATTATTGAAAACAAGGTTACTACGATAGAGTCAATTGAAAATTTGGATAAAAAGATCCACAACCGAATTTCTCAATATGGATCTAAAGTAGGAGTCACTTTGAAAAATATTAAAGAGAAGGAACCCATAGTTAATGAGAAAATAAATCATGATTCCACTAGAATCGATAAACTTGAGGGTATCATCACCAACTTGGGAACCGCTTTTTCTTCCGTAAAGAATACTCCAAGTCCTCCTACTAAAATTGCCAAGCTTATGTATGTTCCTAAAAATAAGGGTGAATCCTCTAGTAAGGAAACTGCGGACCTAAAATCTATAAGTATTCATCCCAATCTTGTTGCTATCATTAAGGAACCATTTGTTACAAATGAATTTTTCGATATTGTGCCTAAAAGTTTGATAATAACTAAAAAGAAAAAAATTCCTAAGGATGGTAGATTCCTCATTGAAGAATTTCCTACCAAAGATGGCAATACCTAGATCTATCCTTGCTTTTTATGCCTAGCTAGGGGCGTTAAACGATAGCACTTGTTGGGAGGCAACCCAATTTTATTTTTATTCCTTGCTTTTTGCTCCTGTTTAGTAATAAATAATTTATCTAGCCTCTGTTTTGGTTGTGTTTTTTGTGTTTAATTAGTGTTTGTACCAAGTAGAACCGTTGGGAAGACTTGGGGAAAGTCTTGATATCTTGCTGTAAAAAAACAGAAACTTTAGTGCTCACGAGAACTGCTGCCATTTTTATTTGGAAAGTGATATTTAGTTAATTATTTTTTCATATGATTAATAGATAAATTCCTCACGTCCAGAAATTTATTTTAGAATTTTTGGGGTTCCATATCTTGCGCTAGCTACAGATTACTACAGACTGTTCTATTTTTGACAGATTCTGTTTTCGTGTGTTGTTTGCTTATTTTGATGAATCTATGGCTAGTAAAATAGTTTATAAACCATATAGAAGTTGTAATACAGTAGGTTTAACACCAATATAAATAACTAATGAGTTCATTACAGTACCTTGAAGTGGTCTTTTGTTTTCTTTCGCTAACGGAGCTCACGAGATTTTCTACCTTAAGTTTTGTGTTGTGAAGTTTTCAAGTTTTGGGTAAAGATTTGATGGATTATGGAACAAGGAGTTGCAAGAGCTTAAGCTTGGGGATGCCCATGGAACCCCCAAGATAATCTAAGGACAACTAAAAGCCAAAGCTTGGGGATGCCCCGGAAGGCATCCCCTCTTTCGTCTACTTCTATCGGTAACTTTACTTGGAGCTATATTTTTATTCGCCACATGATATGTGTTTTGCTTGGAGCGTCTTGTATTATTTGAGTCTTTATTTGCTAATTTACCACAATCATCCTTACTGTACACACCTTTTCATAGAGCCATACATGATTTGGAATTTGTCAGAATACTCTATGTGCTTCGCTTATATCTTTGGAGTTATATAGTTTTGCTCTAGTACTTCAGTTATATCTTTTAGAGCACAGTGGTGGATTTGTTTTATAGAAACTATTGATATCTCATGCTTCACTTAGATTATTTTGAGAGTCTTAAATAGTATGGTAATTTGCTTAAATAATCCTAATATGCTTGGTATTCAAGAATAATAAAATTTTCTTATGAGTGTGTTGAATACTATGAGAAGTTTGATGCTTGATAATTGTTTTGAGATATGAAGATGGTGATATTAAAGTTGTGCTAGTTGAGTAGTTGTGAATTTGAGAAATACTTGTGTTAAAGTTTGTGATTCCCGTAGCATTCACGTATGGTGAACCGTTATGTGATGAAGTCGGAGCATGATTTATTTATTGATTGTCTTCCTTATGAGTGGCGGTCGGGGACGAGCGATGGTCTTTTCCTACCAATCTATCCCCCTACGAGCATGCGTGTAATACTTTTATTTGGTAACTTGTAGATTTTTGCAATAATTATATGAGTTCTTTATGACTAATGTTGAGTCTATGGATTATACGCACTCTCACCCTTCCACCATTGCTAGCCTCTCTAATACTGCGCACCTTTCGCCGGTATCATATACCCACCATATACCTTCCTCAAAACAGCCACCATACCTACCTATTATGGAATTTCCATAGCCATTCCGAGATATATTGCCATGCAACTTTCCACCGTTTCGTTTATTATGACACACTCCATCATTGCCATATTGCTTAGCATGATCATGTAGTTGACATCGTATTTTTGGCAAAGTCATCGTTCATAATTCTCTCATACACGTCACTCATGAGTCATTGCATATTCCGGTACACCACCGGAGGCATTCATATAGAGTCATATTTTGTTCTAAATATCGAGTTGTAATTGTTGAGTTGTAAGAAAATAAAAGTGTGATGATCATCATTTTTAGAGCATTGTTCTAAGTGAGGAAAGGATGATGGAGACTATGATTCCCCCACAAGTCGGGATGAGACTCCGGACAAAAAATAAAAAAAGAAAGAAAGAAAAGAGGCCATAAAAAAGGAAAAGGCCCCAAAAAATGAGAGAAAAAGAGCGAAGGAACAATGCTACTATCCTTTTACCACACTTGTGATTCAAAGTAGCACCATGATATTCATAGTAGAGAGTCTCTCATTTCGTCACTTTCATATACTAGTGGGAATTTTTCATTATAGAACTTGGCTTGTATATTCCAATGATGGGCTTCCTCAAATTGCCCTAGGTCTTCGTGAGCCACTACTAGGAAAAGGGCTATAGATGATATGGCCACTAATGGCGCACCAGACATGTGGTGCGTCACTACTATATAGTAATGGCGCACCATGAGTCGGTGCGCCATTAGTGTGGTAGACACTAATGGCGCACCAGACCCACGGTGCGCCATTAGTAACAATTTTTATTATTATTATTTTTCCAAAAATTCTAATGGCGCACCTCCTACACAGTGCACCACTATTTTTTTTGTTGCAAAACTACTAATGGCGCACATCAAGCTGGTGCGCCATTAGTAACAAGGGTTACTAATGGCGCATTTGTCTCTGGTGCGCCATTAGTAACCTGGGACAGATAGCTAGCTAAGATTAATTGTATTTAAATCGTAGTCTTCATTTCTCGATTGTATTACATGGGCACTTTTTGAACACATGAATATTTTTAAATTTCATGGGCACTTTTTGAATTCATGAATATTTTTTCAAATTTGATCTCTCTCCCCCTCCATCTCGATCACTATCCCCCTCCATCTCGATCTCGATCCCCCCGCACCCTCCCCCGCTAGCTCCACCGCCGACGACGACCCACCGCACCCTCCCTGGCCCGCTCCACCGCTGCCGAGCACCCTCCGCACCCTCCCCCGCTCCACCGCC
>NC_041380.1:377394881-377395376 GCF_002162155.2 Triticum dicoccoides | reverse complement strand
ATTTGATGATATTTTCAAATAACAAATTTGATAATATTTTTTAATATTCATAAAAAATATTACTGTTTTTATAAAAAAAATATTACTATTTTTATAAAAAATATTAAAAAATAGCAACAAAAAAATAATAATAAACATACTAATGGCGCACCGCTCGAGGGTGCGCCATTGCTATCTAAAAAACATTCTAATGGCGCACCGCTCGTGTAGTGCGTCATTGCTATCTAAAAAACATTCTAATGGCGCACCGGTAGGTCGTGCGCCATTGCTAAGCCTCCCCCCACACTAAAATCCCCAATCTCTCACATTTCCCTCTAATCCCTCCCCTGCCTCATCTCACCCGCGCCCGATCACCACCGACCACCACCGCCCCCGTGCTCGCCGTCCCCGGCCGTGCTCGCTGCCCCCGCTGCACCCGACCACCACCGCCCCCAACGCCCTCTCCCCGAGACGAGCGCCGCCTCCCTCGCCGTCCCCCCTCTGCCCGTGCCCACG
>NC_041380.1:377379666-377394750 GCF_002162155.2 Triticum dicoccoides | reverse complement strand
ACGCCCTCGACGTCCTCCCGCCCAAGCGCCCCTCCCCCCGCGGCCCCGCCTGCATCAACCTCGTGCTCGCCGTCCGACACCGCGCGGCCTGCTCAGGAGAACCGCCGCCGTCTTCCTCTTCGACTACGAGGACCCGGACAAGCTCGGACGCCCTCGAGCCATCCCTTCGACGCCCGCCGATTTCCTCCACCTCGGCCACCATCGCCACCACTCAACGCCGAATTCGCGCTGCCTCGACTAGCTCCGGCTACCCCAAGTCGCCCTCGACCTCCCAAATGAGCACCCGAGCCGCTTCCCCCTCTTCCCCCTCTTGATTTCCTTCTGATGTGTTCTGGGATTGGGGGTTGGAGAATTTTGTACAAGGAAAGGGGGTTGGAGAATTAAGTAGCTAGGGTTGGGGGTTTGCAAGAGAAGAATATGTAGTGTTTGTGCAGCCCACTAGGCAGTGTTCAATTTACTCTTTTTGTTATGGCTTCGGAGCACTGATTGGCTATAGTTGGTGCAGCAAAAGCTTTGATCATTGAACTAACCACGTATAGATAGAAGTTGTTCCCTGTGTTCCAAATAGGTGAGTGAGCCATGCATCGAATTGCCCGCAAAATCAAAATGTAACTAGTATAACACTGCATATTTTGTGTAGAATCTTGAAAACTAAATTTATGGCAGAATTAGTACATGAAAACTGAGCTTATTGTTACTTTATTTAGTTACCAGTTTGGGAGTACAATTTGGAACATAGTATCAGTACTGATCTATTCTGAAAGATTAAAAGTAGATGGCCGTTCCTTAAAGAAACATGGCACGACAAAATTCAATCTTGTTGAAACCTTACATATGTTGGTTCCTGCTTAGTTGCTCCAATGGCACAAACTTGAGCTACTGTCAAAAAATTTAGTTAGGTACAGTTAGCATCATGTAAGAAAATGGCCATAATGTTCCCTAATAATGATGTATTTTGTCATAAAAATATATAGTGGACTGCCATGATAATGACATGCTGCTAGTAGTTACTTCCATGAGTTGTTTTATTGACACGGCACATTTGCAATGGAGTTTTATATATCTTTAGCCACTGTTCATTAACAACAAGTCAGTTTTGTTTATAGTTGAAAGTAAGTGTGTGGTTTGAAATTTTGATCTGATTATGGCATCTAGAATTATGTTAGTTTTGTTTTGTAACTAGAAGACCAAAGTGTGTTACTCACCTGGGATCTTAGCTGTTGGGGTAGTATTGTAACTAGAAGACCATGTATTTTCATAATTGAGCTAAAGATTTGGGGGGTAGTATTTCTGATTTTAGAGCACCTTTGCTGGATGTATTTTACAGCACCTGTTGGAATCAAAACAATGCTTGTGGGTTGTCCTGTTAAGTTGAGTGAGTCATTAGAGGGCAGATAGAGTCACCCACACCAATTAATGTTTATGAAGAAGAAGAATAAACTTGTTGCTGTTGCTGTTATGCCTGTGTTCACTGCTGCTGCTGTTGCTGTACTGGTGATGATGTTGTACTTGTGATGATGTTGTACTTGTGATGATGTTGTACTTATGATGATGCTACTTGTGATCTTCTGAAATGACCCATTGGCGACTTCATTATGCGGGGATAATGATTTTGCAGGTACCCCGAGAGGCCCTTGAGTTTGTCGGAATGTCGATTAACTTCCGTTCTGGCAAATTTGGGTACTCCATATGTCCTATTTTCAGCAAAGGTCATGCTGAAATTTTCCGTGAATTTTAGCATGACTTTGCTAAAAATAGGACATATGGGGTACTTGCCTCTTGTGTTGGGGTATCTTAGTACTTAATTAAGTAGGATCAACTGCCTCTTGTGTTATACATATAGGAGTGTGATATCAACTCATAGTTATTACTAATGTCAGTTGCTCGTCATCGATAAACCCTAATCTGGTAGGATGACCTACTAAAAAAGCTCATACCACATATTCTATTTGGATGGCCCTGCTAACCCTTGACCATAAATACTTGAGATGGATGTAGCAGGCTTAAAGAAAGAAATGTTTTTAGGCCAACTCCACTGGACCTGGCTGAAAATGCACAAGTGTGCATGACTAACAATATTCTATTGTAAAGCTAAACAGGAAAGAGGAACCACTCATCCTAACCATTTGCTCTCAAAATTACCACTTCACTTCTTACTACTGAAAATCTTAGACCATCTCCATTCACCAATAGCTCAAACCAGTTCGAAGGGCATGTTTTCACCACACTGTGGATTATCTTATTGGACCCAACGCAAGAGATGATGTAGTTTTGAATTATGAACGTAGGATATGTCGTCATCGGACGACGAAAGTCTCCCGGGGGAGTGCGACTGGTGCCACGACAATCGAGGTCTGTGCGACATGCCTCACCTGGACGATGATCGGCGCTTCAGCATTAAGCTCGAGGAGACCTTCGAAGTTGAAATGGTACACAACGACGACAAGTGTTATTTTCATAATTAAGCATGACTTCAACTATTTCAACGTGTAATTTTCATCTTTTACAATTCGAGTATAGCTTATCCCATGCCATGCAAGACGCTATGTCTTGGAGAGGATGGATTTTGAAGACCATGAAATTTATGAAACAAAGAAAATTCACCTAAGGACTCATCACGATGTGGATTTTGAAGTAAATCTGTATAATTCTGGGAGAGTAACCCATTTTGGTTGCAAAAATTGGGAAGCATTTTGCAAGATGTATGGTTTTGATGAGGGTATGCTTGTCACCATGGAGCTTGGTGATCCTGACATCGACCAAGACAATATGGACATTTGGGTCCTTGTTGATACGCCTCTAGTTCTACCGCTATGTGAGTTTCTCAAACATAGTTAATTATTAACTAATTTATATTGTTTATTTCAAAATAGTTGACAACTTATTTCCATTGACAACTTATTTTTATTGTTCAAAGAATGTGCGGGAGATGGTAGACAAAACCCACTACACCGATGGCTCCGAATTAACAACCTACAAGGAGAAAAATCATCTGATCGGATTTTGTACTGACATTGAGAATTACAATATCTACAATCAAACCCCTCAACATTATGGTCAATACGTGCCACTAGTGCATGTGTTCAACTACGGTAACTACCATGGAGATACCCTGGTAAGATTTTTTACTATTACGACATTCGTGCATCTTTTGCATACTTCTAAAACTAGTACATCATTGCTAACTATGAAGTTATTACTATGTTTTTCAACAGATAATCCCAGAGAATTGTGTGCCTCATTTGATGTATCAGAAAGGTAGTCTTAATGTTTTGAACATACAGCCAGGGCATCCTACGAATCTCAACTGTCCATACGAGATTTCTAAAAGAAGTGGAGACATGAAAATCAAAGGATGGAAAAAATGCATGGACAGTCGTAAGGAGGTTCTTGGAAGAAAAAGGAAGCGAAGCGCAAGAATGGGAGACAGGATGATCTCCATTCTCCATAATGGAGAGTCAGGGTCTATATTGTTTTATGCTATTTTACTTTAAATAGGGTATTTAGGTCCTGCCTAATACTAATGATCATGTGCTAAGAACAATTAAGTAGGGTTGGTTCGATGACTATCAAGATGATGATCGTATGACTTATTATTAATAACGAGTAGAAGTTGTATGATGATGATTAGTAGGACTTGTTCGGATTAGTATTACTTCCGACAAACTCGCTACTCGCGTTCTCGAGACTTGTAATGTTCTATCTTTGTTCCGTCTTTTGAATTCGGAGACTAATATGATGAATTGTATTCGGAGACTAATCTTCTATTGTATTCGATGAATCTGCTATTGTTGTGTGGTGCTAGCTATATTCTGTCCAATAATATATTTTGTAACCTGTGAAAATATCAGAAAAGAAAAAAAATCCCTAATATTCATACTAGTGGCGCACCACCACATAGTGCGCCATTAGTAAGCAAGAGCACACTAATGGCGCATCATCCACCAGTGCGCCATTAGTATGCCAAAGCACATGGGTAAATATGGCCCCCTGGGAGGCATACTAATGGCGCACTGTGGGCTATACTAATGGCGCACTGCATGGTGCGCCATTAGTATACAAGATACTAATGGTATTTAATTCTAATGGAGTGGTACTAGTGGCGCACCAGTAGTGTGCCATTAGTAGGCAAAACTGGTGCGCCACTAGCATGCCTTTTCCTAGTAGTGAGTAAGCAAGTTGGATGCACACCCACTTAGTTTTTTTGTTGAGCTTTCATATACTTATAGCTCTAGTGCATCTGTTGCATGGCAATCCCTACTCACTCACATTGATATCTATTGATGGGCATCTCCATAGCCCGTTGATACACCTAGTTGATGTGAGACTATCTTCTCCCTTTTTGTCTTCTCCACAACCACCATTCTATTCCACCTATAGTGCTATATCCATGGCTCACGCTCATGTATTGCGTGAAGATTGAAAAAGTTTTGAGAATGTCAAAAGTATGAAACAATTGCTTGGCTTGTCATCGGGGTTGTGCATGATTTAAATACTTTGTGTGGTGAAGATAGAGCATAGCCAGACTATATGATTTTGTAGGGATAACTTTCTTTGGCCATGTTATTTTGAGAAGACATGATTGCTTTGTTAGTTGCTTGAAGTATTATTATTTTTATGTCAATATGAACTTTTATCTTGAATCTTTCGGATCCGAATATTCATACCACAATTAAAAAGAATTACATTAAAATTATGCCAAGTAGCATTCCACATCAAAAATTCTGTTTTTATCATTTACCTACTCGAGGACGAGCAGGAATTAAGCTTGGGAATGCTTGATACGTCTCCAACGTATCTACAATTTTTGATTGCTCCATGCTATATTATCTAATATTTTGGACATTATGGGGCTTTATTATCCCAGAATTGTTGTTTTTTTTTTGCCTATTTTAGGGTTTCGAAGAAAAGGAATATCAAACGGAGTCCAAACGGAATGAAACCTTCGGGAACGTGATTTTCTCACCGAACATGATCCAGGAGACTTGGACCCTATGTCAAGAAACAAAGGAGGAGGCCACGAGGTAGGGGGCGCGCCTACCCCCCCGCCCCCCAAGCGCGCCCTCCACCCTCGTGGGCCCCCTGTTGCTCCACCGACGTACTCCTTCCTCCTATATATACCTACCTACCCCCAAACGATCAGATACGGAGCCAAAACCCTAATTCCACCGCCGTAACTTCATGTATCCACGAGATCCCATCTTGGGGCCTGTTCCGGAGCTTCGCCGGACGGGGTATCCATCACGGAGGGCTTCTACATCAACACCATAGCCTCTTCGATGAAGTGTGAGTAGTTTACCTCAGACCTTCGGGTCCATAGTTATTAGCTAGATGGCTTCTTCTCTCTTTTTGGATCTCAATACAATGTTCTCCCCCTCTCTTGTGGAGAACTATTCGATGTAATCTTCTTTTTGCGGTGTGTTTGTTGAGACCGATGAATTGTGGGTTTATTATCAAGTCTATCTATGAACAATATTTGAATCTTCTCTGAATTCTTTTATGTATGATTGGTTACTTTGCAAGTCTCTTCAAATTATCAGTTTGGTTTGGCCTACTAGATTGATCTTTCTTGCAATGGGAGAAGTGCTTAGCTTTGGGTTCAATCTTGCGGTGTCCTTTCCCAGTGACAGTAGGGGCAGCAAGGCACGTATTGTATTGTTGCCATCAAGGATAACAAGATGGTTTTTTTTTATCATATTGCATGAATTTATCCCTCTACATCATATCATCTTGCTTAAGGCGTTACTCTGTTTTCATTAACTTAATACTCTAGATGCATGTTGGATAGCGGTCGATGAGTGGAGTAATAGTAGTAGATGCAAGCAGGAGTCAGTCTACTTGTCTCGGACGTGATGCCTATATACATGATCATACCTAGATATTCTCATAACTATGCTCAATTCTGTCAATTGCTCAACAGTAATTCGTTCACCCACCATAGAATACTTATGCTCTTGAGAGAAGCCACTAGTGAAACCTATGGCCCCCGGGTCTATCTTCATCATATTAATCTTCCAATGCTTAGTTATTTCCTTTGCTTTTTTACTTTGCTTTTATTTTACTTTGCATCTTTATCATAAAAATACCAAAAATATTATCTTATCACATCTATCAGATCTCACTCTCGTAAGTGACCGTGAAGGGATTGACAACCCCTTATCGCGTTGGTTGCCAGGAGTTATTTGCTTTGTGCAGGTACTAGGGGACGCGCGCGGAACATCCTACTGGATTGATACCTTGGTTCTCAAAAACTGAGGAAAATACTTACGCTACTTTGCTGCATCATCCCTTCCTCTTCACGGAAATCCAACGCAGTGCTCAAGAGGTAGCAATAGGCGGTCGCAGAACCGAAGCAGGGAACGACGGCAGGGGACAGAGCCGCCGTGGGAGCCACTTTGGAGAGGTGGATGCGCTGCTGCTACCGGCGGCAGCTGATACATCTCCAACGTATCTACAATTTTTGATTATTCC
The DNA here is from genome assembly GCF_002162155.2 of Triticum dicoccoides. Lineage (NCBI taxonomy): Eukaryota > Viridiplantae > Streptophyta > Magnoliopsida > Poales > Poaceae > Triticum > Triticum dicoccoides. The sequence continues at coordinate 377,388,279 of NC_041380.1, read as the reverse complement.
ATGCTATTATATTATCTATTTTGGATGTTTAATGGGCTTTAATATGCTCTTTTATATTATTTTTTGGACTAACCTATTAACGGAGGCCCAGTGCCAGTTTCTGTTTTTTTTGCCTAATTTAGAGTTCCGCGGAAAAGGAATACCAAACGGAATCCAAACGGAATGAAACCTTCGCGATGATCTTTCTTGGACCGAAAGCAAACCAGAAGACTTGGAGTTGAAGTCTGGAAATTCGTGAGGCGGCCACGAGGCAGGAGGGCATGCCCAGGGGGTAGGCGCACCCCCCATCCTCGTGGGCCCCACGTAGCTCCACCGACGTAATTCTTCCGCCTATATATACTCTTATACCCTAGATCGATCACAGAGTGCCACGAAACCACTTTTCCACCGCCGCAACCTTTTGTACCCATGAGATCCCATCTGGGGGCCTTTTCTGGCGATCTGCTGAAGGGGGGATCGATCACGGAGGGTTTCTACATCAACACCATAGCCTCTCCGATGAAGCGTGAGTAGTTTACCACAGACCTTCAGGTCCATAGTTATTAGCTAGATGGCTTCTTCTCTCTCTTTGATTCTCAATACAAAGTTCTCCTCAATGTTCTTGGAGATCTATTCGATGTAATACTCTTTTGCGGTGTGTTTGCTGAGATCCGATGAATTGTGGGTTTATGAACAAGATTATCTATGAATATTATTTGATTCTTCTCTGAATTCTTATATGCATGATTTGATATCTTTGCAAGTCTCTTCGAATTATCGGTTTAGTTCGGCCTACTAGATTGATCTTTCTTGCAATGGGAGAAGTGCTTAGCTTTGGGTTCAATCTTGCGGTGTCCTTTCCCAGTGACAGTAGGGGAAGCAAGGCACGTGTTGTATTGTTGCCATCGAGGATAAAAAGATGGGGTTTATATCATATTGCTTGAGTTTATCCCTCTACATCATGTCATCTTGCTTATAGCGTTACTCTGTTCTTATGAACTTAATACTCTAGATGCATGCTGGATAGAGGTCAATGTGTGGAGTAATAGTAGTAGATGCAGAATCATTTTGATCTACTTGAGACGGACGTGATGCCTATATTCATGATCATTGCCTTAGATATCTTCATAACTATGCGCTTTTCTATCAATTGCTCGGCAGTAATTTGTTCACCCACCATAATACATGCTATCTTGAGAGAAGCCACTAGTGAAACCTATACCCCCCGGGTCTCTTCCTTATTATATTGCATCTCTTTTATTTACATCGCATCTCGTTTACTATTTTGTAATCTTTACTTTCAATCTATACAACAAAAAATACCAAAAATATTTACTTTACTATCTCTATCAGATCTCACTTTTGCGAGTGGTCGTGAAGGGATTGACAACCCCTTTATCCCGTTGTTGCAAGGTTCTTGATTTTTTGTGCAGGTAGTGTCGCGGTTCCAAGTCTGACAGTAGTGTAGGGGGGTAAGTATGGAGAGGCAAGATCTTAGCTATGGAGAAGTTGTAAGAACGCAAGGTTTACGAGTTCAGGCCCTTCTCGGAGGAAGTAATAGCCCTACATCTCGGAGCCCGGAGGCGGTCGACTGGATTATGAGAGTATCAATTACAGGCGTGCGAACCCTTGTCTCGGAGGAGGGGGTGGCTTATATAGAGTGCGCCAGGACCCCGGCCAGCCCACGTTACAAAGGGTTCAATGTACATTAAGGCAGGGCGTTACTGGTAACGCTAGTAATAAAGCGCTATGATGACCATAAAGCTACTTAATGACCGACCGTTAGCGTGCAGAGTGACTTTAGGTCTCCTGGCCGTCGAGTGGTTGGATCTTGGTCGAGTGATTGCTTCTTGGTCGAGTGTCTTCGAGTCTGTCGAGTGGAACACCTCCAAGTCGATTGAAAGGTGATTTCTTCTAGAGATGTCCTTGGGTAGGGCAGTTAGTGTTGGGGAACGTAGTAATTTCAAAATTTTCCTACGCACACGCAAGATCATGGTGATGCATAGCAACGGGAGGGGAGAGTGTTGTCTACATACCCACGCAGACCGACTGCGGAAGCGTTGACGCAACATAGAAGAAGTAGTCGTACGTCTTCCCGATCCGACCGATCCAAGCACCGTTACTCCGGCACCTCCGAGTTCTTAGCACACGTACAGCTCGATGACGATCCCCGGGCTCCGATCCAGCAAAGCGTCGGGGAGGAGTTCCGTCAGCACGACGGCGTGGTGATGATCTTGATGTTCTACCGTCGCAGGGCTTCGCCTAAGCACCACTACAATATGATTGAGGTGGAATATGGTGGCAGGGGGCACCGCACACGGCTAAGGAACGATCTCAAGGATCAACTTGTGTGTCTAGAGGTGCCCCCTGCCTCCGTATATAAAGGAGCCAAGGGGGAGGGGGCCGCCGGCCAGGAGGAGGGCGCAGGAGGAGTCCTACTCCTACCGGGAGTAGGACTCCCCCCCCCCAATCCTAGTTGGACTAGGATTCCCCGAGGGGGAAAGAGAGAGGGGGGTCCGGCCACCTCTCCTAGTCCTAATAGGACTAGGGGAGGGGGGAGGCGCGCGGCCATCTTGGGCTGCCCCTTTCTCCTTTCCACTAAAGCCCATTAAGGCCCATAAGGCTCCCGGGGGGTTCCGGTAACCTCCCGGTACTCCGGTAAAATCCCGATTTCACCCGGAACACTTCCGATGTCCAAATATAGGCTTCCAATATATTAATCTTTATGTCTCGACCATTTCGAGACTCCTCGTCATGTCAGTGATCACATCCGGGACTCCGAACTAACTTCGGTACATCAAAATGCATAAACTCATAATAACTGTCATCGTAACGTTAAGCGTGCGGACCCTACGGTTCGAGAATAATGTAGACATGACTGAGACACATCTCCGGTCAATAACCAATAGTGGGACCTGGATGCCCATATTGGCTCCTACATATTCAACGAAGATCTTTATCGGTCAGACCGCATAACAACATACGTTGTTCCCTTTGTCATCGGTATGTTACTTGCCCGGGATTCGATCGTCGGTATCCAATACCTAGTTCAATCTCGTTACCGGCAAGTCTCTTTACTCATTCTGTAATACATCATCCCGCAACTAACTCTTTAGTTGCAATGCTTGCAAGGCTTATGTGATGTGCATTACCGAGAGGGCCCAGAGATACCTCTCCGACAATCGGAGTGACAAATCCTATTCTCGAAATACGCCAACCCAACATCTACCATTGGAGACACCTGTAGAGCTCCTTTATAATCACCCAGTTACGTTGTGATGTTTGGTAGCACACAAAGTGTTCCTCCGGCAAACGGAGTTGCATAATCTCATAGTCATAGGAACATGTATAAGTCATGAAGAAAGCAATAGCAACATACTAAACGATCGGGTGCTAAGCTAATGGAATGGGTCATGTCAATCAGATCATTCAACTAATGATGTGACCTCGTTAATCAAATAACAACACTTTGTTCATGGTTAGGAAACATAACCATCTTTGATTAACGAGCTAGTCAAGTAGAGGCATACTAGTGACACTAAGTTTGTCTATGTATTCACACATGTATTATGTTTCCGGTTAATACAATTCTAGCATGAATAATAAACATTTATCATGATATAACGAAATAAATAATAACTTTATTATTGCCTCTAGGGCATATTTCCTTCAGTTAGGACAGGTCCATGACCCTACCCTAGGTGCATAGCTTCATCATTAGCCCCCGAATGGATCGAGGTTTGAGTGGGGAAGGAGTTGAGAACTTATCCGACTCGTTTTTCATGCCGTGAGCATATCTTGTTTCGGATCAACGGACCTGAGTGATGACAGCAACTTCCTTTTCAGTCGTCAAGTGAGTTTCTTTACTTGTAAGGCTCCGAGTGACGGTGCGGAGGAGATCTTTGGTCTGACAAGTTGTTTGCTGCCCGCAGATTTCATGGGATCCGAATTTTGGGAAGCGTGCGGGACGGGGGAGGCCGCAGTAATCGGATGGGATAGAGCAGAGCCGCCTCGATCCCCGTGCTACCTTTTACGCCACGTATCGCGCGCGCAATCGTTACGGGATTTGACAGAGCCACCTGGGCCTACCCGTCAGCCACTCGGAAGCGACCTCATATAGGGCGTTGGACCAGAGTCTCCCGAATAGTGCGTTCCCATTTCCTCTTCTCCTCTTCACGCCCCTCCGATGCGCTTGTTCTTGCCCCAGCATCACCGCTCCGTACGCGTCTCGCCGGCGACAATGGGGAAGGAGAAGACGGCGGCTCTAGAGCGGGCAAAGAAGGCGACGGCGAGGTCGAAGGGGAAGGCGACCAGCCGGGGCGGATCTTCCTCGCGGACCGGCCTGCCGAAGGGCTGGATCCAGGGCGACTGGATCCACTCGAGGATCACCCAAGAAGACCTCTACGACCTGGACGAAGGGGGGCTGATCCCCTATGACTCGGCGCAGCTTCCAGGGAAGGAATCTGAGCCGCAACCTCGGGAGGGTGAGCGTGTTCTTCTTGCCACCCACGTCGACCGTGGATTTTCCTTGCCTCCTCACCCTTTCTTTCGAGGGTTTCTGAACTTCTTTGGGGCACAACTCCACCATTTTACCCCCAACTCAATCGTTTATCTCGCCGCTTTCATTTCTTTGTGTGAGAATTTCCTGGGTTGCCGGCCTCACTGGGGTCTTTTCAAGCATATTTTCACTTGTCGCTCCCAGATAGTGAAAAAGGCTAATCCGAGTGACGAGAGGACCCAAGTGATCCAGATGTGTGGGGGTCTTGGCATCCAGACGAGAGGGAAAAGCTCCTTTCCGGCCATGATTCTTCCTGACTCAGTTCGCGGATGGCAGTCGACCTGGTTTTACTGTAAAGACCAGTTGACGCCAGGGCAATCGACTGGCCTCCCTCCCTTTACCATGGACCGAGTGGAGAAACCCTCCCCTTTGAAGGTGCTCCCGGAGGAGAAGGCGCACGTGAAGGTGTTGGTCGATCGAGTCGTCCAGCTTATTCGTGACGGGGTCACTGGTATGGATCTCTTGGAGGTCTTCCTTCAGCGGCGCATCCAGCCTCTTCAAGCTCGAGACCATCCGATGTGGATGTATTCGGGTCTTGAAGACTCCACTCGGATCCATCAGGAGGAGGTCGACGACGACACACTGGAGAAGTGGCTGTCGGGCATTACCGGGAACAAGGACAATCCCAGGGGAACCAGGAGAGTTCCCCCATTCGACCAGTCTCATGCGCCAGAGCAGGTCTGATTCTGAGTTTTTGCTTGTAATCTGAATTCACTCGCGCGGCTGCCTATATTGCGTCGACTGACTTTGTTCTCCCTGCTTTCTTTCAGGCCATTATTGAAATGTATTCAATGCCCAACGGGGAGCAAGAGCAAGCTCTGGAGGGCGAGGCGAGTGGCGGCGACAGTGGCGAGTGGACTTCCGATGGTGAAGGGGATGGAGGAAGCGACGACTCAAGTGATGGAGAAGAAGTCGAGTCGCCCCCTCGCAGGGAGAGGCGATCCAAGCTTGACCAAGAACGGCCGAGTGCCCGCGACAAGGCAACTACTCAGGCTGGTCAGTTTTTGAAGCGTCCCCGGATCTCTTCACCAACCCCAACTGAGAAGGCGCCAAAGCACCCCAAAGTTGCAGAGCCGAGGACTCGGAAGGCGTTGCCGAAGATCAAGATTGATATCCCCGTCGCCTCCGCGTGAGTGTCTCTCTTTGTATTCACTCGACGCTCCGCGCTGTTTGTTTTTCTTGTTTTAACTGGACGAACTTTGGAATTGTCAGCGCTGCCACTTCCGGGACCTCAGCTTACAGGGATGATGATGAGGTGATGGAGGATGCGGTCACTTCTAATCCGGGTATGATTTCTGCCATACTATCTTTATTCGGTCGATTCAACTGCAATGTGCATCATTGGGTGATGTGATTTTGGCAATTGAACTTTGCACAGCGCCCAACATTATTGACCTCCCTGATGATGATGAAGAGCCCGAGAGGCCTTTGATGAGGAACAATAGGCGAGCTCCTGTAAGTGAGGCGCTACAGTCGACGCCGAGGGCGGAACCAGTCGTTCAGGACACTGGCGACGTCAATCGGGGTTCTGTTACCTTCGCCGAGCCACTGTCGAGTGCCTTGCCTTCTTCGTTGACTGCTCGGGCCCCTGTCAACCCGCCTTCAGTTTTTGCGACCCATCATGTCCCAGAGGACGAGGTGAATGCTGCTAGGGAAGCCATACGCCCGGCGGGCATTATGATGGAGAAGATGAAGACGGTGCGGGACGCCAGCCAAGCCGCCTATGATGCTAGCCCGGCTCTCCAGAGCAACGATCAGGTTAGTTGGTCGCCGCTTGTTCTGTTAGGATATGCTACCTGAAGATTCTTTCCGAAAATCTTTGCATCTGTACACCTACTGGGTGCGCCGATTGAATTTTTGGACTAGTGGGGGCACGCTGAGTGCACCCACTGGGTGTAGTCCCCGAGACTACGGTGGACTGCTCGCAGTCGACTGTAGTCTTTGTATTTTGCCGAATGTATAAACCAAACTGGTAGTTTGTCTCTTCCACTCGGACTGGTTGAGTGGGATCAGAACCGGTGGGGGCACGCAAAGTGCACCCACTGGGTGTAGTCCCCGAGACTACGGTGGACTGCTGGCAGTCGACTGTAGTCTGAGTTCTACTTTCTCTCTTTCTGCCTTTTTTTGGACTCGACTTCGGCGGGCCGGTCGAGTGGGATCAGAACCGGTGGGGGCACGCAAAGTGCACCCACTAGGTGTAGTCCGCGAGACTATGGTGGACTGTCGGCAGTCGACCGTAGTCTTAGTATTTATTGCCTTTGTTGTTTTTTGCTGTAAAAATAACTTCTCCCCTTTGATTTCAGAAATCTTGTGATCTTGGAGCTCGCTTTGCTGACTTGGAGAAGCAGCAGATTCAACTGAACCTTGACTTGGAGCTGGCCAGGACAGAGCTGCAAAAGGTCAGAGACGGTGCCGCTGGTAAGACGAGTTTGTCGACTGGTCAGTTTTAGGCTTGAGTACCCTTCTACTATTTCTGAATCAATCGTCATTTCTTTGCAGAAAAACTGAGAGAAGCTCTGGCGAAGAAGGATCAGGATTTGGCTGCTGCTCGTAAGGAGGCTGACGACAGGACCGCTTTGGCCGAACAGAAGCTGGCTTCGGTCGGCCAGTTGGAAGAAGAGAATACTAGGCTGAAGACCGCTCTGAATGACTCCAACAAGGAGTGCTCGCGCTGGAAGAAGGCGAATCTCGTCCAGGGCGAGAAAATGGAAGGCATTGCTCACAGGAGGGATGATCTGGAGAGCTATCTTAGAAGTCTTGCCAAGAAGTTGTTCATCAAGCTTGAAGGTGCACATTCTGTTCCAACTGATTTTTTTTTGTGTCGACTCAGTGTACGAAAATTGACTTATCCTTGGATCGTGAATGCAGAGTTTTGCCAGAACTTTGAAGAGGAGACTGGGCGGATCGAACCAGGTTTGGATCCAATCAACTCTCCCGTGAAAGATGAAACTGCCATGAATCTGCTCCGTCTGGAATCTCGCATCGACAGTGCCCTGGACTACTTGGCTCGACTGAAGGTCGCCATGTCGCGGATTGACCCGGCACTTTGGCCAGAGGCTGTGCTCCAAAATGATCTTGAGTCCCTGATGACTCGACTAAATGAAATCCCAGACCGAGTGCAGGAGTGGAAGAAGTCTGCTGCTCGGTGTGGCGCTGACGTGGCTCTGTCTTTGGTTCGTGTCCACTGCAAGGAGGTGCGACAAGACAAACTGGCAGCAATCAAGGTCGCCAACACCCAGAAACATGACTTTCAAACCTTTATGGAGACTTTCATCGCTGCAGCCACTCGGATAGCCGACGGCGTCGACCTGGATGAGTTCGTCGAGCCTGCCAGCCCTCCTCCCGCGGAGTGAACAAACTCTTATGTCCCACCTTAAATTTGCCTCGGAATGCCGAGTGGTTTTTGTAACCGTTAAAATTTTTCGGGCTGCATGCCCGTGTGACGCCCGGTTAATCAAGCTACAGTAACCCTCTGGTAATGATGCCATGTCACCACGATTACTGTTGCTAATCTCGTGCTAGTTCAGATCCGAGCCAAATTCAAATTTCAATTAAAGTCAAACATTAAAAGTTTCCAATAGTCAAATAAAAAAATGTTTAAATTGTAGCAAATAAATCATAATCAATTATGGTGGAGGAACCACACTTTTATGAAATGATTAAATACTCTAAAGTGAATAAAATCATAGCAAAACAATTATTCAAATGATTTTAAATAATAAACAAATGTTAAACTAGTTTAATTGACCACCAAACTTTTTATGGTAGAGGGATGTTCTGAAACCTTATTTTAGGAGTTATGGTCATATTTTATGAAAACTAAAATAAAGTGTGACTAAACCAAAACAGAAAAGAATAAATAAAAAGAAAAGACAAAAGGTAAAACAAAAAAAAAGACGGAAGGAAACCACCCGGGCCGTTCGGCCCAACTAGGCAACCAGGCTACCCGACCGGCCCACCCTACCCCTGCTTAACCCCCACTCCCACCGAACCCTAGCCCATATTCCCCACTCCCCCCCGCTCGGTCCACTCCCTCCCGATCCGATCTGGATCGGGATCCCGTTGACGCCGCCGCC
>NC_041380.1:377375548-377379164 GCF_002162155.2 Triticum dicoccoides | reverse complement strand
CCCAATCGACGCTCATCGTCCCTGCTGGCAACCGCCGCCCCCGACGCCTTGCACCCGCGCTGTCGCCGGAACCACGCCGCCGGCCTCCTCGAGCTCCTCCTCGACCCGATGCCGTCGCCCGTCGTCGCCACCACCACGTCGCCGGCCTGCCTCCTTCTCCTCCCCGGCGGCTGCATCGCGCCGTCTCCGTCCTCGTCATCGATCATCGCGACCCCGAGCTCCGGCGCCTCCCCGAGCTCATTTTTAGCACAACTACAGGGCCCCGTGAGCACGCTTTCCCCATTCCCCCTCTGTTCCGTCGTCGTTTCACCGTGGCTGCGCGCTCGCCGTGTCCGCGCGCGCCCCTGCTAGCCGGCCCTGACCGCGTCCACCCCTCCCGGCTGCTTGCCGCCTTGGGACTCCGTCCCTCGCCCGGTCCGACACCCCGCCTCGCCCAGCCTACCTCACCTCGCCGTGCCTGTGGCCGGCGGCTTCCCCCTTCGATCTGGGCGTACGCCCGCTCGGGCTGGGCGCCAACGCCCGTGCGCCCACTCGCCCGTACCCAACCGCTGCGGCCCTGTCCGCCCCCTCATTCGGGCGCTGCCCCGGTGCCCGCAACGCCCGCACCCGCTAAGGCCCACTGGCCCTATGACATAGGGGCCCCACCCCACAGAACGTTTCCAATAAAAAAAATAAACTTAATTAATTAATTAACTAAATTAATTAAGTTAATTAATCCTAGTTAATTAATCTAACTAATCTGTTAGTTAATTAAATAGTAGTTTGTTTAGCCTAATCTCTAATTAACCTAAACAGTGTATGACAGGTGGGTCCCACTGGACCCACTGGTCAGGTTGACCAAGTCAACTCTGTTGACTGCTGATGTCAGCATGACATCATGCTGAAGTCATTAATCTATTTTTCGAATTAATTTAAATAATTAATTAAATTCCAGAAATTAATAAAATCTTAGAAAATCATATCTTTTAATTCGTAACTCGGATGAAAATACTTTCTACATGAAAGTTGCTCAGAACGACGAGACGAATTCGGATACGCAGCCCGTTCGTCCGCCACACGTCCCTAGCATAGTGAACCTGCAACATTTCACCTCCGGCTCCTCTGCCCGAAAACGCGAAACGCTAGGGATATTTTCCCGGATGTTTCCCCCCTTAACCGGTATCACCTCATACCGCGTTAGGGCACGCCTAGCACCACGCTTTGCTTTGTCATGCATCGTTATGCATCTGTTTGCATTGTATTTATTGTTTTCTCCCCCCTCTTCTTCCGCTAGACACCGAGACCGACGCCGCTGCTACCCAGTACGACTACGGAGTTGACGACCCCTCTCTCTTGCCAGAGCAACCAGGCAAGCCCCCCCTTGATCACCAGATATCGCCTACTCTCCTCTATACTGCTTGCATTAGAGTAGTGTAGCATGTTACTGCTTTCCGCTATTCCTATCCTGATGCATAGCCTGTCCTTGCTACTACTGTTGTTACCATTACCTGCTATCCTACTGCTTAGTATAGGATGCTAGTGTTCCATCAGTGGCCCTACACTCTTGTCCGTCTGCCATGCTATACTACTGGGCCGTGATCACTTCGGGAGGTGATCACGGGCATGTACGATATACTTTACACAGTTACCTTACCTGTGATACTGTTCGGAGATGGGGGCTGAAGGGGCAGGTGGCTCCATCCCGGTAGAGGTGGGCCTGGGTTCCCGACGGTTACTTTGAGGCGGAGCGACAGGGCAGGTTGAGACCACCTAGGAGATAGGTGGGCCTGGCCCTGGTCGGCGTTTGCAGATACTTAACACGTTTAACGAGATCTTGGTATTTGATCTGAGTCTGGCTACTGGCCTATACGCACTAACCATCTACGCGGGGACAGTTATGGGCACTCGACGTCGTGGTATCAGCCGAAGCCTTCGTGACGTCAGCGACTGAGTGGCGCGCGCCGGATTGGACCGTAAGCCTGCTCTTGTATTAAGGGGGCTAGTTCTGCTTCCGGCCGCGTTCGCAACGTGCAGGTGTGCAAAGGGCGATGGGCCCAGACCCCTGCGCCATAGGATTTAGACCGGCGTGCTGACCTCTCTGTTGTGCCTAGGTAGGGCTGCGACGTGTTGATCTTCCGAGGCCGGGCATGACCCAGGAAAGTGTGTCCGGCCAAATGGGATCGAGCGTATTGGGTTATGTGGTGCACCCCTGCAGGGAAGTTAATCTATTCGAATAGCCGTGATCTTCGGTAACAGGACGACTTGGAGTTGTACCTTGACCTTATGACAACTAGAACCGGATACTTAATAAAACACACCCTTCCAAGTGCCAGATACAACCGGTGATCGCTCTCTCACAGGGCGACGAAGGGAGGATCAGCGGTTAGGGTTATGCTATGTGATGCTACTTGGAGGACTTCAGTCTACTCTCTTCTACATGCTGCAAGATGGAGGTGGCCAGAAGCGTAGTCTTCGACAGGATTAGCTATCCCCCCTCTTATTCTGGCTTTCTGCAGTTCAGTCCACCGATATGGCCCTTTACACATTTAGCCATGCATATGTAGTGTAGCTCCTTGCTTGCGAGTACTTTGGATGAGTACTCACAGTTGCTTTCTCCCTCTTTTCCCCCTATCCCTTCTACCTGGTTGTCGCAACCAGATGTTGGAGCCCAGGAGCCAGACGCCACCTTCAACGACGACTCCTACTACACCGGAGGTGCCTACTACTACGTGATGCCCGCTGACGATGACCAGGAGTAGTTAGGAGGATCCCAAGCAGGAGGCCTGCGCCTCTTTCAATCTATATCCCAGTTTGTGCTAGCCTTCTTAAGGCAAACTTGTTTAACTTATGTCTGTACTCAGATATTGTTGCTTCCGCTGACTCGTCTATGATCGAGCTCTTGTATTCGAGCCCTCGAGGCCCCTGGCTTGTAATATGATGCTTGTATGACTTATTTTATTTGTAGAGTTGTGTTGTGATATCTTCCCATGAGTCCCTGATCTTGATCGTACACGTTTGCGTGTATGATTAGTGTACGATTAAATCGGGGGCGTCACAGCCCGAGTACTTCGATCTGTGATCCGGAACCTTTAGAATTTATCTGAACTTGGTTTATCATTGAATATCTTTATGAATCTCCTACTGAGTGAACCCATTCTTCATTCGAGACAACTTTTGTATTCGCAGGGCAGCTCCGAAGGAGAGGGAAGCAGTCGACCCATGTCTTGTCGCCCTTGCGGGTTGGCGACGGAGTGCGCATCATATTTGTGGCGAAGCTCTCCAGGGGAAGGCGACAGTCGACCTGCCCCTCGTCATCCTTGAGGATTGAGATGTGTTTCGTACTTAGGCGAGTTCTGGACTGCAGCTAAGCCCCCGAGTGGGAGGATTTCTCTCCACTCGGTAGGATTTTTTTAAACTTAGGCGAGTGCTGGACTGTAGCTAAGTCTCTAAGTGAGAGAACTTAGGCGAGTACTGGACTACAGCTAAGCCCCCCGAGTGGGAGGATTGCTCTCCACTCGGTAGGATTTTTTTCAAACTTAGGCGAGTGTGGGACTGCAGCTAAGTCTCCAAGTGAGAGAACTTAGGCGAGTACTGGACTGCAGCTAAGCCCCCGAGTGGGAGGATGGCGCTCCACTCG
>NC_041380.1:377374644-377375051 GCF_002162155.2 Triticum dicoccoides | reverse complement strand
CTTAGGCGAGTGCCGGACTGCAGCTAAGTCTCCAAGTGAGAGAACTTAGGCGAGTACTGGACTGCAGCTAAGCCCCCAAGTGGGAGGATTGCTCTCCACTCGGTAGGATTTTTTCAAACTTAGGCGAGTGCCGGACTACAGCTAAGTCTCCAAGTGAGAGAACTTAGGCGAGTACTGGACTGCAGCTAAGCCCCCGAGTGGGAGGATTGCTCTCCGCTCGGTAGGATTTTTTCAAACTTAGGCGAGTGCCGGACTGCAGCTAAGTCTCCAAGTGAGAGAACTTAGGCGAGTACTGGACTGCAGCTAAGCCCCCGAGTGGGAGGATTGCTCTCCACTCGGTAGGATTTTTTAAATACTTAGGCGAAACGGATTCGCAGCTAAGCCCCCGAGTGGGAGGCTGGCTCACC
>NC_041380.1:377351845-377374392 GCF_002162155.2 Triticum dicoccoides | reverse complement strand
GGACTGTAGCTAAGTCTCCAAGTGAGAGGACTTAGGCGAGTACTGGACTGCAGCTAAGCCCCCGAGTGGGAGGATTGCTCTCCACTCGGTAGGATTTTTTTCAAACTTAGGCGAGTGCTGGACTGCAGCTAAGTCTCCAGTGAGAGAACTTAGGCGAGTACTGGACTGCAGCTAAGCCCCCGAGTGGGAGGATTGCTCTCCACTCGGTAGGATTTTTTCAAACTTAGGCGAGTGCCGGACAACAGCTAAGTCTCCAAGTGAGAGAACTTAGGTGAGCACTGGACTGCAGTTAAGCCCCCGAGTGGGAGGATTGCTCTCTGCTCGGTAGGATTTTTTCAAACTTAGGCGAAACAGATTCACAGCTAAGCCCCCGAGTGGGAGGCTGGCTCGCCACTCGGTAGGAAACTGTTTTTACAAACTTAGGCGAAGCGGATTCGCAGCTGAGCCACCCACTGGGGGATTTCTTACGCAAATAAAAACAATAATAATCACTGGGAAAATTATAACGCTCTTGTCTTTGATAAATAAACTACATGAGTTTTTCTTATTACATCTCATCTGAGTGAGAATTCAAGTATAAAAGGGGCGGAGTAGCTCCGCATTCCAGGCTCGTGGCTCATCAATCTGGCGATCGACATTGTAGAGGTGGTATGCTCCATTGTGGAGGACTCTGGTGACTATGAAGGGGCCTTCCCAAGTAGGAGCGAGCTTGTGTGGTTTCTGCTGATCCACTCGGAGGACTAAGTCTCCTTCTTGGAAGGCTCAGCTCTTCACGTTTCTGGCATGGAATCGATGCAAGTCTTGCTGATAGATGGTCGATTGAATCAAGGCCATTTCTCTTTCTTCTTCTAGGAGGTCGACTGCGTCCTGCCGGGCTTGTTCTGCTTCATCTTCAGAGTAGAGCTCGACTCGGGGAGCGTTGTGAAGCAGGTCACTCGGTAAGACTACCTCGGCTCCGTAGACCAGAAAGAATGGGGTTCTTCCAGTCGATCGATTCGGGGTTGTCCTCAATCCCCAAAGGACTGATGGAAACTCGTCGACCCATGCACCTGCTGCGTGCTTGAGATCGCGCATCAATCGGGGTTTCAGTCCTTTGAGAATTAGGCCGTTTGCCCTTTCTGCTTGCCCATTCGACTGGGGGTGAGCGACCGAAGCATAGTCGACCCGAGTGCCCTGGGAGGCGCAAAAGGCCCTGAATTTGTCGGAATCAAAGTTTGACCCATTGTCCGTGATGATGCTGTGCGGAACTCCATATCTGAATATCAACTCTCTAATGAAACTGATAGCGGTGCAACCATCGAGATTCTTGAGAGGCTTGGCTTCAATCCATTTGGTGAACTTGTCGACTGCTACCAGCACATGAGTGAAGCCGCTCCTGCCTGTTCTCAGTGGTCCAACCATGTCCAGCCCCCAAACAGTGAAGGGCCAGATGAGTGGAATGGTTTTTAGGGCTGACGCGGGCTTGTGCGGCATATTGGAGTAATACTAACATCCTTCACATTTGTCGACTATCTCTTTTGCCATCTCATTGGCTCTTGGCCAGTAGAACCCCGCTCGGTATGCTTTAGCCACAATGGTCCGAGAGGATGCATGATGACCACAGGTCCCCGAGTGGATATCGTTAAGGATCATCTGACCTTCTTCTGGTGTAATACACTTCTGGCCGACCCCAGTCGCGCTTTCTCTATATAACTGTCCCTTTATGACTGTAAAGGCCTTGGATCTACGGACGATCTGTCGAGCCTCTTCTTCGTCTTCTGGGAGTTCTTTCCTAAAGATGTACGTGATGTACGGTTCTGTCCAGACGGGAGTGATAACCAAGACTTCCATGATCAGGTCGACCACAGCTGGAACTTCAACTTCAGTCGGATCCGTGGTGCTTTTTGGCTGCGGGGCCTCTTTAGTGAAGGGATCCTCCTGGACTGATGGTGTGTGGATGTGTTCCAAAAACACGTTGCTGGGAATGGCTTCTCTTTTGGAACCTATTTTTGCCAGATCATCAACTGCTTGATTTTTCAGTCGGGGTATGTGATGAAGCTCTAACCCTTCGAATTTCTTCTCCAGCTTTCTCACTGCATTGCAATAACCAGTCATGGTTGGACTTCTGACGTCCCATTCCTTCATCACTTGATTAACCACCAAATTTGAGTCGCCATAGACCATGAGGCGACGGACGCCGAGTGAAATGGCCATGCACAACCCATATAAAAGTGATTCGTATTCTGCCTCGTTGTTAGAGGAATCAAAATGGATTTGAAGAACATATCTGAGTTTATCTCCTCTGGGGGAGACCAACACCACTCCGGCGCCGGAGCCATTTAGCATCTTGGAATCGTCGAAGAACATGGTCCAATGCTCCGAGTGAACCTGAGTCGGCAGTTGCTGTTCAATCCACTCGGCGACGAAATCCGCGATTGCCTGGGACTTGATAGCTTTCTTTGCCTCAAACTTGATATCTAGAGGAAGGAGTTCAATTGCCCATTTTGCCACTCGACCAGTTGCGTCTCTGTTATGCAAGATCTCTGACAACGGAGCGTCACTGACGACTGTAATGGAATGATCAGAGAAGTAGTGGGCAACTTTCTTTGTGGTCATATAAATCCCATATATGAGCTTCTGATAATGAGGATATCTTTGCTTTGATGGGGTCAAGACTTCAGAAATATAATACACTGGGCGCTGAACTTTGAAGGTTTTCCCTTCTTCTTCCCGCTCGACCGTAAGTACTGTACTGACGACTTGTCTTGTGGCTGCAATGTAAAGCAGCAAAGGCTCCTTGCTAATTGGGGCAGCAAGCACCGGCTGGGTGGAGAGCGGAGCTTTGAGCTCTGCGAACGCTGCGTCAGCTTCGGGAGTCCACTCGAACTTGTCAGACTTCTTCATCAATCGGTAAAGAGGCAATGCCTTTTCACCGAGACGAGATATGAATCGACTTAGGGCGGCCAAGCAACCAGTAAGCTTCTGAACATCGTGCACTCGCACAGGACTTTTCATTCGGAGTATAGTATCGACTTTTTCTGGATTGGCGTCGATTCCCCATTCGGAAACGAGAAAACCGAGTAACTTTCCGTCAGGAACCCCGAATGTGCATTTTGATGGGTTAAGCTTGATATCAAACCTTCTGAGGTTGGCAAAGGTTTCAGCAAGGTCAGTCAGCAGGTCAGAACCCTTCCGTGACTTGACCACAATATCATCCATGTACGCCTCCACATTCCGACTGATTTGGGTGAGCAAACACTTCTGAATCATCCTCATGAATGTGGCTCCGGCATTCTTGAGGCCGAATGGCATGGTAACATAACAGAAGCACCCGAATGGAGTGATGAAAGCTGTTTTGATCTCGTCAGGCCCATACAGACGTATCTGATGGTACCCGGAATAGGCGTCTAAAAAAGACAGTCGCTCACATCCCGCAGTCGAGTCAACTATCTGGTCAATGCGGGGGAGAGGAAAATGATCTTTCGGGCAGGCCCGATTGATATGTTTAAAGTCAATGCACATGCGAAGTGACTTGTCCTTCTTGGGGACCATGACAACATTGGCGAGCCACTCGGAGTGGTAGATTTCTCGGATGAACTCCGACGCTAAGAGCCGAGCCACCTCTTCGCCAATGGCCTTTCTCTTCTAGACGGCGGACCGTCGGAGATGTTCCTTGACAGGTTTTACTTTTGAGTCGACTCTTAGGCGGTGCTCAGCTAGCTCCCTGGGAACACCCGGCATGTCAGAGGGCTTCCATGCGAAAATGTCCCAGTTCTCACGAAGGAACTGGATGAGCGCTTCTTCCTATTTGGAGTCGAGTGTTGTCGAGATATGAGTTGGAGCAGCGCTGGGGTCAGTCGGGTGGATGTGAGCTGTCTTCGTATCGCCAGTCGACTGAAAAGCTGACTCTATAGCGGGCTTCTTGGCTCGCAACAAATCACTCGGGTCTGCAGTCTTCTGGTATTCCTGCAACTCCACCACTGCCATTTGACCATCGGCGATCTTCGAACCTTTCTGAAAACATTCTTCCGCTTTCTTCCGATTGCCCGTAATAGTGATCACACCTTTGGGGCCAAGCATCTTCAATTTGAGATACACATAACACGGTCGGGCCATAAAGCGTGCATAAGCCGGCCTGCCCAAAATAGCGTGGTAGGCACTCTGGAAGTCTACAACTTCAAATGTCAACTTCTTTTTGCGGTAATTCTTGGAATCACCGAAAACCACATCAAGAGCAATCTGGCCGAGTGATTTAGCCTTCTTCCCAGGAATGACCCCATGGAAACTCATGTTGCTGGCACTGAGTCTGGACATCGGAATGCCCATCCCTTTCAACGTCTCAACATACAATATGTTCGAACCACTGCCACCATCCATCAGGACTTTGGTCAGTCGAGTGCCTTCAACAACTGGGTCGACCACCAAAGCTTGCCTCCCAGGGGTAGCGATGTGCGTTGGGTGGTCGGACTGGTCGAATGTTATGGCAGTCTGAGACCATTTCAGGTAACTAGGTGTCGCCGGAGCGACCATATTCACCTCTCGGTTAATAACTTTCAGTCAACTTTTGCTTTCAACATCGGCAAAAATCATCAGAGTGGAATTGACCTGAGGGTATCCGTCGTCATTGTCTTCTTTGTCTTCGACCTTGTCCGACTCCTTTTCCTTACCTTTGGGCTGCTTGCCCTGGAACTGCTGGATCAAGAGTCGACACTGTCGAGTGGTATGTTTCGGGTAAATGAAATTACCCTCTTCATCTTTCTTTGTGTGGACGAGACATGGTAAGTCCAACACATCATTTCCCTCCTGGTCTTTAACCTTTTTGGGGTTCCAAGGTCCTTTAGGTTTCCCTTTAAACTTTCCTTGGGTTAAAGCCAAGGCTTCCCCGGGAGCCACTGGCTCGGCTTTCCGCTTCTGTTTCCGATTGGAATTTCCTCCGGTTTCTTGGGCGACTGACTTGAGCTTGCCACTCCTGAGTCGATCCTCATCTTCACCATTAGCGTACTTGGTGGCAATCTCCATCATCCGATTCAGGGACATATCTCCGGTTTGACCGAATTTCAAATTCAGTTCTCTTTACTTGACGCCTTCCTTGAAGGCACAAACTGCTTGGTGGTCAGGCACATTCTCCACCGAGTGATGTAACGTGATCCACCTCTGGATGTAATCCCTCAAAGTTTCATTCGGCTTCTGCACGCAAGACCGCAGTTCCATCAGCCTTGCCGGTCGCTTGCATGTGCCTTCAAACGTGGTGACGAACACTCAGGAGAGATCTTCCCAAGTGTAAATGCTGCTAGGCGCTAACTGGTTCAGCCACGCTCTGGCCGAGCCCTCCAACATGAGAGGCAGGTGCTTCATGGCCACTTCATCATTGCCGCTGCCAATCTGGACGGCCACTCGGTAGTCCTCAAGCCAAGTATCGGGCTTGGACTCACCAGTGAACTTACTGACTCCAGTCGCCAACCTGAAGTTGGGAGGAATCACAGCGGCCCTGATGGCTCTACTAAAGCAGTCTGGCCCCGAAACATGTACTCTGCTGCTGGTAGGTGCATCTCTGTCGTGACCTTCTCGGTGAGCCCTGTTCCTGTCGACCAAACCTTGGACGAGAATGGATCTCGCGTCAAAGCCTGGCCCTCTGGGGTCAACTGGAATCCTTCGCCCACCACTATGAGGGCGTCTGTCATCCTGCTGGCGAGGCACATACGACCCGCTCCTCAGGGGAGGCGTGGGCACTCGACGTCGACCGTCATGGTCGACTCGATGATCATACTGCTCATGGTTCCCATACTGGTCACGCCGGTCTCCACGTCCCTCACGCCTCGGGGGCGATCTCGGGCTATGAGCCAACTGGACTGTGTCCGCGGCAACAGATCTGCTGTGAATCCTGTTCCGCGACTGAGAAACAGCGGAATTCTGATCTCCTGCTGCCCGGAGTAACGCTCTGATCTGCAGCAAGCCTCTACCAGCCTCTGACTGGGAAGGCTGAATCGACTCCGCTATACGGGCCGCAGCTGCTAAATTCTGAATCGGAGTTCGATATACCCGCGGGGGCGGGAAGAGCTGTCGTCGACTGGATTCGGGAACCCGTTGTCGCGCACGCTTGTCGAGTGCTCGCTGGAGGTTCTCCAGTCGAGTGCGCTCGGCCAAGTTTGCCAGGCGCGCGTCCTCCAAGGCGCGAGCCTCGGGGGTTTCTCCAACGATAGGAGTGTGCAGTGCATCCACGTTCCGGCGACGAAGTTCTTCTCTCTGCAGCGACGTGAGAGGCTCGGGAAGATACTCCTCATGGAGACGCGACGGGTCACCTCCACCCGCACCTCCGTCAGTGCGGGGAAAACAGGGAGGACTGGGCGGTCCATCGACCATCAGAACCTCCGCCGCCAGATCGCTGCTGTCGCACTCGGATGCGGTCTCTATGGAGCCAGTCGACAGGTCGAACAGGCCGTAGAGGGATTCGTCGGGCTCTATCGCCGTGACTTGAGGGGTGGCCGACTGACGTGCCACTGCGTGTCTCACCCACCGTTGAAGTCTCGACCGACCGGAGCGCTTGCGCCGGCAGGAGACGGGGAGGGAGGACAACACAGGAGCCGACCGGTAGGGGGTTGACGGTTGCCGCAGGAGAACGCCGCGGACGCACACGCTAAAGTGCGTTGCCCCGCGAACAGGGAGTGCGTCCACGTCGAGCGGAGCCTCCTAGAGCCAAGCAGAGTCGTCGACGATGAACGTGAGTGCACCGAGACGGATCTCGCGGCCCTCCACAAAAACTCCGCCGAAAACCATGATGATTCGGGTCGGAAAAGGTTGCAACTCCTCCAACAAACGCTAAAACACCGGCCCCACGGTGGGCGCCAACTGTCACGGTTCCAAGTCTGACAGTAGTGTAGGGGGGTAAGTATGGAGAGGCAAGATCTTAGCTATGGATAAGTTGTAAGAACGCAAGGTTTATGAGTTCAGGCCCTTCTCGGAGGAAGTAATAGCCCTACGTCTCGGAGCCCGGAGGCGGTCGACTGGATTATGAGAGTATCAATTACAGGCGTGCGAACCTTTGTCTCGGAGGAGGGGGTGGCTTATATAGAGTGCGCCAAGACCCCGGCCAGCCCACATTACAAAGGGTTCAATGTACATTAAGGCATGAAGTTACTGGTAACGCTAGTAATAAAGCGCTATGATGACCATAAAGCTACTTAATGACCGACCGTTAGCGTGCGGAGTGACTTTAGGTCTCCTGGCCGTCGAGTGGTTGGATCTTGGTCGAGTGATTGCTTCTTGGTCGACTGTCTTCGAGTCTGTCGAGTGGAACACCTCCAAGTCGATTGAAAGGTGATTTCTTCTAGAGATGTCCTTGGGTAGCGCAGTTAGGACAGGTCCATGACCCTACCCTAGGTACATAGCTTCATCAGGTAGTATGTGACTTATGCGTTGTGCGCTGTCTCCTACTGGATTGATACCTTGGTTCTCAAAAACTGAGGGAAATACTTACGCTACATTTCTGCATCACCATTTCCTCTTTAAGGGAAAACCAACGCATGCTCAAGAGGTAGCAGCAGCGGACGTGCAAAAGGCGGGGTGGCGTCCATGGAGAGCAGCGCAAGGTGTTGTTAGGAAGAGGAGGCGATGCAGCAACGCAGCGGCGGAAGGTGGTCGTGCAAGCAAGATCGGGTACATGTGGAGTAGGTGTTAGAGGAGAGGAAACGCAGGGGCACGACACAGGAAGGGCCGCGACGAGGGGGTTCCTGCAGAGGACACCTATCATGTATGTTATGCTGTGTATCAGACCTGATGTGTGCCTTGCCATAAGTTTGGCAGGGACGTACCAAAGTAATCCAGGAGTGGATCACTGGACAATGGTCAAGAACATCCTGAAGTACCTGAAAAGGACAAAGGATATGTTTCTCGTTTATGGAGGTGACGAAGAGCTCGTCGTAAATGGTTATGTCGATACTAGCTTCGACACTGATCCAAGTGACTCTAAGTCACAAACCGGATACATTTTTATATTGAATGGTGGAGGTGTTAGTTGGTGCAGTTCCAAGCAGAGCATCGTGGCGGGATCTACGTGTGAAGCAGAGTACATAGCTGTTTCGGAAGTAGATCATGAAGGAGTCTGGATGAAGGAGTTCATATCCGATCTGGGTGTAATACCCAGTGCATCGGGTCCAATGAAAATCTTTTGTGACAACACTGAAGCAATTACCTTGCAAAGGAATCCAGGTTTCACAAGAGAACCAAACACATCAAGAGACGCTTCAACTCCATTCGTGAAAAGGTCAGGGATGGAGACATAGAAGTTTGCAAAATACATACGGATATGAATGTAGCAGACCCGTTGACTAAGCCTCTTCCATGAGCAAAACATGATCAACACCAAAACACCATGGGTGTTAGATTCATTATAATGTAATCTAGATTATTGACTCTAGTGCAAGTGGGAGACTGAAGGAAATATGCCCTAGAGGCAATAATAAAGTTGTTATTTTATATTTCCTTATTCATGATAAAGGTTTATTATTCATGCTAGAATTGTATTGATCAGAAACTTAAATACATGTGTGAATACATAAACAAATACCATGTTCCTAGCAAGCCTCTACTAGACTAGCTCGTTGATCAAAGATGATTAAGGTCTCCTAACCATGGACATGTGTTGTCATTTGATAACGGGATCACATCATTAAGAGAATGATGTGATGAACAAGGCCCATCCATTAGCTTAGCATAATGATTGTTCAGTTTATTACTATTCCTTTCTTCATGTCAAGTACATATTCCTCTGACTATGAGATTATACAACTCCCGGATACCGGAGGAATACCTTGTGTGCTATCAAACGTCACAACATAATTGGGTGATCATAAAGATGCTCTACATGTATCTTCGAAGGTGTTTGTTGAGTTGGCATAGATCGAGATTAGGATTTGTCACTCTGAGTATCGGAGAGGTATCTCTGGGCCCTCTTGGTAATACACATCACAAGCTTGCAAGCAAATGATTAAGGATTTAGTTACGAGATGATGTATTTTGGAATGAGTAAAGAGACTTTTCGGTAACAAGATTGAACTAGATATGAAGATACCGACGATCGAATCTCGGGCAAGTAACATACCGATGGACAAGGGGAATTACGTGTGTTGTCATAACGGTTCAACTGATAAAGATCTTCGTAGAATATGTAGGAGCCAATATGGGCATCCAGGTCCCGCTATTGGTTATTGACCGGATAGGTGTCTCAGTCATGTCTACATAGTTCTCGAACCCGTAGGGTCCGCACGCTTAACGTTCGTTGACGATATAGTGTTATATGAGTTATATGATTTGGTGACCGAATGATGTTCGGAGTCCTGGATGAGATCACGGACATGACGAGGAGTCTCAAAATAGTCGAGAGGTAAAGATTGATATATAGGACGATGGTATTTGGATGCCGGAAGTGTTCCGGGACGTATCGAAAAGAAATCGGGTCACCGGAAGGGGTTCCGGGCACCCCTTGGGAAGATATGGGCCTTATGGGCCAAAGAAGGGGATAGACCAACCCACAAGGGGGCTGGTGCGCCCCTCCCCTGGCTGGCCGGCCCTAAGAGGAAGGAAAGGGGAGGGGTGCCCCCTCCTGCCTTTCCCTCCTCGAGAAAGAAAGGAAAGGGGGCGCCACCTCCTCCTTCCTTCCTCCCGCGCCCCAAATAAGGAAAGGGGGCGCGGCTTGGGAGAGACCCCAAGTAGGATGCCCCCTTGGCTGCTCCTCCCTCCCTCTCACCTATATATATGTGGGAGGGGGGCGCCTAGCACACAATAGACAATTGCTTAGCCGTGTGCAGCGCCCTCCTTCACCGTTTACACCCCCGGTCATATTTTTGTAGTGCTTAGACGAAACCCTGCGGATATCACTTCATCATCACCGTCACCACGACGTCGTGCTGTCAGAACTCATCCACTACCTCACCGTCTCGCTAGATCAAGAAGGCGAAGGATGTCATCGAGCTGAACGTGTGCAGAACGCGGAGGTGTTGTACGTTTGGTACTTGATCGGTTGAAGCGTGAAGAAGTTCAACTACATCAACCGCGTTAACAAATGCTTCCGCTTACGGTCTACGAGGGTACGTAGACACACTCTCCCTCTCTCGTTGCTATGCACCTCCATGAATAGATCTTGCGCGCGCGTAGAATTTTTTTTCATTTTTCATGCAACATTTTCCAACAATGGCATGATAGCTGAGTTGGCATGCGTGCATGTCAAGATAAATAGAGTAGTGAAGATGACTCTTTCCCCGCATGTTGCTACGGTAACTTTGTTAAAAATGCATAAGTAGTTGCTAAAAATAACTAACAAATAAAAATAAAGTATAAGCTTGAAAATCAATAAAAGAAAGTGGCTAAAAATAAAATAAAAACTTTTGAATTATAGTTAGAAATGTCACCTCGAAGAAAAATGTGAAGGATGACATACTAATGCAAAAATAGTAATTTATAAATTAAATGCATGACTCACTTATGTGACAGATTTTGTATGGCTTAGTGGGAAAGAAGATTCAAATGCATTGCTTAGTGGGACGTTGAGTTGGACAGTTTACACGTCGAGAGAATTGTGACCAACTTCTTAAGAATGTAAGATTAACACCTTCAATCATCCCAATCTTTAAAAAACTATTCGCCTACCTTCTACTTTTAAATAGATGAATTAATTCCTCCAACGCATAGGTTCCCAATAGCTCTAGCTGTAAAAACCAACAAACAAACACAAGCCATCAGAAGGCATACTATTATGTAATAAAATAGAAGAATAAAATCATCATCCAAGTAGTCCTAGCAACAAAACTTATGAGGTAGCTATGAATTTACTCGGTCTAAATTAAAGTGGAACATATCAGAGATGGCATGCACTTCAAAGTTATATATAATGGTCTACAAGTATTGATAGCTTTAATATATAATATATTGATAATACCCGGTATTACTGATATTCACCGAGACCTTTCCGGTGACCCCGTAACACTTTCGGACCCTCTCGAAACTATTTCAAATATTAATGAAATAATTCCGCAAACATATTCTCATGATTCCCGTCCTACTAAAATTCAGCAATTCAGCGTATCATGATTGCCTTAATCTTGTGACCTCATAGGTTCGGTAACTCACAGATATGTATGAAACCGTTCGTCCAATAACCGACAGCAGGACCGTGAACGTCCATATCAATTCTTATGAGACCGACAGCGGGACCGTGGACGTCCATGTCAATCCTGATGAGCACACGAATGATATTAGAGTGAATCTTTGGTTATCATGTGATGTTTCCTTTCCTTTGTGATACTTCAAAAAACCTCGGATGTATCGATATTCTCCTGAGTCACCATTATGCTCATTATACTGAAACTCTCGTTATCAGTTTTGTTCTTCTTTCTCGGACATCATGTGTATGCCGTTTAACGGTTTTGTGATGGTGTTCACCGTGCTTTCTGTTAATTAACAGGACAATCCTGTTGCTTAATTAATAGCTGAACCAAATCTTTTGCGGCGGTTTCAAAAATAAATCACTTGGGTCACCTTGTCCGACCAATGGACACAACAGCTCCTATCACTCTACCCCTGCCTCATGCCAGTTACCGGAACGACGAGCATACTGGAGCAGTGCGCAGCATGCAGATCGCCCAACCAACCTACGACGGCAAGGGATCACGCCGGGAATCACACGAAACGCGCCTAGCTTTGGGGCCGTCCCGTCACCATTGCCCAGTACAGAAATGCAACCTGCACGCGCGAAAGGCGGAGCACGGCACCCGCCGTTGACGACCAGGGCCGTCGTCGTGCAGTGCACACACTATCGCAAGTTGGCACGCACCGGTGACCGAAGACGCGCCGCACATCGTGCACACTACTCCCCCTCTGCTCCCGCAGGCTCAGCTCAGCTAGCTGCCCGCCACCACCAAGTCCAAGTGGAGAGCAATCAATCAGCAAGGCCGGACCGGACCCAGTTGCAATCACCCGCACGTCTGACTCTTCCACCCGATTCATTCCGCTTCGTTAATCGTTATCCAAGAAGAAAGGAGGGAGGGGATTAGCACGAGTGGTAAGATCAAAAAGCAAAAGACTCTACTGTACAAGGTTGATTCGTGTATCGCGGCGTCACTTCCACTCTCGGGCGTCGCAGGGGGAGCACCCCTCCAGCGCGACGTCGGCGATCTGCACCCCGGTGTCGTACACCCGGCCGGCGGCCCACCGCCGCGGGAGGACCTCCCCTTCGGCCCACACCCACTTCCCGTCGTACCCGCCGGTGACCACCATCCGGAGCTGCAGCGGCCCCGCGGGCGCCTGGCCCGTGCTCCACGCCGGCCCGCCGCGCTCCCGCGTCATGGACCGCCAGCTCGACGACCCGGCCGCCGCCACGTCCACCGCCACGATGTCCGTCTGCCCGCCCTGGTACAGGAACCGGATCGTCAGGCCGCCCGGCGGCGCGCGCTCCTCCACGCGCACCGACAGGTTGCGGCGGCGCGCGTACTCGCAGGGCACCCGCTTGTACTCCACGCTCACGGCGCGGCGCTCCCTCAGCCGCCGCGCGGCGGCCGTGCCCCCGCCGCCCAAGGCCATGGCCGCGTACGCCGCGCTGCCCAGCACGAGGTCGGTGCGGTTCGTGGCCGTGCCGCGCGCCTGGTCCGTCACGACCACCGTGGCGCCCGAGGCGCTGCAGAGCGCGGCGTCCGTGCACCGGACCTGGTAGCACGCGCCGCAGCCGACGCCCCCCCTGTACAGCGCGGGGCTCGCGGCGGCGAGGAGCCCGCCGTTGAAGGTCGCCGCCAGGGAGCCGTACCCGCAGGAGCCGGCTGCACGCACGCAGAGCGAAACTGAATCAGTCATCAATCAACCAAACCACGAACAACAAAACGTAACAAACGGAAGCGAAACGCACCATTGTCGAGGGCGGGCGAGGAGGCGCGGTACGCCGCCGTGGACCGGCGCACGCACCGGTCGCACGCCGAGGCCGGGGACGAGGCAGCGGCGAGGAAGACGAGCAGGAGGATGAAACGCGATCGAGCGCTCGCCATGGGGCAGACGGACACCATCGATCGAGCTTGAAGACGGGGGCGTTACTCGGAGTAGAAGATTGAACAGGACAGGACAGAACGGAGTAGGATGGATTCTTGCGAGCAGCTGGGCTGGAGCCAAGCTTTATACCCGACGCGGCGCGCACGCTGGTTGGCCGGTTGCGGTTTACGAGTTAACGGCGCTGGCCCTGGGTGCCGCCAGCCTCGAAACCGGACGGCCGCGGTCTCGTACCTGGGACACAGCAGCAGAATGCCGACGCGGTTGGGAGCAGTAGGGAGGAAGGAAAGCGCGCTGGCCACGTGGCCGTGAGGTGGATCCAGGGATGGGGGTGAAGTGCTGCGGCAAAAAGTTTGGGGTGGCCACCGACCCTGGAGACGCGTGCCGCAACCTGGGTGCGCCAGCGAGTGGTTCTTTGAACTGCTCGAAGTTGTACTAGGATAAACTCCGGTAAGGCTGGTTGTAACGGGGATATCACATGCTAGTATTACGCATACGATACTAGTGTATGATACTACCTTTTTAGTGTGTGATATCATATATTAGTATCATGTAGTATTTTATTTATTATCATGCATGATACATACTAGCCTAATATTTATTATAATACAGTATCATAGTATGATACTCAATTCTCTCTTTCTTCATTTAATTCTATGACACATCATCAAATTTGACTAATTGGTATGCATGATACTATCTATAATACTCACATTACAACCAGCCTAACCACGTCCCATCGCCGGGCAGCCTGCCACGTGGCCAGGTAAGGGCATGTGTGAATGCTGTTTTGTGCACACGCGTGTGTTTCTTTACTTTCATATACACTGCCTCGAGAGGGTTTCCACTTGCTGTTACCTCGAAAGGGAATGCAGTAATTCCTGAGGAAACAATTAACTCCTTTGCCGATCAAGGAGGAGGCGTTTAAGAGCAAGCACAATAAATTAATATAAGCATACTATAAGAGTTAAAATATTATTTTTTTGCTGACATGAAGTGAAGGAAAGAGAAGAGAAAGGAAAAGCCGACTATAGTACTTCCTCCGTTTTTATTTACTTCGCATATTAGAGTCGACTGAAGTCAAACTTCCTAAAGTTTGACCAAGTTTATAGAAAAAAATACAAATATTTACCATAATAATTTTATACTATGTGGAAGTACATTTGATAATGAATCTAATGGTGTTGATTTCTTATTGTATATGTTAATATTTTTGTCTACAAACTTTGTCAAAGTTTATAAAGTTTGACTTTGACCAAAGCTAATATGCGGAGTAAATAAAAATGGAGAAAGTATATAAGAGCCAGCTACAACACGTGCTTCTAGCCACTATTGAGAATAAAAAATGAGCCATAAAGTAATAAAGTAGCACATCTTTACATTTAACTGTATTGTACTTGCTGGCTATAAACTTGACTATAGATGATGTTAACTTTATATAGCCATTAGCTAACTATACTATTAACCATGCTCTAACAGAGGTGACTGGGAAACGAGTGGGATTTGGGTTCCAGGGGATAAGGATCGAAGTGGCGGCTAGGCTTGCACGGTCTGAATAGGGGACGAGATCACGACCGATTTAAAGCGTTTCCTTGGGCTTGTTAGACTATATATAACTGTTGTACCTATGTACGTATTATAACACAACCATTATATATAATGAGATAAGCCACCCTTAGAGGGTTGTGCTGGTTCCCAAAATTTATTGTCTTACATGGTATCACGCTAGGTTACGATCGCTTCCGCTTCTAAACCCTAATACCCGCACCGCCGCCGCAGCCGCCGCCGCCTTCACCGCCGCCGCCGCGCCACCGATCGCGCCGCCGCCATGTCGAGCGCCGCCACCACCGGTTCCACTGCTGCGGGCTTCCTCCCGGCCTCTCTTGCGGCTCTGCTCAACCTCCCGCTCGATGCCGTCTCCGTTCCGGCTCCGATCGGGACAAGGAGCATCGGCTCCGTCTTCTCCACGCCGCCGGCGCCCCCGCTCGGGCGTGACCTCGTGGTCCACACCGCGGCGCCGCCGTCCGCTGCGGATTCCGCAGGCGTCGTCCCGCCGCTCCTGCCACGAGCGGATCACACCGCCCCGCTGGCGGGGTTGGCGGCGTCCGCCCCGGCCGCGGGCCTTGCGGCGTCCGCACCGGCCGCGAGCTTTGCGGCGCCCGCCCTGGCTGCGGTCCCGCCTCCTCCCGCATCGGCTTCGGTGCCTCCGGCTGCCTCCATGGTGTTTGCACCCCAGGCAGCCTCCTCGATGGGATCGTCTTCGCCGTCGCCGTTTCACTTCGGTCATCTCATCACCATCAAGCTCTCCGCAGACAACTACATCTTCTGGCGTGCGCAGGTTCTCCCGCTCTTGGGGAGTCACTACCTGCTGGGCTACGTCGACGGATCGCTTCCCTGCCCACCCGCGCTGGTAGACAGCGTGCACGGTCCGGTCTACAATCCGGCCCATCGCGTCTGGACGGGGCAGGACCAGGCGAACCTCTCCTCCATCCAGGGGTCGCTCTCGCCGGCAGTTGCCGGCCTTGTTGTCTTCGCGAAGACGTCTCATGAGGCCTGGACCATCCTTGAGCGCACCTTTGCAGCGCAGTCACAGGCTCGTGTCTCTGCACTCCGTCGTCAGCTTGGAGAGTGTCAGAAGCTTGACTCCACGGCCACTGAGTTCTACAACAAGGTCAAGGGCCTTGCCGACACATTGGCCTCCATTGGACAGCCCCTCACCGACTCCGAGTTTAACTCGTTTATTGTCAATGGTCTTGATGAGGAGTATGATGCCTTAGTCGAGATCATCAACGAGCGGGGTAACTCGACACCCATGTTGGCACACGAGGTTTTCTCTCGGCTTCTTCTCACTGAGCAACGGGTCGAGAGTTGCAGAAAATTAAAATTTTTCCTACGGTTTCACCAAGATCCATCTATGAGTTCATCTAAGCAACGAGTCTAGGAAGAGAGTTTGCATCTACATACCACTTGTAGATCGCGTGCGGAAGCTTGCAAGGTGATGATGTAGTCGTACTCGACGTGATCCAAATCACCGATGACCTGCGCCGAACGACGGCACCTCCGCGTTCAACACACGTACGGAACAGCCACGTCTCCTCTTCTTGATCCAGCAAGGGAGGGAGGAGAGGTTGAGGGAGATGGCACCAGCAGCAGCACGACGGCGTGGTGTTGATGGAGCTGCAGTACTCCGGCAGAGCTTCGCTAAGCACTATGGAGGTGGATGAGGTGTTGGGGAGGGAGAAGGAGGCAACCAAAGGCCGAGACGTTCAGGTATGAAGTCCCTCCTCTCCCCCACTATATATAGGGGTGCCAAGGGGGGGTGGCCGGCCCTAGGAGATCCAATCTCCTAGGGGGTGCGGCGGCCAAGGGGGTTTTCCCTCCCCCCAAGGCACCTAGGAGGTGCCTTACCCTCCTAGGACTCTTGCCCCCCTTGAACCCTAGGCGCATGGGCCTATGTGGGGCTGGTGCCCTTGGCCCATTAGGCCAAGGCGCACCCCCACACAGCCCATGTGGCCCCCCGGGACAGGTGGACCCACCCGGTGGACCCCCGGGACCCTTCCGGTGGTCCCGGTACAATACCGATAACCCCGAAACTTGTCCCGATGCCCGAAACAGGACTTCCCATATATAAATCTTTACCTCCGGACCATTCCGGAACTCCTCGTGACGTCCGGGATCTCATCCAGGACTCCGAACAACATTCGGGTTACTGCATATACATATCCCTATAACCCTAGCGTAACTGAACCTTAAGTGTGTAGACCCTACGGGTTCGGGAGACATGCAGACATGACCGAGACTCTCTCAGTCAATAACCATCAGCGGGATCTGGATACCCATGATGGCTCCCACATGCTCCTCGATGTTGTCATCGGATGAACCACTATGTCGAGGATTCGATCAAACCCTGTATGCAATTCCCTTTGTCAATCGGTACGTTACTTGCCCGAGACTCGATCGTCGGTATCCCAATACCTTGTTCAGTCTCGTTTCCGGCAAGTCACTTTACTCGTACCGTAATGCATGATCCCGTGTCCAACACCTTGGTCACATTGAGCTCAATATGATGATGCATTACCGAGTGGGCCCAGAGATACCTCTCCATCATACGGAGTGACAAATCCCAGTCTCGATCCGTGTCAACCCAACAGCTACTTTCGGAGATACCTGTAATGTACCTTTATAGTCACCCAGTTACGTTATGACGTTTGGTATACCCAAGGCACTCTTACGGTATCCGGGAGTTACACGATCTCATGGTCGAAGGAAGAGATACTTGACACTTGCAAAGCTCTAGCAAAACGAACTACACGATCTTTTATGCTATGCTTAGGATTGGGTCTTGTCCATCACATCATTCTCCTAATGATGTGATCCCGTTATCAACGACATCCAATGTCCATAGTCAGGAAACCATGACTATCTGTTGATCACAACGAGCTGGTCAACTAGAGGCTTACCAGGGACATAGTGTGGTCTAAGTATTCACACGTGTATTACGATTTCCGGATAATACAGTTATAGCATGAATACAAGACAATTATCATGAACAATGAAATATAATAATACTTTTATTATTGCCTCTAGGGCATATTTCCAACAGTCTCCCACTTGCACTAGAGTCACTAATCTAGTTACATTGTGATGAATCGAACACCCATAGAGTTCTGGTGTTGATCATGTTTTGCACGCGAGAGAGGTTTAGTCAGCGGATCTGCGACATTCAGATCCGTATGCACTTTGCAAATCTCTATGTCTCCATCTTGAACATTTTCACGGATGGAGTTGAAACGACGCTTGATGTGCCTGGTCTTCTTGTGAAACCTGGGCTCCTTTGCGAGGGCAATAGCTCCAGTGTTGTCACAGAAGAGTTTGATCAGCTCCGACGCATTGGGTATGACTCCTAGGTCGGTGATGAACTCCTTCACCCAAATCGCTTCATGTGCTGCCTCCGAGGCTGCCATGTACTCCGCTTCACACGTAGATCCCGCCACGACGCTCTGCTTGCAGCTGCACCAGCTTACTGCTCCACCATTCAACATATACACGTATCCGGTTTGTGACTTAGAGTCATCCGGATCTGAGTCGAAGCTAGCGTCGACGTAACCCTTTACGACGAGCTCTTCGTCTCCTCCATAAACGAGAAACATGTCCTTTGTCCTTTTCAGGTACTTCAGGATATTCTTGACCGCTGTCCAGTGTTCCTTGCCGGGATTACTTTGGTATCTTGCTACCAAACTTACGGCAAGGTTTACATCGGGTCTGGTACACAACATGGCATACATAATAGATCCTATGGCTGAAGCATAGGGGATGACACTCATCTCTTCTTTATCTTTTGCCGTGGTCGGTGACTGAGCTGAGCTCAGTCTCATACCTTGTAACATAGGCAAGAACCCCTTCTTGGACTGATCCATTCTGAATCTCTTCAAAATCTTATCAAGGTATGTACTTTGTGAAAGACCTATGAGGCGTCTCGATCTATCTCTATAGATCTTGATGCCTAATATATAAGCAGCTTCTCCAAGGTCCTTCATTGAAAAACACTTATTCAAGTAGGCCTTAATGCTGTCCAGAAATTCTATATTATTTCCCATCAGGAGTATGTCATCTACATATAATATGAGAAATGCTACAGAGCTCCCACTCACTTTCTTGTAAACGCAGGCTTCTCCATAAGTCTGCATAAATCCAAACGCTTTGATCATCTCATCAAAGCGAATGTTCCAACTCCGAGATGCTTGCACCAGTCCATAAATGGATCGCTGGAGCTTGCATACTTTGTTAGCGTTCTAAGGATCGACAAAACCTTCCGGCTGCATCATATACAGTTCTTCCTTAAGATGCCCGTTAAGGAATGCTGTTTTGACGTCCATCTGCCATATCTCATAATCATAGTATGCGGCAATTGCTAACATGATTCGGACGGACTTTAGCTTCGCTACGGGAGAGAATGTCTCGTCGTAGTCAATCCCTTGAACCTGTCGATAACCCTTAGCGACAAGTCGAGCTTTATAGATGGTAACATTACCATCCGCGTCCGTCTTCTTCTTAAAGACCCATTTGTTTTCTATCGCTCGCCGATCATCGGGCAAGTCTGTCAAAGTCCATACTTTGTTTTCATACATGGATTCTATCTCGGATTTCATGGCTTCAAGCCATTTGTTGGAATCCGGGCCCGTCATTGCTTCTTCATAGTTCGAAGGTTCATTGTTGTCTAACAACATGATTTCCAGGACAGGGTTGCCGTACCATTCTGGTGTGGAACGTGTCCTTGTGGACCTACGAAGTTCAGCAGTAACTTGATCCGAAGTACTTTGATCATTATCATGGTTTTCCTCTTCAGTTGGTGTGGGCATCACAGGAACGGTTTCCTGTGCTGCGTCACTATCCCGCTCAAGAGGTAGTACTTCATCGAGTTCTACTTTCCTCCCACTTACTTCTTTCGAGAGAAACTCTTTTTCCAGAAAGCATCCGTTCTTGGCAACAAAGATCTTGCCTTCGGATCTTAAGTAGAAGGTATACCCTATAGTTTCCTTAGGGTATCCTATGAATACGCATTTTTCCGACTTGGGTTCGAGCTTTTCAGGTTGAAGTTTCTTGACATAAGCTTCGCATCCCCAAACTTTTAGAAACGACAGCTTAGGTTTCTTTCCAAACCATAATTCATACGGTGTTGTCTCAACGGATTTAGACGGTGCCCTATTTAAAGTGAATGTAGCTGTCTCTAGAGCGTATCCCCAAAATGATAGCGGTAAATCGGTAAGAGACATCATAGACCGCACCATATCCAATAGAGTGCGATTACGACGTTCGGACACACCGTTTCGCTGAGGTGTTCCAGGTGGCGTGAGCTGTGAAACGATTCCACATTTCTTTAAGTGTGTACCAAATTCGTGACTTAAGTATTCTCCTCCACGATCTGATCGTAAGAATTTTATCTTTCGGTCACGTTGATTCTCCACCTCATTCTGAAATTCCTTGAACTTTTCAAAGGTCTCAGACTTGTGTTTCATTAAGTAGACATACCCATATCTACTCAAGTCATCTGTGAGAGTGAGAACATAACGATATCCTCCGCGAGCCTCAACGCTCATTGGACCGCACACATCGGTATGTATGATTTCCAACAAGTTGGTAGCTCGCTCCATTGTTCCGGAGAACGGAGTCTTGGTCATTTTGCCCAAGAGGCATGGTTCGCACGTGTCAAACGATTCATAATCAAGAGACTCTAAAAGTCCATCGGCATGGAGCTTCTTCATGCGCTTGACACCAATGTGACCAAGGCGGCAGTGCCACAAGTATGTGAGACTATCGTTATCAACTTTAAATCTTTTGGCATCTACACTATGAACATGTGTAATATTACGCTCGAGATTCATTAAGAATAAACCATTGACCATCGGAGCATGACCATAAAACATATCTCTCATATAAATCGAACAACCATTATTCTCAGACTTAAATGAGTAGCCATCTCGTATTAAACGAGATCCTGATACAATGTTCATGCTCAAACTTGGCACTAAATAACAATTATTGAGGTTCAAAACTAATCCCGTAGGTAAATGTAGAGGCAGCGTGCCGACGGCGATCACATCGACTCTGGAACCATTCCCGACGCGCATCGTCACCTCGTCCTTTGCCAGTCTCCGTTTATTCCGCAGCTCCTGCTGTGAGTTACAAATATGAGCAACGGCACCGGTATCAAATACCCAGGAGTTACTACGAGTACTGGTAAGGTACACATCAATCACATGTATATCAAATATACCTTTGGTGTTGCCGGCCTTCTTATCCGCTAAGTATTTGGGGCAGTTCCTCTTCCAGTGACCCTTCCCCTTGCAATAAAAGCACTCAGTCTCAGGCTTGGGTCCATTCTTTGACTTCTTCCCGGTAACTGGCTTACCAGGTGCGGCAACATCTTTGCCGTCTTTCTTGAAGTTCTTCTTACCCTTGCCCTTCTTGAACTTAGTGGTCTTATTGACCATCAACACTTGATGTTCTTTCTTGATTTCAGCCTCTGCTGACTTCAGCATCGAGAACACTTCAGGAATGGTCTTTTCCATTCCCTGCATGTTGTAGTTTCATCACAAAGCTCTTGTAGCTTGGTGGGAGCGACTGGAGGATTCTGTCAATGACCGCCTCATCTGGGAGGTTAATGTTCAGCTGGGTCATATGGTTGTGTAACCCAGACATCTTCAGGATGTGCTCACTGACAGAACTGTTTTCCTCCATCTTACAACTGTAGAACTTGTCGGAGACATCATATCTCTCGACCCGGGCATGAGCTTGGAAAACTAGTTTCAGCTCTTCGAACATCTCATATGCTCCGTGATGCTCAAAACGCTTTTGGAGCCCCGGTTCTAAGCTGTAAAGCATGCCGCACTGAACGAGGGAGTAATCATCAGCGCGAGACTGCCAAGCATTCATAATGTCTTGGTTCTCTGGGACGGGAGCGTCACCTAGCGGTCCTTCTAGGACATATTGTTTCCTGGCAGCTATGAGGATGATCCTCAGGTTCCAGACCCAGTCCGTATAGTTGCTGCCATCATCTTTCAGCTTGGTTTTCTCTAGGAACGCGTTGAAGTTCATGTTGACATTAGCGTTGGCCATTGATCTACAAGACATATTTGCAAAGGTTTTAGACTAAGTTCATGATAATAAAGTTCTAATCAAATTATGAACTCCCACTTAGATTAGACATCCCTTTAGTCATCTAAGTGTTACACGATCCGAGTCGACTGGCCCGTGTCCGATCATCACGTGAGACGGACTAGTCATCGTCGGTGAACATTTTCATGTTGATCGTATCTTCCATACGACTCGTGTTCGACCTTTCGGTCTCCGTGTTCCGAGGCCATGTCTGCACATGCTAGGCTCGTCAAGTTAACCCTAAGTGTTTTCGCTGTGTAAAACTGTCTTACACCCGTTGTATGTGAACGTAAGAATCCATCACACCCGATCATCACGCGGTGCTTAGAAACGACGAACTGTAGCAACGGTGCACAGTTAGGGGGGAACACTTCTTGAAATTTTATAAGGGATCATCTTATTTACTACCTCGTCCTAAGTAAACAAGATGCATAATACATAATAAACATCACATGCAATTATATAGTTGTGACATGATATGGCCAATATCATATAGCTCCATTGATCTTCATCTTCGGGGCTCCATGATCATCTTGTCACCGGCTTGACACCATGATCTCCATCATCATGATCTCCATCATCGTGTCTTCATGAAGTTGTCACGCCAACGACTACTTCTACTTCTATGACTAACGTTTAGCAATAAAGTAAAGTAGTTTACATGACGTTATTCAATGACACGCAGGTCATACAAAAAATAATGACAACTCCTATGGCTCCTGCCGGTTGTCATACTCATCGACATGCAAGTCGTGAATCCTATTACAAAGAACATGATCTCATACATCACAATTCATCATTCATCACAACTTCTGGCCATATCACATCACATGATCAATCGCTGCAAAAACAAGTTAGACGTCCTCTAATTGTTGTTGCATCTTTTACGT
>NC_041380.1:377350777-377351730 GCF_002162155.2 Triticum dicoccoides | reverse complement strand
AGCTTTGTGGCCGCGATGGGCACTGGGCCTCCAAGTGTCATAAGCGCTTCCAGCGAAGCTTCCTTGGTCTTGGCAATGACGGCAAAGATACACGCAACAATGCCCGTCAGGTCGCCATGGCTGATCGTCCCGCACCGCAGAAGCACCAGGGACACACTCAGTCCTACTCCATCGATCCACACTGGTACATGGACTCTGGGGCGACAGAGCATCTGACCAGCGAGATGGGGAAGCTTCACACTCGTGAACCCTATCATGGCTCCGACAAGATCCACACCGCCAATGGAGCAGGTATGCACATCTCTCATATTGGTCAAGCATCTCTTCTCACTAGACATGCCAATAGGAGTCTTCAGCTTCACAATGTTCTTCGCGTTCCATCTGTGACCCGCAATCTTCTTTCAGTTCCTAAACTCACACGTGATAATAATGTACTTTGTGAATTTCACCCTTTTGATCTTTTTATTAAGGATCGGGGCACGAGGGACATTCTTCTTAGTGGGTGGTTGTGCCAGGGCCTCTACCGTCTGGAGCATCCTGGCGTCGCTCGCGTTTTCAGTGGAGTTCGGGTCTCTCCGTCACAGTGGCATGCTCGTCTTGGTCACCCGGCCACACCTATTGTCCGTCATATTTTGCGTCGTCATGAGCTTCCTAGTTTGTCTAGTAATAAAGATGTAGCAGTGTGTGATGCTTGTCAGCAGGGGAAGAGTCATCAACTTCCTTTTTCGGAGTCCAGTCGTGAGGTGAAACATCCGTTAGAACTTGTGTTTTCAGATGTATGGGGTCCTGCTCAGACTTCTGTCAGTGGTCATAATTACTATATCAGTTTCGTTGATGCTTATAGTCGCTTTACCTGGCTTTACCTTATTAAACGCAAATCTGATGTGTTTGATATTTTTGTTCAGTTTCAAAAACATGTTGAACGTCTTCTCAAGCACAAAATTGTTCATGTC
>NC_041380.1:377348517-377350334 GCF_002162155.2 Triticum dicoccoides | reverse complement strand
TGAACCCTAGGCGCATGGGCCTATGTGGGGCTGGTGCCCTTGGCCCATTAGGCCAAGGCGCACCCCACACAGCCCATGTGGCCCCCCGGGACAGGTGGACCCACCCGGTGGACCCCCGGGACCCTTCCGGTGGTCCCGGTACAATACCGATAACCCCGAAACTTGTCCCGATGCCCGAAACAGGACTTCCCATATATAAATCTTTACCTCCGGACCATTCCGGAACTCCTCGTGACGTCCGGGATCTCATCCGGGACTCCGAACAACATTCGGGTTACTGCATATACATATCCCTATAACCCTAGCGTAACTGAACCTTAAGTGTGTAGACCCTACGGGTTCGGGAGACATGCAGACATGACCGAGACTCTCTCAGTCAATAACCATCAGCGGGATCTGGATACCCATGATGGCTCCCACATGCTCCTCGATGTTGTCATCGGATGAACCACTATGTCGAGGATTCGATCAAACCCTGTATGCAATTCCCTTTGTCAATTGGTACGTTACTTGCCCGAGACTCGATCGTCGGTATCCCAATACCTTGTTCAGTCTCGTTTCCGGCAAGTCACTTTACTCGTACCGTAATGCATGATCCCGTGTCCAACACCTTGGTCACATTGAGCTCAATATGATGATGCATTACCGAGTGGGCCCAGAGATACCTCTCCGTCATACGGAGTGACAAATCCCAGTCTCGATCCGTGTCAACCCAACAGCTACTTTCGGAGATACCTGTAATGTACCTTTATAGTCACCCAGTTACGTTGTGACGTTTGGCACACCCAAGGCATTCTTACGGTATCCGGGAGTTACACGATCTCATGGTCGAAGGAAGAGATACTTGACACTTGCAAAGCTCTAGCAAAACGAACTACACGATCTTTTATGCTATGCTTAGGATTGGGTCTTGTCCATCACATCATTCTCCTAATGATGTGATCCCGTTATCAATGACATCCAATGTCCATAGTCAGGAAACCATGACTATCTGTTGATCACAACGAGCTGGTCAACTAGAGGCTTACCAGGGACATTGTGTGGTCTAAGTATTCACACGTGTATTACGATTTCCGGATAATACAGTTATAGCATGAATAAAAGACAATTATCATGAACAATGAAATATAATAATACTTTTATTATTGCCTCTAGGGCATATTTCCAACAGTTGGCACACGAGGTTTTCTCTCGGCTTCTTCTCACTGAGCAACGGGTCGAGACTCGCCGCACCAGGGGCACTGGCTCTCTCTCGGCCAACGTCGCCACCAAGGGTGGCCGCTCTTCTTCATCACCCTGGTCTCCCTTGGGGCTGCCACCGTCGCCCGCCTCGGCCCCCCACCTACTGCGACCTTACCGGGGGCTGGCGGTCCACGTGTGTGTCAGCTTTGTGGCCGCGATGGGCACTGGGCCTCCAAGTGTCATAAGCGCTTCCAGCGAAGCTTCCTTGGTCTTGGCAATGACGGCAAAGATACACGCAACAATGCCCGTCAGGTCGCCATGGCTGATCGTCCCGCACCGCAGAAGCACCAGGGACACACTCAGTCCTACTCCATCGATCCACACTGGTACATGGACTCTGGGGCGACAGAGCATCTGACCAGCGAGATGGGGAAGCTTCACACTCGTGAACCCTATCATGGCTCCGACAAGATCCACACCGCCAATGGAGCAGGTATGCACATCTCTCATATTGGTCAAGCATCTCTTCTCACTAGACATGCCAATAGGAGTCTTCAGCTTCACAATGTTCTTCGCGTTCCATCTGTGACCCGCAATCTTCTTTCAGTTCCTAAACTCACACGTGATAATAATGT
>NC_041380.1:377245872-377347454 GCF_002162155.2 Triticum dicoccoides | reverse complement strand
TTAGCATGTCCACATACACATCAGCAGAATGGTTCAGTCGAACGTAAGCATCGTCATATTGTTGAAGCTGGTCTTACTCTTTTGGCCCATGCATCTGTTCCGTTTCGGTTTTGGAGTGATGCTTTCACCACTGCATGCTTTCTCATCAACCGTACTCCTACTCGTGTTTTAAACATGAAGACTCCCATTGAGGTTCTCCTTAATGAACAACCTGATTATACCTTTCTCAAGGTATTTGGGTGTGCTTGCTGGCCGCATCTTCGTCCATATAACAAGCGCAAGCTTGAGTTTCGTTCTAAGAAGTGTGTTTTCCTTGGCTATAGCTCTCTTCATAAAGGTTACAAATGTCTTCATGTTCCCACTAATCGTGTCTATATATCTCGGGACGTCGTGTTTGATGAGCATGTTTTTCCCTTTGCCAACCTTCCTGTGTCCACTGTCGAACCACCATCCTTGCATTCATCCTCTGTTGCTTCTGACCAATTTGATGATGTTGCATACTCTCCTTTGTTGTTACCTAACCATGGTGCAGGAACCGGACGTGGAGCTCGTTTGGAGCTGTTGGAGGATTCACCATCATCATCGTCGTCTTCTGGTGGGCACGTCGATTGCCCTATGTTGCATGGCATCGATTCGCGTGCCCATGCATGGTCACCCGACGAGCCCGTCGCGCCGAGCATCTCCACTGCTCGGTCTGCTACGCCAGTGATCGCCGAGTCTCCAGCGGCTCGGCCTTTTTCACCAGCGGCCGCCGAGTCGCCCGTGGCTCGGCCCGTCACGCCGTCTTCGCCCGCGGCTCGGGTCCTCACGTCGCCTTCATCAGCGGATCGGCCCGCGACACCGGCCGCGCCACGGCCCACTATGCCGAGCTCGCCATCGGCCCGGTCTGGGATGCCGGAGTCGCCAGCTGCTTCGTCTGCTCTGCCGGTTTCGCCGGTGGGCCGGCCTTCTTCGCCGACTGAGTCCGAGGCTACCATGTCTGGCTCCTCGTCACCGGCTGACTCATCAACGTCGCCGTCCTCCAGCCCGTTGCAGGCTGCTCCGTCGACCTCGGTGGTTCCTGTGTCTCGACCACATACACGCAGTCGCAGTGGCATTTTCAAACCTAAGGAACGTACGGATGGTACGGTTGCTTGGTTGGCTGCTTGTTTGGCTGCTGCTGTTGCGGATCCATCTTCTGAGCCTCGCTCATATCAGGCTGCCCTGCGCATTCCACATTGGCGAGAGGCTATGGAGCAGGAGTTTCATGCTCTTCTTCGTAACAAGACATGGACTCTCGTTCCTCCACCACCACGGGTAAATGTTATTGACTCAAAATGGGTATTCAAAGTGAAGAAGCATTCGGATGGATCTATTGAGCGTTACAAAGCGCGACTTGTTGCTCGCGGTTTTCGGCAGCGTCATGGTCTTGACTATGAGGACACCTTCAGTCCTGTCGTCAAGCCTACCACTATTCGGCTTCTTCTCTCCATTGCTGTTTCTCGTGGTTGGTCACTTCGTCAACTTGATGTGCAGAATGCCTTTCTACATGGATTTTTGGAGGAAGAGGTTTATATGAAACAGCCGCCTGGTTTCTCTGATCCTGATCGTCCTGACTATATCTGTCGTCTTTCCAAAGCACTATATGGTTTGAAGCAAGCTCCTCGTGCCTGGCATGCCCGCCTTGCCTCTGCCCTTCGTGCTCATGGGTTTGTGCCGTCCACTGCTGACACTTCATTATTTCTTCTACAGAAGCCAGAAGTCACTATGTATCTTTTGGTATATGTCGATGATATTATCCTTGTCAGCTCTTCTCAGTATGCTGCTGATGCTCTTGTCTGCTCTCTTGGTGCTGATTTTGCGGTCAAAGATCTTGGGAAGCTTCACTACTTTCTTGGAGTTGAGGTCACGTCTCGTGCTACTGGTCTTGTCCTTACGCAGAAGAAGTACTCCTTGGAGTTGTTACAAAAAGCCGGCATGCTGAAGTGCAAACCGACCACCACACCCATGTCGTCTACCGACAAGATAACAGCTGTTGATGGTGAGCTTTTGTCTCCTGCGGATGCCACAGAGTACAGAAGCATTTTTGGTGGACTTCAGTACTTGACGATCACGAGACCAGATATCTCTTATGCTGTTAACAGGGTTTGTCAGTATCTTCAGGCTCCCAGAGATACTCATTGGGCTGCTGTTAAACGTATTCTTCGTTATGTTCAGTTCACTCTGACTTTTGGTATGCATATTCGGCCGACTTCCTCTCGGGTCCTTTCGGCCTTCTCTGATGCAGATTGGGCTGGTAGCCCAGATGACAGGCGATCCACGGGGGGTTATGCAGTATTCTTTGGCTCTAATTTGATCGCCTGGAGTGCTCGGAAACAGGCTACTGTGTCACGTAGCAGTACTGAAGCTGAGTACAAGGCTGTGGCTAATGCTACTGCAGAGATTATTTGGGTGTAGTCTTTGCTTCAGGAGTTGGGTTTGTCTCAACCACAGCCTCCTATTCTTTGGTGTGATAACATCGGTGCTACATACCTTTCTGCAAATCCAGTATTTCATGCCCGAACGAAACACATTGAAGTTGACTATCACTTTGTACGGGAACGTGTATCACGGAAGCAACTCCAGATCAAGTTTATCTCGTCTAAGGATCAACTTGCAGACATCTTCACTAAGCCTTTACCACTGCCACAGTTTAAGGCTTGTAGGCGCAATCTTACCCTTCTCAGTTCTTTAGAAAGTGGCTAAGATTAAGGGAGGGTGTTAGACTATGTATAACTTCTGTACCTATGTACGTATTGTAACACAACCATTATATATAATGAGATAAGCCACCCCTAGAGGGTTGTGCTGGTTCCCAAAACTTATTGTCTTACAGGGCTTATCGCGAACCACGGCCGTGGACGGCGCCACCGCCCACTGCTGCTCTCGTCTCATCTCATCGGGCACCCGTTTGTGTGGACGCGGCCTTCACAAATCGTCCTACGTGGCAGGTCCATTGTGCTCCGATTGTTTACTGATTTAGTCCGCATCGGTCCTGATCTGGACACGTCAAGCGCCTCGCGTCCATCGCCATTCCGGATAACCACCAGTGCCTTGCACGTACGCAACGAATGGACTGGCCCAGCTCAATCAATAGTTCTTTGGTAGGGCCACGCCGCGAAAGGCATGTGCTTACCAAACAAGGGTCGGCTCACACGCCTGGTTTTGGTCCGGAGAGAGAGAACAAATTCTCTCGACTCTCTTTGTCTGGTGCAAACCGCTGGTGAGTTGCACTCGCATGGGTGCTCGCGGTTTCGTGCGCCCCTCCTCCTACTGCATGCCCTACGCCTACGGTCTTGTCAAATGGATGACACATTAATGCCAGCCAATCATGCTAATCCCATCATGATTGCCGTGGTCCATGGGTTTATGTCTTATCATGATTCTGGACGACGGGTCCCCCGATTCAACGAGAATAGACAAATTGGCGCGAAAGTGACCCGACTCTAACAGTTCTGATATCCCACCCGAATGCTAAATTGGTTTCGTCTCTCCGTTGAGACGTCACCGGCTTAAGCAGTTTCTACCAGCACCTTGTGTTTCACTGGTTCCTGTGCGCACAGCACACAATAAGATGCCGATGCGCGTAAACTATCTGAGGACAACTGACCCGGTGAGAAGTGGGATTGCTCGAGACAACTTCTTGACGCAGCACTGGCATTGCAACGCGGCCGGCAAGCAGTACGTGGCGTAGCAGTAGCACCGTGGGTTGTGGCCGTCAGAATATAACTATCAGCACCTACATATCAATAAATAGTATTTGACCTTGACTTGGTCGGCGCTAGCACTTATCCCTCCGGTTCTGACTCGACATCGCGCACACGGCAGCGGAATCCCGCGTCAGCCACTGATGAATCCCAACGGCCTTCCCTCCAACCACAGCGGCACCACCGGCGCCCGGTTCTGGACTGGCAGTGGTTGCACTTGCACTTGCGACAGTACCACGAGCCCCGGGCCGGCTGTGTGATCTGACCTGGTCAGTCGACCGAACCTTAAACAAGCCCGTTGACACGACGCGCAGTTAAGGCCCAAGCCACTACCTGAATCCCGAATCTCCCGTGCATTCAACATGCTCTGACTTTGCAAATGAGGATGCATGGGGGTGGAGGCCTGCCGCTTCCTGGCGGAGGTTGATTACCCTCGAACTTGATCACTTGGTGCCACTGCCCACCGGGCACCGGCACCGGCACCAGTTTTCCATTTCCCATTCTTTTCTCTGGACGCAGTAGGTTTCGCTTCTTCTCCCTTGGGCTCCAAGCTTTGCACGGCGGCGGAGGACACGTTTTCCCTCGGCTCCCATATCGGCCTGCTGCATGCGCTGCAGCGTGGCGTCCTGTGCTGGCGGCACTGTGGACTGCGGCGGGTCAGTTGACGCTGCGGTTCGCATGTCCACTTCGTGGCCGT
The DNA here is from genome assembly GCF_002162155.2 of Triticum dicoccoides. Lineage (NCBI taxonomy): Eukaryota > Viridiplantae > Streptophyta > Magnoliopsida > Poales > Poaceae > Triticum > Triticum dicoccoides. The sequence goes on along the minus strand of NC_041380.1, from coordinate 377,343,032 downwards.
GGGTCGCTTGCTTGCATTCGTCTGCAAGGGAGGCAGCCTGCCCTCCCTGCCACCGATGACATCGACACAGGTGCGGAGACACGTAGTGTACTCTGCTCTCGGAAGCGGTACCCCTGTGAAGCATCAACTCTTTCAGAGAATCAAGCAAAGCTTTACTGGGAGCTCTCAACTACTCCCTCCGTTATGAATTACTTGTCTTGGATTTGTCTAGATACGGAGGTATCTAGCACTAAAATGAGTCTAGATACATCCGTATCTAGACAAATCCAAGACAAGTAATTCGGAACGGAGGAAGTATATATTACTCCGTTCTCAAATATAAGTCTTTCTAGAAATTCCTACAAGTGACTACATTCGAAACAAAATGAGTGAATCTACGTTCTAAAATATGTCTACATACATCCGTTTGTTGTAGTCCATTTAAAATGTCTAAAAAGACTTATATTTAGGAACGGAGGAAGTAAAACATAAACCATGTAATTGGTACTCCCTCAGTTCCATAATAAATGTGACGGATGGAGTAGCATGCATTACGGTCATTCTCCAGTTGATTCAGTAGTGAATCTAGCGAGCTTTCTGTGCAGCAGTTTCTTTTTATCCTTTTTGGCAGCAAATGGACTTCATTAACTAGCAAGCAGGGTTGCGTCATGAACCAAGACTGGTACTACAAGAAAATCTGGTGGATCCTGTAGCCAGGAACTGCTCCTGTTTGCCCCCTACCTCCCTCAGCTGATCACAAATGGAAAGCAGAATCAACATTCAGCTTGGTAGACCTTGCCAGAGCTTATGTGCCACTGTTAGTGAGCGTCCTTGTAGCTTTCCTGCTCGTTTCTTGTTAGTTGTAACCGCCTGACTGATCATTGCTCGGCGGGGGCTTTTCAATAGTCCGCAACACGCATCAACATTTTCCTCCACTTTACCTGCATCGGCAGAACCTTCAAAATCACTGCTACTCTCCATCTTGAAGTTCTGTCACAAAAAGGGGGAAACCTGAAAGAAAGGTGGAAAACATGTGGCCCTGGGCCATGTAAGCTACACCGGCGAGAAGGGCAAGTGAAGGCCAAGTCATTCGAAAGGCAAAGTGCATGATTGTTTGTCAAACATCAGGATTAGTAGTAATTATAGCAGACTAAGTATCTAGACTCTAGAGTGATGTTTGAGACACTGAATGCAGGCATGCAACTAAATTTCAATCACTGAAATATCTACCCCGGCATAAGTATGAGGCGCCTGATATCTACTACTAGATGATACCCTGTGCGTTGTTACTGGAAAGGGTTGCAATATATTTCAATGATATTCAGTTGTCTTAGCACTGCATATATGAAGAATCATCCTCACCAATGTTGAAGTAACACATTATCTATAGAAGTTGTCTATGAAAGGGAGCTATGTTCCGTTAGGAACTTGGAATCGATACAAATAACCTCCATGATTAATTTGAACCTGCATTAATGGCAAAATGGCCATCTTTAAATTGCAACTATGTATGACAAAAAATGTGGAAAGGACTTAATAACTGCAATCATATGTATCTGATGGAAATATTATAACAAAACTAAGTGAAATGTTTTTTTAGTCAAACTAACTGAATCTTGTTTCGGCTGTGAAACATGACGTATCGCAAAGCATGGGAACAACTGTGCTAAACACTAAATTTTCACAGAGCATCTCCAACAAATTAGTGGAAAAAATCATCAATTTAGTTATGGCGTCTCACTAACAAATGATGGATGAGTTACCTTTGTCATATCAGACAGATAACTATCCTTGACCATCAGTGTTAATTGCATCTGAAGTGCTTGGGAAGTGTTCCCTCTGCATGGATACAAACCAATCATAAATTTAGTTGTGAAACCAATAGTAGATCAAGAAATTATAGGGTGTGAACATGGTGCGGACAACAAACAAATCACTAAAATTCAAAGCTAACCTCGGCTTCGTAACTGGTTCTTCTTGGATAAGCAAACAACTGAGTGTATATATTGATTTCTATTGCCACACTCTGCAAAGAATAAATAAGTGTAAGAAAAGTCGCCTAATGGAAAATAGCGTGCATTTTGCTAGTAGATGAAGGGAACAAAGAAAAACAATATCGCATACATGAATGATCACAAAATAGATGGGCGCAAAATAATTTATTATGCCTTCTCCATATGGGCAGGATGCAGCATACAAGAAGAAATGTATACAAATGCAAAACCAAGATCTCTTAGGGCAATTAACAACAATATGTCAAACTATTAATAGAGAAAAGGAAGCACATATATGTACTGCATGAATAACGTATTCATGAAATAGCAGGTAAATTCTAAAATATTTAAGATATGCAGATGTTCAATTATGATGCTTCTATATCTATCATAAACTTTGCAAAGGCATAACAATCGACGGATTGAAGTTGTGGCACTTACATAATAACCTGTTGGGAAGAGCACTTGTGTCCTAAGCTTGTTCAATGGAGCAATTTCCAAACATGTATACTATTAGAAACATCATAGTTCTAAAGTCAGAGGAAGGGAACGGCACATCAGTCAATATAACGCAAAATAACTGGCAACAAAGGCAGTAAAGTGGAAAGGTCTAATTGTGAACGAGACAAAATTAAGTCTTGGTAGGCATCTTGCCATTACACAAAGCTTGTTCAATGGAGCAATTTGCAAACTTGTATACTATTAGAAACATCATAGTTCTAAAGTCAGAGGAAGGGAACGGCACATCAGTCAATATAACGCAAAATAATTGGCAGCAAAGGCAATAAAGTGGAAAGGTCTGTGAACAAAACAAAATTAAGTCTTGGCTGCTTGCGGTATTTCCTCAGCGCCTTCATCAGGTGTGATAATTGTGAACCAAGTTTACAACATTCTAATGCTATCTTGGTATCCATAGCCCATGAAATTCTTTGTTCATAACGCCAGCCATTTCCTGCATGTTATGATCATGCAAGAATTAGTTTTACTATGAGAGTAAAATGTAAGTAACAACAAATGCTTCGGGGGAGCAAAGTTTTTTGAAGTATAGCTGATGCTTTATACTTATATGTGCAGATCTCATTTTATGTAGATGACACTTTGAAGATAGTCACCATTACGGTGTAGATCTCACAGCAATAGGGAACATAATCTGGCTTTTACCAGTAGATGTTCATATTCCTATTACCTTGTGTCACATCACATTTTAGAAAATCACTTTGAAGGTAGTCATCTGTCAAATGACTAGATGTAGACCTCACGGCAATAGTGGATAGTCGGCGATTTGATGTAGTAGATCACACTGTTACCTTTTGATTGCTAATAAAATATTTGAGGTGGTCACATCGATTCGCAAGTTTGGGAGAGCACTCGAAGATAGTCATTTTACCAAAAGAAAATAAAAAGGCAAAATGTAGATCTTTCAGCAATGAGGATAATCTGCAAAATGCAGAGGATGCCTCAATTACCTTGTGGTCCCAAACTTTGAATTGTAAAATAATAATATTGTTGTACTTAAGAATTACATGTTCTAAAAAGATGTTGAGCAATCATATAGAATATGTATACATAGTCTGAAACTTTATTCTAGACAATACATGGTCTAAAATATGAACTTACAATACAGTACACAGCTGAACATAATTTAAAGACAAACCAGAGGTTCTAAACACAATAAAATAACACCTCTGAAATAAATAGAACGGGCTACTCTGCAATATACGGGTAATATGGGCTCTTTTCTGATGAAACGCCACAGCACCAGCAGCCTCCTTTTTTTCGGTTATTAACCTGCAGGCCGAAGTAACCTGGGCTGAGGCCCTTTAGGCCATTCGGCCCACATGTCTGTTCGGGTGAGAGGAGGGGCGAGTTGGGCTGGCCCAACACCGACAGAAGAAGGGCACGAGCGAGGGTTTCCCCTTCTCGCTGCCACTCCGGATCCCCTCTCTGTTCGACCGGGTGCCATGCACTGCCGCTCACCAACCCTCCCCTGCCGGTGTCGTGTCGTCTTCAAAGGGGCCAGGGTGGGCCCTACGCTGCACCACGGCCTCCTCCGCTGCTGCTCGCCCCAAGGGCGCCGGTGAGGCCGAGGGCGTCCAGCGACCACGTGCCCCGAAGGGTTGCACGGTGCTGCTCCATGGCCGTGCCGAGGTGGCGCAATATCTAGCGGGCTTCCGGTGGTGGCGTGGGAGGTAGAGGCGGCGCCGGAGGAGGTGGTGTCGCCGGTGATGGAGGTGGTGCCGTCGTTGACGAGCCCTCGCCTTCCACTTCGACGTCTTCAACCTTGATGACCATCTTCAAGTCGGGGATGACAGTGTAGCCACCGGTTTCCGCTGCTGCCAGCGTCGGGAACGGAAGATCCGGGACGGGGCCGTATCCAGGAGGAAGTGCTTCGGCAGTTCGTCTGTCGGCGTCAGCGACGGCAGCCGTGGAGGCGGCGGTGGAGCGCCCACACACTTTCGGCTAAAACCGTGCTCACGAGGACAGAGGCAGCGGCGCAAGGTCGCAGTTGAAATTCTCCTCTTCTCCCAGAAACAGTGCTGACGGACCTACAAGCAGCCAATCCATCGGATGGATGGGAAAAGACGATGGTGGAGTTGCCGGTATGACGTGGTTGACGGCGATAGCCGGAGCCAATGGCCCGGCATGGTGCAGTGCAAGTACGTCGTGGTTGACAGCCACAACTGGAGCAGAAGGACCAACCTGGTGCACCATTGGTTCATGCCCACGGAGTGGGTGGGTTGCCGTGGCGTGCATACCCACGCACGGCGATGGTTCTGGCGACGAGTGCCACTGTTTGGACCAGGAGCATAACGGCGACATGCAGCATTGCGGTGGCGCTGGGTGCGAAGAAAGCGACGACTTTCTTTCTAGATGAAGGGGCAAAAGCAAAAGCTAGTGACGGCAGGTCCTTTCCTGACATGATTCTTACCTTTCTCCTTTCTTCCCCGTGATGTCAGTCTCGGCAAAGATAGTGTGATAACGTGTGAAAAGTAAAAGTGAATGATTGAACTCTTGTGATTCTTTATTGACTCCAAACTATTTATACAAGAGACAATTACAAGTTTGTCAGAGTAATTCTAACCGAAAGTAGTGGTTGCTAAAGTGTGAGACAAAATGGCTGCAATTAGAAGTTGGTAATATGTGAGAGAGATTACAACTGCTAATGGAAGTTAAGGATTACAATGTCCATTCCTAATTAGCACATGGTAATTAGTAATTTAACACATGATCTAATCCTATTCCTAACAGGTATTAACATGTGCTAATTAGGAACTGACATAGTAATCCCTATTCGTAACAGGTATTAACATGTGCTAATTAGGAACTGACATTGTAATCCCTAACTGTCATTAGCAGTTGTAATCTCTCTCACATATTAGCAACTGCAATTGTCATTTTGTCTCACACTCTAGCAACCGATTCTTGCGGTTAGATTTCCTCTCACAATATTGTAACCGGCTCGGGTATAAATAGTTTGGAATCAATGAGAATCAATTACTTGTAGCAATCACTTTTACTTTCTACACGTTATCAGTAAATGCTCTGTCCAAAGAGCAATCACGGGAAAGAGAGGAAAAAGGTGAGAACCATGGCAGGAAAGGACCTGTCGTCACTGGCTTTTGCTTTTGCCCGCTTCATCCAGAAGAAAGTCGTCACATTCCTCGCATCCAGCGCCACCGTAATGTTGCACGTCGCCATCATGCTCCTGGTCCAAGCAGTGGCTCTCGTCGCCGCATCTTCGCCAGAACCGTCGCCATGCATGGGTATGCACGCCACGGCAACCCACCCCCTTCATGGGCATGAACCAAGGGTGCAGCAGGCTGGTCCTTCCGCTCCGGCCGCGGCTGTCAACCACGACGTACCTGCATTGTGCAATGCCAGGCCTTCGTCTCTGGCCATCGCCGTCGACCACGTCGTATCAGCAACTCCATCTGCTTTTGCCATCCATCTGATGGATTGGCTGCTTGCAGGTCCGTCAGCACCGTTTCTGGGAGAAGAGGAGAACTTCAACTACGACCTTGCGCCACCGCATCTGCCCCCGTACTGCCTGGAGCACGGTTTTGGACCATGCCCAAAGTGTGCCGGCACTCAACAGCCGCCTCCACGGCTGCCGTCGCTGACGCCAACGGACGAACTGTCAGAGCACTTCCTCCCTCCTGGATACGGGCCCGTCCTGGATCTTTCGTCCCCGACGCCGGCAGCAACGAAAACCAGCGGCTACACCATCATCTCCTACCTGAACATGGCCATCAAGGTTGAAGACATGGAGGTGGAAGACGAGGGCTCGTCGACGACGCCACCACCTCCAACACCGGCGACACTACCTCCTTCAGCGCCGCCTCTACCTCCTACGCCACCGCTAGAAGCCCGACAGATCTTGCGCCGCTTCGTCGCGACCAGGGAGCAGCAACGCGTAGCCGTCCGGGGCGCGTGGTCATTGGACGCCCTCGACCTCACCGGCGCCCCCAAGGCGAGCAACAGTGGAGGAGGCTGTGGTGCAGCGCGGGGCCCGCCCCGCCCCCCCTTGAAGATGGCATGACATAGGCAGGGAGGGCCGACGAGCAGCAGTGCTTGGCACACGGCCGAACATAGAGGGGACCGGGAGTGGTGGCAACCAGGGGAAACCCTCGCCCGTGCCCTCCCTATCCCTCCTTCTGTCAGTGTTGGGCCAATCCAACTCGCACCTCTCTCACCCAAACTGGCCTACAGGCCAATAACCAAAAAAATAAAAGGTTGTTGGTGTTGTGGCTTTTCATCAGAATGAGCCCATGGTATCCGTACATTGCAGAGTAGACCGGTCTATTTATTTCAGAGTGATATTTTATTGTATTTAGAACCTCTGTTTATCTGTAAATTATATTCAGTCATGTATAGTATTGTAAGTTGATATTTTTAGACCATGTATTGTCTAGAATAAGTTTCAGACTATGTATAACATATTCTATATGATTGCTTCAACATCTTTTTAGAATATGTAATTCTTAAGAACAACAATTTTTATTTACAATTCAAAGTGTGCTATCACAAGGTAAGTGAGGCATCTACTGCACTTTGCAGATTGTTCTCATTGCTGAAAGATTTACATTTTGCCTTTTTCTTTTGTTTTGGCAAAATGACTATCTTCGAGTGCTCTCCCTAACTTGCGAATTGATGTGACTACCTCAAATATTTTACTAACAATGTGATCTACTGCATCAAATTGCAGACTATCCACTATTGCTCTGAGGTCTACATCTAGTCATTTGACAAATGATTATCTTCAAAGTGATTTTCTAAAATATAGTGACACAAGGTAATAGAAATATGAACATCTACTGGTAAAAGCCAGATTATGTTCTCTATTGTTGTGAGATCTACACCGTAACGGCGACTATATTCAAAGTGTCATCTACATTAAAAAAAAGAGGTCTGCACATATAAGTATAAAAGCATCAGCTATACTTCAAAACTTTGCTCCTCCAAAGAATTTATAGTTACTTATATTTTACTCTCATAGTAAAACTAATTCATGCATGATCATAACATGCAGGAAATGGTTGGCGTCATGAATAGAGAATTTCATGAACTTAAGCTAGATGGTAGTAATTATTTATCATGGGCTATGGATACCAAGATAACATTAGAATGTCGTAAACTTGGTTCCACAATTATCACACCTGCTGAAGGCACTGAGGAAATACCACAAGCAGCCAAATATGCAGCATCAAGTTTTATAAGGCGTTAACTCCATCGAAATTTAAAAACAAAATATTTAATGGAGGAAGACCACTTGCTTTATGGAACTCTCTCAAGGAGAGATATGACCAACAAAGAGCAGTTATGCTGCGAGAAGTCCAAAGAGAATGATCCCTCATAAGGCTCCAAGATTTCAAATCCATGGCAGTTATAACTCTGCAGTTCAAAAGCTTAACTCTAAACTAAGGTTTTGCAATCAAGCAATTTCCAAACCAGATCTTATTGAGAAGACCTTCTGCACTTTCCACCCCTCGATGAGTGCTACAACGGTAGTACTGTGAACAAAAATACAAAAAGTATTATGAGCTCATATACACTTTACTTCAGGCCAAGAAACATGATGAGCTTCTCAAGAAGAATCATCAGCCACACCCAGCGGGGCTCGCTAACACTTAGTTTACCAAAATGTATGGGGGCAACTAAAAGAATTTCAAGAAATTCAACAGAAAGTGGGAAAGGAACAACAAGCATAAAATCTTTGGTCAATCTAAAGGTAAAGGTCAGTTCAAGAAAGATGAACAAAATACCAACTCCGAGATTTGTCGAAGGTGTGGATGTGCTAACCATCATACTAGCAATTGCCGTACTCCCAAGCATCTAGCGGATTTATACCTCAAATTCACCAGGAAAGGCAAACAAGTCCATGGAAAAGTTGAAGCTCACTTCAACGCTTTACAACAAGAAGAGAACCTTGAAACTAGCACTTCTCAAAGCGCTCCTCGGGAAACAAGGCAGAAGGATGAAAATTTTCTTGATGTCGGCAACATGATGGTGGAATACACCCAAGACACATATGAAGATCTAATATAATCTCCACATCACTTATTTGATATTATCAGCTATTTTATATTGTAATGATGGATGTTCTAATATATATAACTCTAAGTAGAATAAAGTCCTACGGACCAATCATATTATGTAATTCAGACATAATGTCGTATTTATATTTGTAACTGTAATATGAATACTTTGTATGTATTATATGTGAGTAATATGAATAAAATTTCATCCTAAAATATTCTCTCACTCTTTATAGACTTTATGGGAAGACAATCCAATGGAAGAACTACGTTCGTTGGACAGTTGTATCACTAACACAATACTAAGGGAAACAAAATATTTCCAAACTCTAAGAGAATAGGAAATATTATGACCATCACCGGTCGCAAACTCGCAATGCATCAATTATTGGTTCAGGACGAGCCACACTCATTCTACCTATGGGTACTATCATTTTTATTGAGGATGCACTCTTGTATCCTGAATCTACACGTACCCTTCTAAGTTTCAAAGACATCCGATCAAATAATTTCCATCTGGCAACAATCTCTGGGAATAATACTAAATATTTGCTTTTAACAAAAAGCAATGGGTCTGAAAAACCAATTCTTGAGAAATTCTCCTCACTTTCATCTGGATTGTATTACAGTTATATAAAACCCATACCACATGTTGCGTAAAAAATAATTTTTCACCCCCGGCCGCAAGCAGCCAGCCACAGGCAGCCACTTAACTTCACGCCAGCTCGGCACGGGCGCTCTGCCTCCACGGCCAAGGCCAAGAACGCCGCGCCGCCCACCGCCGAACGCCGCACGCTGGTTCAGATGCTGCGCACATTGGGCATCATCGGAATCGACCAGGCGATCACACCAGAAGCGATGCGTGCTTATGATGCCGTGTTCGCCGCACCGATCCCCAACACCGTCCTTGCGGCCATCGCGGCGCTCGTCGGACGAGAGCTCCCTGCCGATCCTTCCAAAGCGCCTATCACCATTGTGATCGCTGGCAGCCTGATCGAGGCTTAACCAAGCGCCTGCTCCTCCCGCGTCAATCATTTCTTTATGGATCACGGCCCAAAAATCATCATTTGGAACGTGCGCGGTTTAAACGCTCGTGCTAGGCGTACCGCCGTCCCTTCGCTGATTGTATCCACGGACGCGTCTATCGTCTGCCTCCAGGAAACTAAGATGGAGTTTATCTACTTGTCTACTGTCCTCGAGACCCTGGGCTCGGACTTTGATGACTATACCTACCTGCCTGCGATCGGCACCCGCGGCGGCATCTTGCTGGCTTGGAAGCGACACGAGGTGACCATCACCAACCCTGAGTTCACCACGAACACGCTGTCCGCCCAGGTTTCGTGCCCCTCCGGCGTGCCCATCCCTTGGTGGCTCACCATCGTCTACAGTCCGCAACATGACCACGACAAGATCACGTTCCTCTAGGAAATCCGCGATGTCCACGCCAGCTGTGATGGCCCTTGGATGCTATGCGGAGATTTCAACCTTATCTATCGCGACGAGGATAAGAACAATGGGAACCTCAACCGACACATGATGGGGCGCTTCCACCGTGTCATCAACGACCTTGCTCTCAAGGAAGTCTACCTCAACGGTCGACGATACACCTGGTCGAATGAGCAGACCCCCCTGACCTTGGTTCACCTCGATCGCGTCCTCTGCACTACTGATTGGGAATAGCAACACGGCAAATGCCACCTCCGATGCTTGGCCTCGGCCGTCTCTGATCATAGCCCTCTCTACCTTGACTGCTCACCCCTACCCTCCGCGCAACGGCGCTTCCGCTTCGAGGACTATTGGGCACGCATCGCCGGCTTCCAAGACGTAGTTGCGGTCGCCTGGAACTCGGTTGACGACGTCGACCCCTTCCGCCGCATCGTGCGGCGCATGCAGGCCACAGCGCGCAGACTCACGAGCTGGAGCGCACACATTGTGGGTAACATCCGAGACCAGTTGGCGATCTCTCGCGAGCTGCTGCTACGCTTCGACTCTGCCCAGGAGCTCCAGCAGCTGACGCCCCACGAGGACTGGCTCCGCAGGCAGATCAAGCTCCCCTACCTCAGCCTCGCTTCGCTGGAACGCACCCTGGCTCGACAGCGCATGCGTATTGCGGCCCTCAAGGACGGCGATGCGAACACGTCCTTCCATCGCCAATGCACCTACCGCAAGCAGAAGAACCGGATTCACACCCTGATGGTTGATGGCGCCGTGCTGACTGATCCCGACGACATGGCCGCGGCGACCTTCGCGCACTTCGACTCCCTTCTTGGGACTGATAGAACCCGTGATTGCGCCCTCGACCTTCAGCACCTCATCGAGCCTGCCAACCTTGATGACCTTGATGCTCTCTTCACCGAAGACGAGATTTGGCGGTGAAGCGCTTGCCAGCGCGCAAGGCACCCGGACCGGATGGCTTCACCGCGGAGTTCCTGCGCTCCTGCTGGCCTGTCATCAAACACGACCTCGTCTGCGTCTTCCAGCAGCTCTACGTGCTTCGGGGACGCGGATTCAGCTGCCTAAACCAGGCGCTGCTTACGCTGATCCCCAAGCGCGCCGACGTGGCCAGCCTGGGCGACTATAGGCCGATCAGCCTAATCCACCTCGTGGCCAAGATCTTTGCGAAGGTGTTGTCCCTTCGCCTTGCGCCCAAGTTGAACGACCTGGTCAGCCCCATCCAGAACGCATTCATCCCCGGACGCAACCTCCACGACAATTTCATGCTGGTGCGGCAATCGGCACAGCTACTTCACCATCTGGGCGCCCCGCGCATCCTCCTGAAGCTCGACCTTGCGCGGGCCTTCGACTCCATGTCATGGCCGTTCCTCTTCGAGACTCTGCGCCGCTACGGGTTTAGCGATCGCTTCCCTGGCTGGATCGCTATACTCCTGTCCTCCGCGAGCACCAAGATCCTCCTGAATGGGATTCCAGGACTGGCGATCTGGCACCGCTGTGGGCTGCGCCAAGGCGATCCCGTCTCGCCGCAGCTCTTCGTGCTTGCCGTCGACACGCTGGGACGCCTCTTTCACCGTGTTGCCGAGCTCAACGTCCTGCAACAGCTACACCCTCGCCGCGCGATCCCGATCATCTCCCTGTACACGGATGATGTCATCCTCTTCTGCCACCCCTCGGCTGGCGACACGCTCGCTGTCCGTGAGATCCTGCAGCTCTTTGGCTGAGCGTCAGGCCTATGGGTCAATTTCCAGAAGAGCACCGCCACTACGATCCACTGCGAGGACGAGATCGGCCTGGCCGTTGCGGCCCTAGGTTGCCCGCTCGCAGAGTTCCCCATCACCTACCTGGGAATCCCCCTCACCCTTCGACGCCCAACTCCAACCCCTCGTCGACAAAACTGTCGGGAAGCTGCCCACCTGGAAAGCCCACCTCATGAACAAAGCCGGACGCCTCGCCTTTGTCAAAGCCGTGCTAAGCACGATCCCCATACACCAACTCCTGGTGCTCGCGCCCCCAAAGAAGATCATCAAGCTCCTGGAGAAAATTCAGCGAGGATTCCTTTGGACTGGCCGCACTGAAACACACGGTGGCAACTGCCATGTTAATTGGCGACGAGTCTGCCGCCCCACCCGCCTTGGTGGTCTCGGCATACATGACCTGGAGCGCACTGGCTTGGCCTTGCGCACCAGATGGCTTTGGCTTGCCCGCACCGATGACAACAGAGCTTGGACTGGTCTAGATCTGCAGTTCACTAGCGAGGAACGCGCCTTCTTCGCATCCACCACCATGATCATTAGCAATGGCCAGCGCGCGCTGTTCTGGGAGGACCATTGGCTCAATGGGCGCTCCATCCCGGAGATCGCGCCCCAACTGTACGCCACCATCCCCAAACACCGCCGCAAAAACAAAACGGTGGCGGACGGCCTACAGGCGCACATATGGGCTTCAGACATCCACGGCATCCTTAGCATCCAAGAGATTAGTTAGTACTTGCTAACCTGGCGTGCAATCGAGTCCATCACCCTCTCTTTCGAGCTAGACTGCCTGCAATGGACGTGGAACGCGTCAGGAACATACACAACGCAGTCTGCCTACCTTGCCACTTTCCAAGGCTCGACCCACTGCCCCGCATGGAAGCTCACATGGAAGAGCTGGGCCCCCCACGCGTGAAGTTCTTTCACTGGCTCACTAACCTGGGACGTTGCTGGACAGCCGACCGCCTTGCTCGCCGTGGGCTGCCGCACCCAGCCCGCTGCCCGTTTTCTATCAAGTGCCCGAATTGATTCATCACATGCTCCTGGCATGCCCCTTCTCCAAGTTGTTGTGGCACGAAATCCTTTCCTAGTTGCGTCTTACATGCAACGCGCCGGATGGCGAGGACTCCCTGGTCGAATGGTGGCGCCCGGCACGACAGGCCACGCCCAAACCGATGCAAAAAGGCCTCTCCACCGCGACCCTGCTGATCCCTTGGATGACCTGGAAGCATCGCAACGAATGTGTCTTTGACGCAGCAACCCCATCGGCAAACACCCTGAGCGTGAGGATCAAGGACGAAGCTGCGCTTTGGGCGACCGTGGGCGCACGAGGATTGCGTGACATCCTCTCACCAACGTGGGACGTCCATTGATTTCTCTCTCATTTTGCCTGTAACCCTACCTCTTAGGAGGTTGTAACAAACTCTCTTCCTTTTCAATACAATGAAACGCAAGTCTTCTGTGTATCCTCAAAAAAGACCTTGATAAATTCAAGACTTGGCATGATCTCCTTGGTCATCCTGGCATAGGGATGATGAGAAAAATTATTGACAATTCTATTGGTCACAGCCTTCCAACTAAAAGATTCCCAAAATCATCAGATTTTGTGTGCACCACATGTACAACTGAAAAAATAATTATAAAACCATCTTATCTTAAAGTAAAAAATGAGTCACTTAATTTCCTTGAACGCATTGAAGGAGATATATACTATCAGGACCTTTTAGGTATTTCATGGTAGTCATAGATGCATCTACTAATGGTCACACGTGTGTCTATTATCCACACAAAATCATGCCTTTGCCAAGTTAATTGCTCAATTGTTAAATTAGAGCAAATCATCCTGAAAATAGGATAAAAACAATTCGAATGGATAATGCCGCTGAATTTTCTTCACGTGCACTCAATGACTATTGCACGACTATGGGCATTCATTTAGAGCATTATGTGCCTTATGCTCATACTCAAAATGGATTGGCTAAATCTCTCATCAAAAGAGTAAAATTAATTGCTCGACCACTATTACGGAATTGTAATTTATCAACATCTTGTTGGGCACATGCGGTGTTGCACGCCACAAATCAGATACAAATCGGCCCAACTGCATATCACACAACCTCCCCACTACAACCAGTACATGGTACTCAGCCAATTTTTCCCATCTGCAAAAATTCAGTTGCGCAGCATACGTACCGATATCACCACCGCAGTGCACATCCATGGGCCCTTCACAGAATACTAGGGATCTATGTGGGTTATAATTTTCCGTTGATTATAAAAATATCTTGAGCCTCTTACAGGACCTGTTTACTGCCCGTTACGCTGATTCTATTTTTGATGAGGATAATTTCCCGACATTAGGGGGAGAATCAAAGCACAAAGAATGTCAGGAATGTAACAGGCATTCAGTCCTTACATCCACATACTAAAGAATCTGAAACTGAAGTTCAGAGGATTATAGATTTGCAACACATTGCAAATAACCTGCCAGATGCATTTACTGGCCATAAAGGTGACACTAAATCACATATTCCCGCTGTTAATGCACCAGAACGAGTGGAGCTACCAAGTAAAACCACTCAAACCCCAAATGAGAGTAAGAGGGGGAGAAATCTGGTTAACCGGAATATAGCTTCTCAAAAGCCTCCGCGAAAACATAGGAAATCAAATCCTCTACCAGTAAATGCAATTCAACCCCAAGTCGAAGGACACCAACTAGATGCTCAACATCTAGAACCTAGCACAAATGCACATAGAGTCTGAAGGTATAAATGATAAAACCCCAAAAACATAACTGTTGGGACATCGGAACACCATGACTCTATTGTTGTGGGAAATCACATAGAGTCTGAAGGTATAAAGGAAATTTCCATAAACTATATACACTCATGAGAATCATACAACAGAGAGACTACAATTGTCGACATATACTTCGCCTCTAAAATTGCTGAAACCCTTCAACTGGACCCAGAACCAAAGTCCGTAAAGGAATGCCTCAAGCGCCCCGATTGGCCTAAATGGAAGGAAGCAATTGAGGCAGAACTGCACTTGCTCAACAAAGAAAAGTATTTTCCTCAGTAATACCTACTCCTCAGAATGTCTTCCCCGTGGAAGCAAAATAGGTTTTTGTTCGAAAAAAGGAATGGAAACAATGAGGTGGTGAGATACAAAGCGAGACTTGTAGCACAAGGGTTCACGCAGAGACCCGAAATCGATGACAATGATACATACTCTCCTGTCATGAGTGGAATAACGTTTGATACTTAATACCTTTGGCAGTACAAATGAATTTCTCTATGCAGTTAATGGACGTAATGACTGCGTACTTATATGGGTAGAATATGGTATAACCGATTGAGTGAGTTCCTTATTCATAAAGGTTACTCAAATAATGATGATTGCCCTTGTGTATTTATAAAGAAGTCCTCACATGGATTTTGTACCATCTCTGTGTACATTGATGACCTTAATATCATTGGAAGTACACCTGATATAGACAAAGAACGCAATCATCTAATGACGGAATTTGAGATGAAGGATTTGGGAAAGACCAGATTCTGCTTAGGCTTACAGCTTGAGCACCTTCCCTCAGGAATATTAGTATACCAACATGCTTATACTCAAAAGGCTTTGGAAAATTCGATATGGATAAATCATATCCATCCAAAACACCCATGGTTGTCAGATCCCTTGATATGAATAAAGATCCTTTTAGACCCCGGGATGATGACGAAGAGATATTAGGACCTGAGTTCCCGTATCTCAGTACCACTTGTGCGCTAATGTACCTTGCAAATTGCACCAGGCCTGATACTGCATTTGCGGTAAATTTACTAGCTAGACATAGTGCTGCTCCAACAAAACATCATTGGACAGGGGTGAAAAATATCCTTAGATATTTACATGGCACAAAAGATCTTGGCTTATTCTATCAGAAGAAACAAGATATGACTATGGTAGGTTATATAGACACTGGTTATCTATCTAATCCTCACAACGTCAAGTCACAGACAGGTTTCGTATTCTTACATGGTGGAACTGCTTTTTCATGGAAGTCAACAAAACACTCTCGTAGCAACTTCCACTAATCATTCTGAAATTATCGCATTATTTGAAGCATCATGAGAATGTGTATGGCTTCACAGGATGATTAACCACATTCAAACTTCATGTGGTGTTGGTTCATTAGGATCACCAACTATTATCTATGAAGACAATGCAGCTTGCATTGCTCAAATGCAAATGGGTTATATAAATAGTAATATCACAAAACACATTTCTCCCAAGGTGTTCTTTCCTCATGAATTACAGAAAGATGGAGAAATTGATATTTTGCAAACCAAATCATGTGACAATCTAGCAGATTTGTTCACAAAGTCTTTACGAAATTCAACATTCCAGAAGTGTATTCACGAAATTGGTATGAGACGTTTTCAAGATTTGCAAATTTCAGGGGGAGAAAACTCATAGAACTATAACCCATTAATTATCATCAGATAATAAATATTGTGCTCTTTTCCTTTATGAGTTTTTCCATCAGGTTTCTCATAAAAGGTTTTCAATGAGGCAATATAAACTATACCATATCGTTTTCTCCTTATGTTTTTCCCATTGGGTTTTAAAGGAGTTTTCTATGGTGTATCTATTACTCATATTTTTCCCACAGGGCTTTTGGGGGGCATTCTAAAATTGTACAAATGATTCTCAAGCTAGATGAAAAATATACAAGAAGCTCTATATGATGAAATATACAACAAGCTCTAGATGATGGATACTTCTAGAAGATGTGCGATCCAAGGGGGGTGTTAGGAATAGGGCTAGATCACGTGCTAAATTACTAATTAACAGGTGTTGATTAGGAACTAACATAGTAATCCTTAACTGCCATTAGCAGTTGTAATCTCTCACATATTAGCAACTGCTAATTGCAGTTGCCATTTTATCTCACACTAGCAACCGCTTCTTGCGGTTAGATTTCCTCTCACAATATTGTAACTGCCTTGTATAAATAGTTTGGAACCAATAAGAATCAATTAGTTCTTGCAATCACTTTTACTTTATACAAATGGAACGCTGCACATTAAGATATGCTGACGTGGCGGATTGCTGATGTGGATAGGCTGCATGTCGAGATAAATAGGATAGTCGGGATGAATCTCTTAGGTATATAGGATTCTTATTATTCAGTTTCTTTTACAAACTGCCAAACAGATTGGTTTTCATGGTGCGGGCTTGCATGTATCTGACAACCAATATATGAATGTAAGCTACTCTGTTTAACTTCATTTAGATTGATGAAACTTCTACGCTCCATGAAACTCTATATTGGTACTGTGAGTGTCAACTCATTTAGTCATATTTTTCTCGTGTAACTTCTGCAAATTCCCAATTAGAGCATTCATGGTAAAACAACTCTCAGGAAGGTGGGACATCTCCATGAAGGTTTTGGTAACTTCATGTTTTACACGTCTACTTTTGGAGTAAACATGCACATCTTGTGCTAAGAGTACCTAGAAAGCTAGAATGTAACAAATATAATATGAAATTTGGAGACTACTATGGAAATACCTATGAGCTATGATATAATATGAAATTTGGGATATGACAGAAGGGTTGCGGCAAGAGTTCACTATAATATGCTACTGGCAGTCCAGCACTACCACACAACGGAAATACCAATGATACCATACTGAACAGCAAGAACCAAACTCGTTTTAGTAACCAATGTAGTACTTCAATTTGTATGAACACTCAGCAATGATAGGAAATACAGATGCACTAAACCGGATAAAATTACCTCTCTTCAGTACATTTAGCACTGGACAATGCTTGCAAGACCTTTGCATCTTCTGGAAAGTTTGACTTCCCTTGTTATAATCCCAAGCTTCTTGTCAAAGCGTCTGGTGCACAAGCATGTCAAATACTATCCTCGGATTCTGCTTTAGAGAAACTGTATGACAAATAACCTCGCTCAACCTAATCAGAAAGCTGAAACATGGCATCAGCAGCAGCAAATTATAATTGTGCAGAAAGGAAAACAGGGCTGCATTTGCACTTACTCTTCTGCTGCATTTGGTCAAGTGCCTTTATACAAGCCTGTACCAGCATAAATGGCGGAAACAATCACAATTGCCAAGTCTGTCATATATATAGCAAAATATGTGCACCAGTTTGTCTTCCAACGTTGGTGAATTTCATACACTCATGAGATCAACAAAACCATTTTACGGTACAGTGACATGCCAGGGAAAACAGCCTCAGAGTTCTGCCTGAGCATCTTTTGCAGTATCACTGTCTCAGCTGCAGGGGAGATTAAGTTTAGAGCTTTGTAATAAAATAGTAGATTGGAACCTCAATACAGGACTGACTAGCCACCAACCATTCCAAGTAAATCATCTTGCTCGGATGCACTGCCCTCTTCGTCAACCTCAGCAAAAGAAGATGAATCAGGGTCATATCCAGACAGTTTCATCTCATCAATCAAATCATGCAGCATGTCATACAGCTCCCTCGATCTCGGATGGACGTTATCTCCTACAAGGAATCCATGCATCTCATTTTGCACCTCAATCCAGCTACAGCCAGGTTCCTTCTTAAGCCTTCCGTGCTTCATTAACCTTCTTGTCCTAGAAACATCAGCCCATTTCCCTGATTCTGCATATACATTTGACAGAAGAATATAAACTGAAGAATCCTCAGGATCCAGTAGTAGAACATTGCCGGCAGCAAGTTCAGCCACCTCAACATCCCGATGGATCTTGCAAACGCTTAGGAGAGTCTTCCAGATGACTGCATCCGCTTCAAAAGGCATGGTGCCAATAAGCTTCAGAGCTTCCTGTGGTCCCTTTGACCGTCCTAGTATATCTACCATGCAAGCAAAGTGCTCCAGTTGTGGTTCCAGTTTGTAGCGGGTGGTCATCTGATGGAAGTAACAACATCCATCATCCAGCAGACCAACATGGCTGCAAGCCCGGAGCACAGCAATGAAAGTTGCATGGTTCGGAATCACATCCTCCCTTTGCATCCTATCAAACATCTTGAGTGCTTCTGCTCCTTGACCATGCAGCGCATAGCCGCATATCATAGCATTCCATGACACAAAATCCCGTTTCTGTGCCTTCTCAAACATTAGCAGTGAGTCTTGCATGTACCCACACTTGGCGTACATGTCTATAAGGGTGCTGGATATATATTCATCTACCAGCATTTCTTGCTTAATTATCTGACCATGGATCTGCTTCCCGATCTCAATGGTAGCTAGGTTAGCACAAGTGTCAAGAACTGTAGCATAGGTGAAATGATCAGGCTTAAGTCCAATATCTAACATCTGTGAGAAGATTTTCTGGGCATCCTCACTCTGTTTGTTCAGTGAAAATCCTGACATGATGGCATTCCATGAAACAAGTTCTTGCTTCCCAATTCTGTCATGGAGTTTCTGAGCATCTGTCATCATACCACATTTGCAGTACATGTCAACAACAGTGCTAGCTACAAAAGCATCTGAACCAAGTCCTGACTTGATAACCTTGTCATGTACCATCAATCCAAACTCCAAAGATTGTAAAGTTGCACAAGCCTTA
The DNA here is from genome assembly GCF_002162155.2 of Triticum dicoccoides. Classification (NCBI taxonomy): domain Eukaryota; kingdom Viridiplantae; phylum Streptophyta; class Magnoliopsida; order Poales; family Poaceae; genus Triticum; species Triticum dicoccoides. The sequence goes on along the minus strand of NC_041380.1, from coordinate 377,323,737 downwards.
AGGACACTACCATATGTGAAATCATCGGGTTCCATACCAAAGCGCAGCATCTCATTAAAATGAACTACGGTGTCCTCATAGCGCCCATTTTGCTCAAGAGCAGCAATAATAGCATTCCAAGAGATTGAATCTCGTTCCTCCATATCCTGGAAGATAAAGTACGCTTCTACCAATGCTTTGCACTTCCCATACAGATCAAGAATTGCATTTCTGACACAGATGTCCGTCTCAAAACCTGATTTCATTGCTAAGCAGTGGACTTGTAGGCCTTTTAAATACCCCTTAATCTCTGCACAAGCACTGAAGACACCCGATAAACTGACTGCATCAAAACCAATGCCTGACCTGGTCATGAACTGAAACAGTTCCAAGGCCTCATTTGCAAGCCCTGCGCGCGCAAGCCCAACCATCATGGCATTGCATGTTTGTACTGTATGGCTGGGCAACCCAAAGAATGCCCTTTTAGCATCCACCAAGCTATTAGCCTTAGCATAAACATCCACAATAGCTGTCCCAACAATACGGTCAGTATTGAAGTTATGCTTTATGGCATGTGCGTGTAACTGCTTACCAGTGCTCAGACATGATTTTGCTGCGCAAGATCTAAAGACACTGGCATAAGCCGGCTGGCTCACCCCCATCCCTGACCTCTGCATCTCCATGAACAGCTCCAACCCACGAGTGTACTGCTCATTGTGAACGCACCCAGCAAGGGCTGCGCCCCACGAGACCCAGTTCCTCTCGGGCATTCCATAAAAGAAGAACAATGCGTTATCCAAACTGCTGCACTTGCCATACATGTCCACGAGAGCACTCCCAGTCCGGACATCAATATCCAATCCTGCCTTCACCGCCAGCGCGTGGATTTGAACACCGAGTGCCAAGTCATCCAGAGCACCGCACGACTTCAGAAGGACAGCAAACGTTGTCCGGTCGGAGGCAACACCAGAGCGAGCCATCTCCAGAAACAGGGCCACCGACTCGCTATGCATGCCATGCTGACAATAGCTTGAGACCAGCGTGTTCCATGACACGACATCCGGATTCGGCATTGCATCGAACAGTGATACAGCGGTCGCTATGTCCCCGGAGTGCGAATACGCGGTGAGCATGGTGTTCCACGACACGGTGTCCCTGTGGGGCATCGCGTCGAACACCCTGCGAGCGTACGAGGCGTCCGCGCAGCGGGCGTACATCTGCAGGAGGCAGTTCGAGACGAAGGATGTCGGGAGGAACCCGGACACTAGCATGCGCGCGTGCGCGGCGCGCCCGGCGTCGAGGGCAGCGCGGCCGCCGCGGGCGCAAAACTGGAAGAGGTGGGAGAACGTAGAGTTGGCCGGAGCCGCCAACGCGGGAGGCGCCCGTGACATCGGGACTCGGGGAGAGCGCGGTGCGAGAGGTGGAGCTCATGTGCTAATGGCTGGAAGGGAGGCGTCGGGTGGAGGAGTGGTGGAACCGTGGAAGCGGCCATTGCCGCGCTGCGCCATTAGCACGAACGCGGAGAAAGAAGCTGATCTTGTCCGATTTACCCGCTCCCGCTCAACCTCCCCGGAACGCTCTTTTATCTAAGCACGTGCTCTTATCTTACCTCGAGGTTCTACATTTTGCATATGAAAATGAAAAAAATGTGAGTATATGCTTTTTTTAAGTGGAAATGTGAGTGTATGCTGCAACATGAAAATATTCGGATTTTATCAGAGTAAGTACAGGAAATACCTTTTTTTAAGAACAAAGGCGCTTTAGACTAAGACCCTTATACAACACTAACATGTCCAGCAAGCAGCAACATAAAACGAACGAACGAAGCGATACATACCCGTAGGCGGATACATAGTGGCGCAGCGCTAGCCATACTATGGCGAAACAGTAAAGGCTATCGAGGTAGCAAGGGGCGGCACCGTGCCGGTGATGTCCCCTATGTTGACCGTCGCATCTCGGTGCACCTTGCTCACGCCCTTGAGACGAGTTCCTGCACTCGTCCTCTATCTTGTGCCTTTGCCGGAAGCTTCCATAGCTGCAAGAAAGACATGTATATCAGCCGAATGCTTGATGAACTGTCTCTCTATCAAGGCTTTATTTTTCGTGGTCCATAGTGACCAAGCAATTGCACCAAACCTAACTATGTAATCCGCCTATCCCTCTCGGTGGTGGATGAAACCAACCAATAAAACTCCGAGAACCCACTCGGATTCCATGAGGAGCCCGTCACCAATCGTACAACGCTCCACACGAATTGGGTCATGATGCATCAAAAAAGGATGTGATCACGATCTTCCCATTCACCACACCAAATGCATTTGCCATCGCCCAGGCCCTTCCTTTTATGTACCTGGTTCCCACTTGTGATTCTGTTATGAGCCACTTGCCACAAAAAGATTTTTATTTTGGCCGGAAGCCCTGCCTTCCATATTCCAGATAAGTCACAAGGAGTCAAGGATTTGAAGATTTCTCTATACAAGGAACCAGTGGAAAAAAGGCCGGATGGGAAAATACCCTTTGCTTGTATATACATGTGATATGAAAAAATAGATACAAAAATTGTCAAAAGGTTCTTATTTTAAAAAAATAAACTTGACCTTCTGTTGTACTCCCTCTGTCTAAAAAAGTTTGTCCCAAGTTTGTCTCTGAAATGGATGTATTTAGCACTAACTTGGTGTTAGATACATTAATTTGAGGGACAAGCCTTTTCGTACGGAGGGAGTATTCTATAAAAAGTTCCGTGAAGAAAAAACTCCCGTCGACTTCACGGCAAAAAAGAACAAATATCCAAGGACAATAGGTGTGAATAGTAACTTGTATAGTGTTGATTTTTTTTTCATGGAGGATGCCATGAAAGTCATTTCTTGGCCAAACTTTTAATATGAGTACAACATAAAGCGAGTCTATTTAAAAAAATTTACCTTTTAATAGTATCTACTCTTTTTTATATAGGGTGTATATGCACCGAGAACCAAATGTGATTGTCCGTATATCGTGCTCTTATCTTACCACAATCGAAAGGCATGGCAAAATAATATCATAAAAATCTATTCCACATATGCACACACTGATGATTTAACATGCGGCATCCCCGGGTCGGCGGGCTCCACACGAAGCACAGCTTCTGACTACTTCCTTTGTCCAAAAAAATTTGTCCTCAAACGGATGTATCTAACACTAACTTGATGCTAGATACATCCATTTGAGTAGCAAGCTTGATGCTAGATACATCCATTTGAGAGACAAGTTTTTTCGGACGGAGAGAGTACTTGACACTGTTCATCATGTTTGGACTGAGGCTGGCCCGGAGCCCGACCCATTTCTGACGCTACCCCTGATCCTCGATGTATCCAAGAAGTGAGAGCTGCAATGTTGGGTGCTTGGTCTATGCTCAATGTTGCCTCCGTTTCTTCTCGATGGACTTTGCTTTTATATTGTTGCATGTTGTGAAAAAACAAAATGAGGTTTACATATTTCATAGGATGACACAATCACAAAGGAAAAAAATCTAGGGAGTTAAATTTGGGGAATGATTAGATATCTTTCTCCCTTTTTTGAGAAATAGAAATCTTTCTCCTGATAGTTGAATTTATTGGGAGTTAGGTTTTTGGAGCAGGTTTCGAGGAATTAAGTTTAGTAACTATTGGAAAATGAGACAAAAATTTCAAGAAGGGGGTTGTAGAATGGTTAGATCTGAGGTATATCATTTTAGTTAATCCTTTGATTGGTATCCAAGAAGAAGAATGTATGAAAATATGATAGAGTTGTTCTTTGTTTGGTTGTTTGGTGAGAAATTCACAAGGGTTAGCTAAGGGTAAAATAAATTATGGTGACCAAAAGTAAATTCAAAACTCGTCTAAAATTCAGGAAACTTGGCATGCTATCATGGAGCGGGATCAACATGTCGTGATGAAAATTTTGTCCCATTTAAGGCAGGTTTGGGTATAAGCTTCTCACAAACCAGAGCTTCTCCCAACAAGCATGATTGTTTCGATAGGGAACGTACCACCTTTGGGGACGGGACGATATCCGTTGCCTCTTATTGCTTTCAAAAATTTTCTAGTGTCAACATAGAACAACAAGAGTGTTGTGTTCAATCTTAGAATTTTCGGGGTTCGTTTGGCCTTTTTTATACATTAATTGGGTTTTTAGGCATTTTATGTGCATAATTCAAATTTGAACTACAATCACATGCTCCAATGCACCAAAGTTGGTTGAAAAATCACATGTGTGTCCTTGGGTGAATTTCTAGGTCCCATGCAAGAGATAGGAATTAAATTCAAACACCATGGTACTGTTGACTGCCGGCAAAACATTGAGATGCCTGGTTTTTAAATTCTAGTAAATCCAAAACTCGTCTGAAATTCATGAAACTTGGCATGCTATCATGGAGCGGCATCAACATGTCGTGGTAAAAAATTTATCCCATTTGGGGTAGGTTCGGGTATAAGCTTGTCACAAATCAGAGCTTCTCACAACAAGCATGATGGTTTCGATAGAGAACGTACTACCTTTGGTGACGGGACGATATCTGTTGCCTCTTATTGCTTTCAAAAAAATTCTAGTGTCAACGTAGAACAACAGGAGTGGTGTGTTCAATCTTGGAATTTTTCGGGATTCGTTTGACCTTTTTATACATTAATTGGGTTTTCTAGGCATTTTATGTGTATAATTCAAATTTGAACTACAAGCACATGCTCCAATGCACTAAAGTTGGTTGAAAAATCACATGTGTGTCCTTGGATGAATTTCTAGGTCCCATGTAAGAGATGGGAATGAAATTCAAACACCAGGGCACTGTTGATTGACGGCAAAACGTTGATATGCCTAGTTTTTAAATACTAGTAAATCCAAAACTCGTATAAAATTCATGAAACTTGGCATGCTATCATGGAGTGACATCAATATGCCGTGGTAAAAAATTTGTCCCATTTGGAGCAGGTTCGGGTATAAGCTTCTCACAAACCAGCACTACTGCAGGATGCTGCTAACGCGACACTACAATCAGAGACCCTTCGAGAAACTGTGTGTGATGCCATAATCGCAAACGGTGTTGTATGAAAACTGTCAGAAATGTGTAAAACATTTGCAATGAAGGATGCATCAAACATGGTTCAGATTTTAGTTGCGTGTGCGATGAAGGGCATACGGTCCAGTTCAATTAACTATTTACGATGAGGAACAACAAAAGAAACGGGCAACCAGATGAAGGCATGTGCGATACACAACATACGGTTCACTCGAATGAACTGTTTGTGATTAGGCAACACAAAAGAAACGGGCGGCCAGATAAAGGTGTGTGTGATACACAGCATACGATTCACTCGTATGAACTGTTTGTGATTAGGTAAGAGAACAGAAAAGATTCAATATAACAAGATGTCTGTGATAAGCGGCAAACAGGTCTGTAATCAGAAATATGTGCGAAGACCGATAATAACGCAGATGATTGCTTCTAATAAGATGTATGTGATATGCTCTGTCAACACAACACCTATTGGCCATTGTGGGATAGGCAGTCATCCAGATACGCCATAAGGATGTGAAGAGGCATTCCTATCAGTAAGGACTAGTTGTTCCACCAGTAGCTCATGTAAGAAAATTGTCAAGTTAAGTGTGCTCGGGCTGGAGGTCCTTGTTTTTTATTTTTTTAACACATGTTAATTAAAGAAGGTCTACCGCATTACTTTTTGACAATGTGTGATACGTGACATACAGTTCATCCATCCGACCTATTTGTGATGGAATAGGCCGTGTGTGTTGTGGGAAAACGCTTGCTAGTATTCAATCGTTTGGGATTGATGAATTCATCACCGACGGGTTCCCTAGTGTGGTCCGTGTTCATATGATCATCATCTACGACTTGTGCTAGCTTGATGCTAAGTTTCCATTAATTGATGGCTTTTTATGAACACGCCACTGTTTCCCGCCATTTCCTCACCTGTTTCCTGCCACCTTGCTATATTGCGCATAGGGGGCGCGCGGCGCACGGAGGCGACAAGCGTAGCCTGTAGCACATCCACATTTTCCAAGCATGCCAACCCACCAAAGCGCCTCCTCTGCCATCAACCTCGTCGATGAGGAAAACGAGCAGGCACCACGGCCCGTCGAGGCCGAGGCGCTCCCCGGCAACGCGATGGACGGCGCCGTGATGCGCATCATCGCCAGGGTTGAGCAGACCTTTGGTGCATGGCGCTTGAGCACCGCAGATCAAGATAGGCATGTCAGCGCCGACAGGCTGCAGCTCGCCGCACAACATGATCGACAGCGCGCCGCAGAGCAAGCTAGGCACGTCTGCGTTGATAGGCTGTGGCTCGCCGCACGGCGAGACCGGTGGTGCGCTGCAGAGCGAGATGCGCGGCGCACTGCACAACAACAGCGGATCCATCGGCGCTTGCCTGCTGTCGACACGGCGTCGCAGCTGGGTACACGTCCCCGTCAGTACCCCCATTCCTCGCCAGGAGTGGGTGATAACACACAAGTATAGGGGATTGGTTGTAGCCTCTTTCGATAAGTAAGAGTGTCGAACCCAACGAGGAGCTAAAGGTAGAACAAATATTCCCTCAAGTTCTATCGACCACCGATACAACTCTAGCACTCTTAACGTTCGCTTTATTTAGAACAAGTATGAAACTAGAAGCACATTGTAGGTGTAACGGGATAGGTTTGCAAGAATATAAAGAGCACGTAAATAAAAACTAGGGCCTGTTTCAGGTAAATAATCAATAAAGTTAGTATAGCGAGTGTGGAAAAGTGGTGGTAGGAGTTGCGAAATTATCCCTAAGCAATTGACTACTTTACTAGACCGATAGCAAGTTTTATGTGGGAGAGGCCACTGCTAGCATGTCATCCCTGACTTGGAATTCTATGCACTTATCATTGGAACTATTAGTAAGCATCCGCAACTACTAACGTTCATTAAGGTAAAACCCAACCATAACATTAAGATATATTGGTCCCCCTTCAATCCCGTATGCATCAATTTCTATGCTAGGTTGAAACTTCTATCACTCTTGCCCTCCAATACATAGTCCTATCAACATACAACTAACCCTATGGTGTGATCCGCGCGCGCGCTCATATGATGGGCACCAAAGGACAGCAACATAACCACAAGCAATTTAAACCAATCATAGCAATTCACCAATTACCGATAGGACAACAAAAATCTACTCATACATCATAGGATGGCAACACATCATTGGATAATAATATGAAGCATAAAGCATCATGTTCAAGTAGACGGTACAACGGGTTGGGGGAGAGTGGACTGCTGTAGATAGATGGGGGGAGGTGATGAAGATGTTGGTGAAGATGACAGAGGTTTTGGTGTAGATCGTCGTCACATGATGATGGCCCCGGCGGCGTTCCGGCGCCACCGGGAGAGAAGGGGAGAGGGCCCCCCTTCTTCTTCTTCTTGACCTTCTCCCTAGATGGGAGAAGGGTTTCCCCTCTGGTCCATGGCTTCCATGGCGGCGGAGGGGCGAGAGCCCCTCCGATATTGGATCTGTCTCTCTCTATTTCTGCGTTCTCTGATTCTGCCCTTTCACTGTTTTGTATATTCTCAGAGATCCGCAACTCCGATTGGGCTGAAATGTTAACACAATTTGTACCCAGATATTGGCTTTCTTGCGGCGAAAGAAGGGCACCAAATGCCTTACGGAGTGTCCGCGAGGGCCCAGGGCGCGCCTGACCCCCTAGGGCGCGCCCCTTACCCTCGTGGGCCCCTCGGGCATCGTTTCGCGTTGATTCCACTTCCCAAAAATCACATATATTTCAAAAAAAAATCTCCGTCAGTTTTTATCCCGTTTGGACTCCGTTTGATATGGATTTTCTGCGAAACAAAAAACATGCAACAAACAGGAACTGGCACTAGGCACTGGATCAATACGTTAGTCCCAAAATAGTATAAAAAGTTGCCAAAAGTATATGAAAGTTGTATAATATTGACATGGAACAATCAAAAATTATAGATACGACGGAGACCTATCAGCATTCCTAAGCTTAATTCATGTTCGTCCTCGAGTAGGTAAATGATAATAAAAGATAATTTTTGATGTGGAATGCTATCTAGCATAATCTTGATCATGTAATCTAATCATGGCAGGAATATTAAGACACGAGTGATCCAAAGCAATAGTCTATCATTTGACATTAAGACAATAATACTTCAAGCATACCAACCAAGCAATTATGTCTTCTCAAAATAACATAGCCAAAGAAAGCTCATCCCTACAAAATCATATAGTTTGGCTATGCTTCATCTTCGTCACACAAAATGCTCCCATCATGCACAACCCCGATGACAAGCCAAGCAATTGTTTCATACTTTAGCATTTTCAAACTTTTTCAACCTTCACGCAATATATGAGCGCGAGCCATGGACATAGCACTATAAGTGGAATAGAATATGATGATGGAGGTTGTCTGGAGAAGACAAAAAAGGAGAAAGTCTCACATTGACGCGGCTAATCAACGGGCTATTGAGATGCCCATCAATTGATGTCAATGCGAGGAGTAGGGATTGCCATGCAACGGATGCACTAAGAGCTATAAGTGTATGGAAGCTCAAACTGGAAACTAAGTGGGTGTGCATCCAACTTGCTTGATCATGAAGACCTCGGGCATTTGAGGAAGCCCATCATCGGAATATACAAGCCAAGTTCTATAATGAAAATTCTCACTAGTATATGAAAGTGATAACTCAAGAGACTCTTTATATGAAGAACATGGTGCTACTCTAAAGCACAAGTGTGGTAAAAGGATGGTAGCATTGTCCCTTCTCTCATTTTCTCTCATTTTTTTATTTTTTTGTTTTTGGTGGGCTTCTTGTTGGGGAACGTAGTAATTTTAAAAAAAAATCCTACGCACACGTAAGATCAGGGGCGGAGCCAGAAAATTTTGCCATTGGGTTCACTCACTTACTCGTTACAAGGACTTGGTAGGAATTAGTTAAGTGTAAATTCTAATTTTAGACCTAATTACAACAATAGTATAACACTAAAAACAACCTAACAAATTGAAATGTGACATGAGGACAACGTTTTGGAGCTCGAGTTCATCTACCTAGTGTGAACAGTAAATTAGGAAGCAATATTAGAAAAAAAAACGCTATTATATGCATCAAACATGCTCAACAATTCTAAGTACTTGTAAAATTTCATGGCAGTTGACACCACGGGAGCTGTGGACAAAATAAATAAAACAGGGCGCCTGAAAAAGCTTCAAAAATACACTATGGAGCACTGATTAAATTTTGTGTATAGAGCACAAGGAAAGTCATCTTGGATGGAAATTTTGTATCCACATAGAACACTTGACCATCTTTGACGTCCAGAAATTTCAGATTATTATTTTATCTATTTACTATTTTTTGAATATACTAAGCTTCATTAAACAATATTCGATACGATAGCACTTATCCAATGTTGTGCTACATTGTTAATGAAGTGTGCATGCCATACCGGTTGGATCATGGGGAACTCGTCTAAAATAATTTCTCCGTGAAGGGGTGATCTTGATGCACTAGCATCATTATCTGTCTACCGATCAATTTCTCTTCCATAAATACTGATCCATAGGCTAGTTCAATCAAAATACATGAAATAGATAATAAGGAAATTAGGGCATCCACAATAGAAAGGAGATATGATGATGGGACTCAATACCATGAATTTGGTCTGCCGACCTACCCTTGTCGGCTCGTCGCTGGATGTGAACAGGACAAGGTAGATCACAGAGTCAAGGAAGCAAACGGAAAGATCTGTGGGTTGCGGCTGCCGGCTACCATATACTAGTAGGAAACAGAAGATGTACATGATAATGAGAGGAATAGGGGAAGGAAGACACGAACAAGCCTAGCAGGCTAGCATGGAGGTGATTCGTTAGTGGGCTTTTGGGCTTCTCACTGAGCCTTGCGTACCAAGTAGATGGGTTCAACACATATTTTTTATTTGGTTCATGCACATACGTACGTATATAGCGATACTTGGCCAGAAAAAACCGTTGGATTCAGCTGAACCCAACGCTCTTATGCTGGCTTCGCCCTTGCGCAAGATCATGGTGATGCATAGCAACGAGAGGGGAGAGTATGTCTACGTACCCTTGTAGACCGAAAGCGGAAGCGTTTATCAACGCGGTTGATGTAGTCGTACACCTTCACGATCCGTCCCAATCAAGTACCGAACATACGGCACCTCCACATTCAGCACACGTTTAGCTCGATGACGTCCTCGCCTTCTTGATCCAGCAAGAGGGGCGAAGTAATAGATGAGTTTCGATAGCACGAGGGTGTGGTGACGGTGTTGGTGAAGAACAATCTCCGCAGGGCTTCGCCTAAGCACTACGAAAACTATTACGGAGGATAAACTAGAGGGTACGGGGTTGCCGGCACACAGCTTGGTGTTTCTTGATATGTCTTGGGTGCCAGCCCTACCCCTCTATTTATATGTTGAGCCTTGGGGTCGAAATTGGAGTAAAAGCCTCCACAAAGTCGGTTTCACCCGAAAGGCAAGACTCCTTCTCGGACTCCACGGCCAGACGCCAGGGTTCCTGGCGTCTGGACCCAGACGCTAGGGACCCTGGCGTCTGGCCCCTGGACTCCGCAAAACTTCCTTTGTGCTTTCCAAAAACCTTGTGGGCTTTCCCCTTTGGCCCAAATAAAGTGTTCTCGTACCCAAACATTTCGGGAAACATCCGAAACCCCTTCCGATGAATTCCGGAACCCTTTCGAAGACCAAACACTATTATCCCATTTATCAAACTTTATCTCCGGACTATTCCGGAGTTCCTCGTCATGTCCGTAATCTTATCCGGAACTCCGAACAACATTCGGTTACCAACATACATAACTCATAAATACTATATCGTCAACGAACGTTAAGCGTGCGGACCCTACGGGTTCGAGAACTATGTAGACATGACCGAGACACTTCTCTGGTCAATAGCCAATAGTGGAACCTGGATGCCCATATTGGCTCCTACATATTCTACGAAGATCTTTATCAGTCGAACCGCATAATAATATATGTTGTTCCCTTTGTCATCGGTATGTTACTTGCCCGAGATTCAATCGCCAGTATCTCAATACCTAGTCCATTCTCGTTACCGGCAAGTCTCTTTACTCGTTCCGTAATACATCATCCCGCAACTAACTCATTAGTTACATTGCTTGCAAGGCTTATAGTGATGTGCATTACTGAGAGGGCCCAGAGATACCTCTCTGACAATCGGAGTGATAAATCCTAATCTCGATCTATGCCAACTCAACAAGTACCATCGGAGACACATGTAGAGCACCTTTATAATCACCCAGTTATGTTGTGACGTTTGGTAGCCCACAAAGTGTTCCTCCGGTATTCGGGAGTTGCATAATCTCATAGTCATAGGAACATGTATAAGTCATGAAGAAAGCAATAGCAATATACTAAACGATCAAATGCTAAGCTAACGTAATGGGTCAAGTCAATCACATCATTCTCTAATCATGTGAACCGTTAATCAAATGACAACTCATGTGTATGGCTAGGAAACTTAACCATCTTTGATTCAATGAGCTAGTCAAGTAGAGGCATACTAGTGACACTCTGTTTGTCTATGTATTCACACATGTACTAAGTTTCCGGTTAATACAATTCTAGCATGAATAATAAACATTTATCATGATATAAGGAAATATAAATAACAACTTTATTATTGCCTCTAGGGCATATTTCCTTCAGTCTCGCACTTGCACTAGAGTCAATAATCTAGTTCACATCGTTATGTGATTTAACACCAATAGTTCACATCTTTATGTGATTAGTTCACATCTCCATGTGACTAACACCCAAAGGGTTTACTAGAGTCAATAATCTAGTTCACATTGCTATGTGATTAACACCCAAAGAGTGATCATGTTTTGCTTGTGAGAGAAATTTAGTCAACGGGTCTGCCACATTCAGAGCCATATGTATTTTGCAAATTTTCCATGTCTACAATGCTTTGCACGGTGCTACTCTAGCTAATTGCTCCCACTTTCAATATGTATCTAGACCGAGACTTAGAGTCATCCAGATCGGTGTCAAAGCTTGCATCGACGTAACTCTTTACGATGAACTCTTTGTCACCTCCATAATCAAGAAACATTTCCTTATTCTACTAAGGATATTTTTGACCGCTGTCCAGTGATCCACTCCTGGATCACTATTGTACCCTCTTGCCAAACTTATGGTGAGGTACACAATAGGTCTGGTACACAGCATGCCATACTTTATAGAACCTATGACTGAGGCATAGGGAATGACTTTCCATTCTCTTTCTATTTTCTGCCGTGGTCGGGTTTTGAGTCTTTACTCCACTTCACACCTTGCAACACAGGCATGAACTCCTTCTTTGACTGTTCCAATTCGAACTACTTCAAAATCTTGTCAAAGTATGTACTCATTGAAAATATATCAAGTGTCTTGATCTATCTCTATAGATCTTGATGCTCAATATGTAAGTAGCTTCACCGAGGTCTTTCTTTGAAAAACTCCTTTCAAACACTCCTTTATGCTTTCCAGAAAATTCTACATTATTTCCGATCAACAATATGTCATTCACATATACTTAGCAGAAATGTTGTAGTTCTCACACTCACTTTCTTGTAAATACAGGCTTCACCGCAAGTATGTATAAAACTGTATGCTTTGATCACTTTATCAAAGCATATATTCGAACTCCAAGATGCTTGCACCAGTCCATAGATGGATCGCTGGAGCTTGCTCACTTTGTTAGCACCTTTAGGATTGGCAAAACCTTTTAGTTGCATTGCATCATATACAACTATTCTTTGAGAAATCCATTAAGGAATGCAGTTTTGACATCCATTTGCCAGATTTCATAAAATGCGGCAACTGCTAACATGATTCAGACAGACTTTTAAGCATCGGTACGAGTGAGAAAATCTCATCATAGTCAACTCCTTGAACTTGTCTAAAACCTTTCGCAACAAGTCGAGCTCTGTAGACAGTAATGTTACCATCAGCGTCAGTCTTCTTCTTGAAGATCCATTTATTCTCGATGGCTTGCCGATCATCGGGCAAGTCAACCAAAGTCCATACTTTGTTCTCATACATGGATCCCATCTCAGATATCATGCCTCAAGCCATTTTGCGGAATCTGGGCTCATTATCGCTTCCTCATAGTTCATAGGTTTGTCATGGTCAAGTAACATGACCTCCAGAACAGGATTACCATACCACTCTGGTGCGGATCTTACTCTGGTTGACCTACGAGGTTTGGTAGTAACTTGATCTGAAGTTTCATGACCATCATCATTGGCTTCCTCACTAATTGGTGTAGGTGTCACAAGAACCGATTTCAGTGATGGACTACTTTCCAATAAGGGAGCAGGTATAGTTACCTCATCAAGTTCTACTTTCCTCCCACTCACTTCTTTCGAGAGAAACTCCCTCTCTAGAAAGGATCCATTCTTAGCAACAAATGTCTTGCCTTCGGATCTATGATAGAAGGTGTACCCAACAGTCTCCTTTGGGTATCCTATGAAGACACATTTCTCCGATTTGGGTTCGAGCTTATCAGGTTGAAGTTTTTTCACATAAGCACCGCAGCCCCAAACTTTAAGAAACGACAACTTTGGTTTCTTGCCAAACCATAGTTCATAAGGCGTCGTCTCAACGGATTTAGACGGTGCCCTATTTAACATGAATGCAGCTGTCTCTAAAGCGTAACCCCAAAACGATAGCGGTAAATTAGTAAGAGACATCATAGATCGCACCATATCTAGTAAAGTACGATTACGACGTTCGGACACACCATTACGCCATGGTGTTCCGGGTGGAGTGAGTTGCGAAACTATTCCGCATTGTTTCAAATGAAGACCAAACTCGTAACTCAAATATTCTCCTGCATGATCAGATCATAGAAACTTTATTTTCTTGTTACGATGATTTTCCACTTCACTTTGAAATTATTTGAACTTTTCAAATGTTTCAGACTTATGTTTCATCAAGTAGATATACCCATATCTGCTCAAATCATCTGTGAAGGTGAGAAAATAACGATACCCGCCGCGAGCCTCAATATTCATCGGACCACATACATCAATATGTATGATTTCCAATAAATCTGTTGCTCGCTCCATAGTTACAGAGAACGGCGTTTTAGTCATCTTGCCCATGAGGCACGGTTCGCAAGTACCAAGTGATTCATAATCAAGTGATTCCAAAAGTCCATCAGCATGGAGTTTCTTCATGCGCTTTACACCAATATGACCTAAACGACAGTGCCACAATTAAGTTGCACTATCATTATTAACTTTGCATCTTTTGGCTTCAATATTATAAATATGTGTATCACTACGATCGAGATTCAATAAACCATTCACCTTGGGTGTATGACCACAGAAGTTTTTATTCATGTAAACAGAATAACAATTATTCTTTGACTTAAATGAATAACCGTATTGCAATAAACACGATCCAATCATATTATGCTCAACGCAAACACCAAATAACATTTATTTTCAGTTCAACACTAATCCCGAAGGTAAAGGGAGTGTGCGATGGTGATCTTATCAACCTTGGAATTACTTCCAACACACATCGTCACCTCGCCCTCAACTAGTCTTTGTTTGTTTTGCAACTCCCGTTTCAAGTTACTACTTTTAGCAATTGCACCAGTATCAAATACCGAGGGGGTTGCTATAAACACTAGTAAAGTATACATCAATAACATGTATATCATATATACCTTTGTTCACTTTGCCATACTTCTTATCCGCCAAGTATCTAGGACAGTTCCACTTTCAGTGACCATTTCCTTTGCAGTAGAAGCACTCAGTTTTAGGCTTGGGTCTAGCTTTGGGCTTCTTCATGGGAGTGGCAACTTGCTTGCCATTATTCTTGAAGTTCCCTTTCTTTCCCTTGCCCTTTTACTTGAAACTAGTGGTCTTGTCAACCATCAACAGTTGATGCTTTTCTTGATTTCTACCTTCGTCGATTTCAGCATCACGAAGAGCTTGGGAATCGTTTCCGTTATCCCTTGCATATTATAGTTCATCATGAAGTTCTAGTAACTTAGTGATAGTGACTATAGAACTCTGTCAATCACTATCTTATCTGGAAGATTAACTCCCACTTGATTCAAGTGATTATAGTACTCAGACAATCTGAGCACATGCTCACTGGTTGAGCTATTCTCCTCCATCTTGTAGGCAAAATACTTGTCAGAGGTCTCATACCTCTCGACTCGGGGATGAGTCTGAAATACCAATTTCAGCTCTTGGAACATCTTATATGCTCCATGGCATTCAAAACGTTTTTGACGTCCCGGTTCTAAGCCGTAAAGCATGGTGCACTAAACTATCAAGTAGTCATCATACTGAGCTTTTTCAAACGTTCATAATGTCTGTATCTGCTCCTGCAATAGGTCCGTCACCTAGCGGTGCATCAAGGACATAATACTTCTGTGTAGCAATGAGGATAACCCTCAGATTACGGAGCTAGTCCGCATCATTGCTACTAACATCTTTCAACTTTTTTTTCTCTAGGAACATATAAAAAATAAATCGGGAGCTACATCGTAAGCTATTGATCTACAACATAGATATGCAAATACTATCATGACTAAGTTCATGATAAATTAAAGTTCAATTAATCATATTACTTAAGAACTCCCACTTAGATAGACATCCCTCTAGTCATCTAAATGATCACGTGATCCAAATCAACTAAACCATGTCCGATCATCACGTGAGATGGAGTAGTTTTCATTGGTGAACATCACTATGTTGATCATATCTACTATATGATTCACGCTTGACCTTTCGGTCTCCAGTGTTCCGAGGCCATATCTGCATATGCTAGGCTCGTCAAGTTTAACTCGAGTATTCCGCATGTGCAAAACTGGCTTGCACCCGTTGTATGTGAATGTAGAGCTTATCACACCCGATCATCATGTGGTGTCTCGGCACGACGAACTGTCGCAATGGTGCATACTCAGGGAGAACACTTATACCTTGAAATTTAGTGAGAGATCATCTTATAATGCTACCGCTGAACTAAGCAAAATAAGATGCATAAAGGATAAACATCACATGCAATCATAATATGTGACATGATATGGCCATGATCATCTTGCGCCTTTGATCTCCATCTCCAAAGTACCGTCATGATCTCTATCGTCACCGGCATGACACCATGATCTCCATCATCTTGATCTCTATCAACGTGTCATCACATGGTTGTCTCGCCAACTATTGCTCTTGCAACTATTGCTATCGCATAGCGATAATGTAAAGCAATTATTTGGCACGTGCATCTTATGCAATAAAGAGACAACCATAAGGCTTCTGCCAGTTGCCGATAACTTCAACAAAAGCATGATCATCTCATACAACAACTTATATCTCATCACGTCTTGACCATATCACATCACAACATGCCCTGCAAAAACAAGTTAGACGTCCTCTACTTTGTTGTTGCAAGTTTTACGTGGCTGCTACGGGCTGAGCAAGAACCCTTATTACCTACGCATCAAAAACCACAACGCGGTATAGTGATTGCTTTTTGATCTTTAGAAAGAACCCTGTTCATTGAACCCGATTCATTTAAACCTAGAGAAACAGACACCCACTAGCCACCTGTGTGCAAAGCACGTTGGTAGAACCAGTCTCGCGTAAGCGTACGCGTAATGTCGGTCTGGGCCGCTTAATCCAACAATGCCGCTGAATCAAGAATCAACTAGTGATGGCAAGCAATATGTATATACCCACGCCCACAACTCCTTTGTGTTCTACTCGTGCATATGACATCTACGCATAAACCTGGCTCGGATGCCACTATTGGGGAACGTAGTAACTTGAAAAAAAATCCTACGCATACGCAAGATCATGGTGATGCATAGCAAGGAGAGGGGATAGTATGTCTACGTACCCTTGTAGACCAAAAGCGGAAGTGTTTATCAACGCGGTTGATGTAGTCGTACACCTTCATGATCCGTCCCGATCAAGTACCGAACGTACGACACCTCCGCGTTCAGCACACGTTCAGCTCGATGACGTCCTCTCCTTCTTGATCCAGCAAGAGGGGCGAAGTAGTAGATGAGTTCCGGCAGCACGACGGCGTGGTGACGGTGTTGGTGAAGAACAATCTCTGCAGGGCTTCCCCTAAGCACTACGAAAACTATTACGGAGGATAAACTAGAGGGGATGGGGTTGCTGGCACACGGCTTGGTATTTCTTGATCTGTCTTGGGTGCTAGCCCTACCCCTCTATTTATATGTTGAGCCTTGGGGTCGAAACTTGGAGTAAAAGCCTCCACAAAGTCGGTTTCATCCCGAAAGGCAAGAGTCCTTCTCAGACTCCAGGGCCAGACGCCAGGGTTCCCGGCGTCTGGACCCATACGCCAGGGACCCTGGCGTTTGGCCCCTGGACTCCGCAAAACTTCCTTTTGCGCTTTCCAAAAACCTTGTGGGCTTTCCCCTTTGGCCCAAATAAAGTCTCGTACCCAAACATTTCGGGAAACATCTGGAACCCCTTCCGATGAATTCTGGAACCCTTCCGGAGACCAAACACTATTATTCCATATATCAAACTTTATCTCCGGACCATTCCGGAGTTCCTCGTCATGTCCGTGATCTTATCTGGAACTCCGAACAACGTTCGGTTACCAACATACATAACTCATAAATACTATATTGTCAATGAACGTTAAGCGTGCGGACCCTATGGGTTCGAGAACTATGTAGACATGACCGAGACACTTCTTTGGTCAATAACCAATAGCGGAACCTGGATGCCCATATTGGCTCCTACATATTCTACGAAGATCTTTATCGGCCGAACCGCATAATAATATATGTTGTTCCCTTTCTCATTGGTATGTTACTTGCCCGAGATTCGATCGTCGGTATCTCAATACCTAGTTCAATCTCGTTACCGGCAAGTCTCTTTACTCGTTCTGTAATGCATCATCCCGCAACTAACTCATTAGTTACATTGCTTGCAAGGCTTATAGTGATGTGCATTACCGAGAGGGCCCAGAGATACCTCTCCGACAATCGGAGTGACAAATCCTAATCTCGATCTATGCCAACTCAACAAGTACCATCGGAGACACCTGTAGAGCACCTTTATAATCACCCAGTTACGTTGTGACGTTTGGTAGCACACAAAGTGTTCCTTCGGTATTTGGGAGTTGCATAATCTCATAGTCATAGGAACATGTATAAGTCATGAAGAAAGCAATAGCAATATACTAAACAATCAAATGCTAAGCTAACGGAATGGGTCAAGTCAATCACATCATTCTCTAATCATGTGATCCCGTTAATCAAATGACAAGTCATGTCTATGGCTAGGAAACTTAACCATCTTTGATTCAACGAGCTAGTCAAGTAGAGGCATACTAGTGACTCTCTGTTTGTCTATGTATTCACACAATTCTAGCATGAATAATAAACATTTATCATGATATAAGGAAATATAAATAACAACTTATTATTGCCTCTAGGGCATATTTCTTTCATTTCTTTGGCCTCTTTTTTATTTGGGCTTCTTTGGCCTCTTTTATTTTATTTTAAAGTCTGGAGTCTCATCCCGACTTGTGGGGGAATCATAGTCTCCATCATCCTTTCCTCACTGGGGCAATGCTCTAATAATGATGATCATCACACTTTTATTTACTTACAACTCAATATTACAACTCAATGTCTAGAACAAAGTATGACTCTATATGAATGCCTTCGGCGGTGTACCGGGATGTGCAATGATCTAGCGTAGCAATGACATAAAAAAATGGACAAGCCATGAAAACATCATGCTAGCTATCTTACGATCATGCAAAGCAATATTACAATGAATGCTCAAGTCATGTATATGATGATGATGGAAGTTGCATGGCAATATATCTCAGAATGGCTATGGAAATGCCATAATAGGTAGGTATGGTGGCTGTTTTGAGGAAGATATAAGGAGGCTTATGTGTGATAGAGCGTATCATATCGCGGGGTTTGGATGCACCGGCTAAGTTTGCACCAACTCTCAAGGTGAGAAAGGGAAATGCACGGTACCGAAGAGGCTAGCAATGATGGAAGGGTGAGAGTGCGTATAATCCATGGACTCAACATTAGTCATAAAGAACTCACATACTTATTGCAAAAATCTACAAGTCATCAAAACCAAGCACTACGTACGCGCATGCTCCTAGGGGGGTAGATTGGTAGGAAAAGATCATCGCTCGTCCCTGACCGCCACTCATAAGGAAGGCAATCAAAGAAACACCCCATGCTTCAAATTTGTCACACAACAGTTACCATACGTGCATGCTACGGGACTTGCAAACCTCAACACAGGGATTTCTCAGTTTCACAATTACTCAACTAGCATGACTCTAAGATCACCACCTTTATATCGCAAAACTATTGCAAGGAATCAAACATATCATATTCAGTGATCTACAAGTTTTATGTAGGATTTTATGACTAACCATGTGAATGACCAACTCCTGTCATCTCTTTAAATAGATATAAGTGAAGCAAGAGAGTTTAATTATTTCTACAAAAGATATGCCCACGCTCTAACAAATATACGTGAAGCAAAAGAGCATTCTACATATGGCGGTTTTCTATGTGAAGAGAAACATGCAATCCAAACTTCAAATGATATAAGTGAAGCACATGAAGCATTCTATAAAGCCATACTCAAAAGATATAAGTGAAGTGCAAAGAGAATTCTATAAATCAAGCATGGACTATCTCATAAAAGAAAAGTGAAAACTAAATGCAAAAGATGCTCCAAGATTTGCACATATCACATGAACGAAACGAATCCGAAAACATACCGATACTTGTTGAGGAAAGATGGGATGCCTTCCGGGGCATCCCCAAGCTTAAACGCTTGAGTCTCCTTGAATATTTACTTGGGGTGCCTTGGGCATCCCCGAGCTTGAGCTCTTGCCTCTCCTCCTTCTCCTCACATCGAGACATCCTCGATCTTCGAACACTTCATCGACACAAAACTCAACAGAAAGCTCGGTAAGATCCGTTAGTATAATAAAGCAAATCACTACTCTAAGTACTGTTGCAAACCAATTAATTTTTTTTGCATTGTAGCTACTGTAGTATAACTTTTCCATGGCTTAATCCATTGATAGAAATCGATAGTTTCATCAAAACAAGCAAACTATGCATCAAAAACAGAATCTGTCTTAAATAGGACAATCTGTAGTAATCTGAACATTCACCATACTTCTATTACTCCAAAAATTCTGAAAAATAGAAAAAATAAAAAATTTGTATAGAAAGACAGTGCAAAAAGTTTCAGAACCGTTTGATGTTCCAGTAAAAAATGTAAAATCGCGCACTACAGCCAAAGTTTCTGTTTTGCACCGCACAAACCAACAAGCAATGTAAACATCCTAAAGGCAAATCTTGGCACATTATCTTTATTTTTTAACTTTATAAAAGCACACAACAGAAATAAATGACTCTCTAAAACTTCCAGGTTATTTCCCTGGCAGCGCTTTCTTTAAAGCCATTAAGCTAGGCATATAGTGCTCAAGTAATGGATCCACCCGGATCCCAAGGTATATCAAAGCCAATTTTAATTAACAATGTTTTGTGATTTAGTAGTGAGCACAAGGTAACATATATCATGTAATGACAAAGTCTAATTCTCTTCTTATGCATCGGCATGTCATAAAAGAACAATTCATGCACACCTAGTAAAGGCCAATGCATAGTATAAACAGTTTCTTGCAATTTTATCATATTGGAAACATGGAGAGGCGGAGATGTAGTTCCTATCTCATAATAATTGCAAGTAGGAGAAGCAAGCACATGCGTATTATATCTATCAAAATCATCATGTGTAGTAGTAAAATGCAACCCATCAATATAATCCTTAATAAGGGCAAACTTCTCCGATATAGTCTAGTCGGGAGAATTCAAAAAGATAATAGGACTATCATGCGTGGGTGCAATAGCAAGAATTTCATGTTTAACATAAGTAACCATATCAAGTTCATCTCCATAAGCATAATTCATATTGGCATCTTGGCCACAAGAATAGCAATCATCATCAAAAAGGGATATTTCAAAAGAATCATCGGGATCATAACAATCATCATAGCAATCATCCTTCAGTAAGCACGAAGGGAAATTAAGCAATGTATGAGTTGAAGAGTTAATCTCATTAGAAGGCGGGCATGGGTAGCTAACCGCTCTTCCTCCTTTTGTTCTTAGCTCTCCTCATCATGTTTTTCATCCAATGAGCCCACAGTTTCATCAATTCCTTCTTCCATAGACTCCTGCAAAATATTAGTCTATTCTTGGACAGCGCGGAGGAGTCCATAATATATGGTTTAACATAGGCATTAGAAGCATAATTATCATAACAATATTTAAGTATGGCAAAATTTTCGGATTTATAAAGAGTAGCATCATACTTTCCACTCAAAGAAGCAATTTCATAAGCACCCTTAAAAGCAACAAATTCTTCAATTTGTTGAACATCATAGTAAGTATAAACACCCTTAGCTTATGAAGATACGATTCCATTATCACTAAACTCACATTGGTAGGGAAGGTGTTTCTTAGGGTCTTCAGAACAACAAGTAAAATCATATATTTCACATAAATTCCAAGCATAGCATTTCAAATGATGAATTTGATCCAGTAAAAGTTTCCCTTTTTGAGATAAGCGGTGTCGCACATAACAAGCATGCTCATCTAAAGATTTGCCCTCAACTAAGCTAGTTGGGGTTTCAGCACGAGCACATAGGGATCGAAGATGATCCAAGTAAAAAGCTTCAGGAGTGTGATAGATTTTGAGTGGTTCTTCAACCATTGTTGTAGTAGATACAACTAATTTTTTTGTATTTTGCATTTCCTACACATAACTAAAGATAGAAAACAAGAGCACAAAATAAAAACTACTTAGTGATAAAGCAAAAAAGCACACACGAGAATATTCACCCACGCTATAACTCCCCCGCAACGGCGCCAGAAAAAGGTCTTGATAACCCACAAGTATAGGGGATCAGTTGTAGCCTCTTTCGATAAGTAAGAGTGTCGAACCCAACGAGGATCTAAAGGTAGAACAAATATTCCCTCAAGTTCTATCGACCACCGATACAACTCTACGCATGCTTAATGTTCGCTTTACCTAGAACAAGTATGAAACTAGAAGCACTTTTTAGGTGTAGCGGGATAGGTTTGCAAGAATATAAACAACACGTAAATAAAAACTAGGGGCTGGTTTAGGTAAAGAAGTAATAAAGTTAGTATAGAAAGTGTGGAAAAGTGGTGGTTGTCGATGTCAAAACCGGCGGATCTCGGGTAGGGGGTCCCGAACTGTGCGTCTAAGGTCGATGGTAACAGGAGACAGGGGACACGATGTTTACCCAGGTTCGGGCCCTCTCTACGGAGGTAATACCCTACTTCCTGCTTGATTGATCTTGATGAATATGAGTATTACAAGAGTTGATCTACCACAAGATTGTAATGGATAAACCCTAGAGGTCTAGCTTGTATGGCTATGGTAATGAATATCTCTCCCCTCCGGACTAAGTCCTCCGGTTTATATAGACACCGGGAGGATCTAGGGTTACACAAGGTCGGTTACAAAGAAAGGAATCTACATATTTGGTCACCAAGCTTGCCCTCCATGCCAAGGAGAGTCCCATCCGGACACGGTGCAATCTTCGGTCTTCGTATCCTCACAACCCATCAGTCCGGCCCATGGCTAACAGGCCGGACGCCCGAGGACCCCTTAGTCCAGGACTCCCTTAGTAGCCCCTGAACCTGGCTTCAATGACAAGGTATCCAGCGCATAGATCTGTCTTCGGCATTGCAATACGGGTTCCTCCTTCCGAACTCCAAGATAGTCTTCAGACGTATTGAACGTGTCCGGACCTATAACACACGCACCACACACAACCGCAGAGAGAATATAATATTCCACGAGTCCAATCCGCTGACAACTTTTTACAACATGACATCACGTCTGCCCATCATAATTTCGAACCGTTTTTCGTCTGCCGCTCCATGTTTTGAGATGTGGTTGCCATTGGCACGTCTTGTCGAAGTAGAGATCGTGTCCCCTTATTGCGGGATTCTCATCAATATGAGCGTGGTAACCCAACCGTGTCGTTTACACAGCCCTTAGGAGTAGGCGAGTTTTAAGGTGAGTGGGGAGGCGTTCAGTATTCACTGCCCTTATAAGGAGATAAGAATCCCCTTTCTTCTCCAACACCTTCTCTCTTCCTATGCCCTTCCACTCTTGAGCTCCAGTGCCCAAGTTCTCATCTTTTTCCCACTCGAGCAAGCACTCAACCATGTCCGGATCCGGAGGTCAAGGCAAGTGGATGGCCTCCTCCGTCAAGGAGAAGGACATTGCCGAGCTTCGGGCGGCCGGGTACCTGGCGAAGGAAATTGCCCACCGTCTTCCAGCCCAGGGGCAAGTCGTCCCCACACCGAAGCCCAGCGAGAGGGTGGTATTCATCCCCCAGTTCCTCCGCGGGCTAGGGTTTCCACTCCACCCCTTCGTTCGCGGGCTGATGTTCTATTACGGGCTAGACTTCCATGATCTATCCCCGAACTCCTTCCTCAATATCTCGGCGTTCATCGTCGTGTGTGAGGCCTTCCTCCGCATCCAACCGCACTTCGGGTTGTGGCTCAAGGTCTTCAACATGAAGCCGAAGGTGGTGGATGGCCAACACGCGGAGTGCGGAGGCGCTATGGTGAGAAAGCTGACCAATGTCTCCTGGCCAAAAGGCACTTTCGTGGAGACTGTAAATGAATGGCAGAAACAGTGGTTCTACATCATAGAACCCTGCGGCGCCACCTGGGCCGTAGCTGCCGAATTCAACTCCGGTGCCCCCATGCGACTCACCTCCTGGGTCGAGAAGAGCCCGAACTGGTGTTCGCCAGATGAGCTGATAGCGCTGCAGACGCGCGTTCAAAGCATGGTTGACAAAGATATCAAACTTGTCGATGTAATCCAGGTGATGCTAGTTCGCCGGATTCTCCCATGCCAAAGCCGAAGCCACCCTCTATGGGATTTCAATCCGAAGAAGCACCATACCCTGAAGAGGCTCTTCGAAACCACTCACGAAGACGCTTGGAAGTTGCTCTTCAAAGGCAACGAGACACCGCCAGCCACAGATTCAGACCGCGGGCATGACATTAACCACCTCGCCAACGAGGTATGTTATCTTTAACACATCCCCTACTTGCTTGTTTCAAGGATGATATCTAAGCTTTTATTGTCATTGCTTCTTCAGAACTGGATGTAGAGGGCGAAGCAGATCCAGTGTCCGGCTCCGCTGCCTGAAGAACTAGTCATCCCGCGTTTAGTGAAGATGCTGGAGCCAGCACCCTATAAGGCACCAGAGAAGAAGGCCAAGGGGGTCCGGAGTGGCCCTCGCCGCAAGGGCGCTTCGGACGTGATGTCCAAAGACAAGACCCGCTCCTCTGCCGCTGAACGACGATGATGAGGTGGAGGAAAGCGATTCCCCCCCAGATGGGGGGAGGAAGAAGAGGGCGGCCTCCACAATTCTGGAGGCGGAGGCACCCAAGAAGGGGAAAGGCCCACTCGTGGGCAGCTCCGCATGGATGTCGACAGCAGTCCGGAGCAACGCCCCCGCATTAAGCCTTGGGCTCCATCGTAAGTGCTAAGACTCATACTCGCCCATAAATCTAGCCTCTCCTCCTTGTTGTATTGACATGATTGGTTATGTTATTACAGTCCGGCCCACGACAGCCCCCAGCGATCCTCGTCAGGAGGTTCGTTGGATTCAAAGGCGATGGCCAGCGAGTCAACGCCGGCCGCTCACTCCCCCAAGGCCAAGGACGACGCGGAGGTGCTGTCCTGAAGGACTTTCCCGGGCCGGGGAGAGGCTCAGGAGGCGCCAGATGGCGATGCCTCCGTCGCCGGACACCAGGGGGAGCAGATCCCCATGGAGACTGGTGGGGAGGGCCGTATTCAGTTTGGCCCTTAGCCGGACTCGATTCCGGAGACTGATACGGCTCCGGAATCCGGCACGCAACCTGTCCAACCAGGGGCACCGAATAATCTGCTGGAAGCGCTACAAGGTGCTTCCATTGTGGATGAGCACCATGTTTTTATGGGCATGGTAATTGAAAGGGTTCAGTCCGCCAAGAGCGGACTAATCGAAGCTTGCAACAGCCTGCTGACAGGTTTTGAGGTAAGTGACGCGAAAAGAGAAAATCCCAATATAGACAGTAGCCCCTGAGACACTGCCCGGTGTTCGGAAAGAAAAAGTTGGACAGAGGATCAATCTCTTATTGCAGGAAACTAGCTAAATTTGTCTAAAATGAATATGCAGGTGTCGCTGTTGGTCGCAGCCTCGCATTCTGCCGAAGTCTCCGGACTGAAGCAGAGACTGGAGGAGGCCAAGGAGGAGCTCGGCCAGGTGAGGAGGCAGCTCCAAGAAAAACAAGGTATGTACTAACCTGTTATATGTCCGAAAAAGGTAAAACGGTATGCATTGAACGAAGTGTCATGACATGTATAGAAGCGACGACCGAGGTCGAGGCCCTGAGAAAGGCCCTGGTAGAAGCCGAGGGGAAGGCTGTCAAGGAGCAGGCCACCCGTCACAAGCTCAAGGCCCGGGCCAACGAGGTCCAACAGGAGCTCCAGGACACGGTGAGGAAGTGTGAGACCTTGGAGCGTGATGCGTCGGCTCAAGAGTCCGAACTCGCCAAGGCTCGTCAGAGGGCGGAGACGACCCGGAGTGAGGCCCAGGGCGCCCTCCAGGAGATCCAGGAGGCCAGGAAGATCGCGACGGGTATGGCATTCAATATGCAAAGCAAGAATGTGAAGAGGAAATATCTTTTACTAACCCGAATTTGGAGTTCTCTAGGGGCTTTTGCTGATCTGCCACGCAGTGTGACCGACGCCGAAGAGTTCTTCCGAGCCGAAGAAGGGAGCTGCATGGAGAAGCTGTTCTGGTCGCAATATCTTGCGCCAGAACATCCGGTGCCCTTCAACGATCAGCTAAAACAGCTGGTCGAGCTGCACAGGGTGGCCGAATTGGCCGCGAAGGATTTAATAATCCGGTTGTGACCAGCCGCAGCTATACCCATCAGTTACTTCGGCCTCGTTAAGAGGCTAGTGGATGCTTGTCCTCAGCTTGACGTCGTCAAGTGGTCCGTCTGCATCAAGGGCGCGTGTCTCGCCTTCTCCTATGTCAAGGTCTGGTGGGCGAAGATGGACGCCGTCAAGTTAGCGACCGAGGGGCCGCCTGAGGGCAAGGAGCACCGCACACCCGAGCGATACTTTAGCGATGTCTTGGAGGGGTCCCGCATTGTTGCAGATCATTGTGCGAAAGACGCGATCTTTGAATGAATGTATTCAAGTTCCTTCTACCTTGTATGATAATACAAAATGGGTTTGTAATATAATGCTTGTTATGTTTTAAATTTTACCTCCTGTGCGGCCATGTTGTATGAAATCTGAGGGTTGGCCAGTCGTCGGCTTCTGCCCCCACGTAGGTAGTACGGGGGTGTTCGGGATGGAATCTAAACAATCTTGATCCAATTATATGGTCCTTGAAGGAGTTGTTTAGCGCAACGAACCAGGCAATCAGACTATGCGGCTTTAACGCCCTCACTTAGCCATAGGAGTTTGACAATAAAAACATGGGCGCAGCCCCTAGTATCCGAACTAGAGTGCTATAAGTGTCTGATCGGGAAGTACCAATCCTTCACGTAATGCGGAAGATATCTCCAACGATTTGCAACCTCCGAAGAGCTGACCGGCTCTCGCCGCATCATGACAGTCAGTTTTCGACTTTCTCTGCTGAGGTGCTCCTTTGGATAAATGATGACCCACAAGTATAGGGGATCTATCGTAGTCCTTTTGATAAGTAAGATTGTCGAACCCAACGAGGAGCAGAAGGAAATGATAAGCGGTTTCCAGCAAGGTATTCTCTGCAAGTACTGAAATAAGTGGTAATAGATAGTTTTGTGATAGGATAATTTGTAACGAGCAACAAGTAACAAAAGTAAATAAAGTACAGCAAGGTGTCCCAATCCTTTTGTATCAAAGGACAAGCCTAGACAAACTCTTCTATGATGTAAAGCGCTCCCGAGGACACATGGGAATATCGTCAAGCTAGTTTTCATCACGTTCATATGATTCGCGTTCGGTACTTTGATAATTTGGTATGTGGGTGGACCGGTGCTTGGGTGCTGCCCTTACTTGGACAAGCATCTCACTTATGATTAACCTCTATTGCAAGCATCCGCAACTACAACAAAAGTATTGAGGTAAACCTAACCATAGCATGAAACATATGGATCCAAATCAGCCCCTTACGAAGCCACGCATAAAATAGGGTTTAAGCTTCTGTCACTAGCAACCCATCATCTACTTATTACTTCCCAATGCCTTCCTCTAGGTCCAAACAATGGTGAAGTGTCATGTAGTCGACGTTCACATAACACCACTAGAGGAGAGACAACATACATCTCATCAAAATATCGAATGAATACCAAATTCACATGACTACTAATAGCAAAACTTCTCCCATGTCTTCAGGAACAAAAGTAACTACTCACAAAGCATAAACATGTTCATAATCAGAGGGATATTAATATGCATATAGGATCTGAACATATGATCTTCCACCAATTAAACCAACTAGCATCAACTACAAGGAGTAATTAACACTACTAGCAACCTACTAGCACCAATCCCGGACTTGGAGACAAGAATTGGATACAAGAGATGAACTAGGTTCTGAGATGAGATGGTGCTGATGAAGATGTTGATGGAGATTGCCCTCTCCCGATGAGAGGAGCGTTGGTGATGACGATGGCGGTGATTTCCCCCTCCGGGAGGGAAGTTTCCCCGACAGAACAGCTCCGCCAGAGCCCTAGATTGGTTCCGCCAAGGTTCCGCCTCGTGGCGGTGGAGTTTCGTTCAAGAAGATGGCTTATGATTTTTTTCCCATCGAAAGACTCCATATAGCAGAAGATGGCCACCGGAGGGCCACCAGGGGGCCCACGAGGTAGGGGGCGCGCCCAGGGGGGTAGGGCGCGCCCCCTCCCTCATGGGCAGGGTGTGGCCCCCCTGGTGAAGTTCTTGCTCTCAGTATTTTTTATATATTTGGAAAACATCTTCCGTGAAGTTTCAGGACTTTTGGAGCTGTACAGAATAGGTCTCTAATATTTGCTCCTTTTCCAGCTCAGAATCCCAGCTGTCGGCATTCTCCCTCTTTATGTAAACCTTGTAAAATAAGAGAGAATAGGCATAAGTATTGTGACATAATGTGTAATAACAGCCCATAATGCAATAATTATTGATATAAAAGCATGATGCAAAATGGACGTATCAACTCCCCCAATCTTAGACCTCGCTTGTCCTCAAGCAAAAAGCCGAAATTGAAAAATATGTCCACATGTTTAGAGATAGAGATGTCGATAAAAATAAAATACGGACATGAGGGCATCATGATCATTCTTAGAACAGCAACTTATATAATTCTTGTCATATAATCTCTTATGCTAGAGTAGCAATTCAATCACAATTTCAAGTATGAATCATAAACTTCATTGAAAACTAACAAACTATAATCTCAGTCATTGAAGCAATTGCAATTTATCATAACATAGGAAAGAGTCAATGTATAAGAGCTTTTCAGCAAGTCCACATAGTCAACTATCATATAATCTTTCACAATTGCTGACACTCACGCAATACTTATGGGTATGGAGTTTTAATCGGACACAGAGAAAGATAGGGGCTTATAGTTTTGCCTCCCAACGTCTTACCTTAAGGGTAATGTCAACAGTAATAGTTCATGAAAACTCACATCCAATTAGCCATATAACCAAGATCTTTCCAACATATTGTGCTTGCCAAAGGATAAAATGTAAAAAGGAAGGGTGAAGATCACCACGACTCTTATGTAATGTAGGAGATAAAAGTAAAAGATAGGCCCTTAGCAGAGGGAAGCAGAGGTTGCCATGCGCTTTTATGGTTGGATGCACAAAATCTTAATGCGAAAGAACGTCACTTTGTATTGCCAGTTGTGATATGGACCTTTATTATGCAGTTTGTCGCTTTTATTACTTCCATATCACATGATCGTATAAAGCTTATTTCCTCCACACCAATCAATCATACACATTTAGAGAGCAATTTTTATTGCTTGCACCAATGACAACTTACTTGATGGACCTTACTCAATCCATAGGTAGATATGGTGGACTCTTATGGCAAGACTGGTTTAAGGGTATTTGGAAGCACAAGTAGTATCTCTACTTGGTGCAATGAATTTGGCTAGCAAGAGGGGTAAAAGCAAGCTCATCATGTTGGAAGATCCAAGACAATATAATTTATTTCAGATGTAAGAAAACATAACCCATTACGTTGTCTTCCTTGTCCAATGTCAACTCTTTAGCATGTCATATTTTAATGAGTGCTCACAATCATAAAATATGTCCAAGATAGTATATTTATATGTGAAGACCTCTCTTTCTTTATTACTTCCTATTAATTGCAACAATGACCAAAACTGTGTTTGTCAACCCTCAACAACTTTTGTTCATCATACTCTTTCTATGTGAGCTCATTACTCTCCATAAGACTCACATGATCTCTTTGTTTCTTTTTATTTCTTTCTCTTTTCTTTTATTCCCTTAGGATCATGGCAAAATAATCAAGCCCTTGACTCAACACTAATCTTTATTATATAGCTCACGGACTCGATTACATAGAAGGATAATAAAGCAAAACTCACGACTAGATCATACTAAGAACTTTTATTCTACTAGATCAAGATATTACCAAAAGGATCAAACTAAGAAAAACGGTAAAGATAAAAGTGATGGTGATACGATACCGGGGCACTCCCCCAAGCTTGGCAGCTGCCAAGTGGAGTGCCCATACCAGATACTCAATTCTTCTTTATTGGTGGAGACAGTGGAGATTTTGTTGATGGCGTAGGCTTCTTCCTTAATTTGCGTTTGAGGACAGAATTTTGGTCCCTTAGGTCCTCGATCTCCGGTTCCAGGCTCAGTATCTTTTTGCATAGTTCCTGCTTGTTTTCGTGCAAGAGGCGAAAAGGAATAAACTCGGTCTTAGGTTTCTTTACTCTATCTGGGAGACTTGACTTTTTGAACTCCACATGCATGTCCCCAGGTTGAGGTAGTGGGACTTCATCTTCATCTGAGCTCGTCTCCTCCTTTCCCTTGGGTTCATAGTCCTCTTCTTCTTCCGTAGTTCAACCACAATGCTCCACATCCCCATAGATCTTAGGATCTGCAAGGTAATCAACCACGTAGCTTTCTCCTTCCGAATCCTGGGACGACATGTTGCTCTGTCTGCAGAAGGACAACTCAAAACAAAGACAAGAGATTTTTGCGTGATACGTGACTCAAAACCCCCGGGAGATTATATAATGAATTTTTACCGACCAAAATACATGTCGTGTACGAAAACGGAGTCCGGAGAGCACACGAGTGCCCACGAGGTAGGGGGCGTGCCCAGTAGGGTAGGGCGCGCCCTCCACCCTCGTGGAGCCCTCGTGTCCTCCCCGGACTGCTGCTTATTTTTCTATTTTTCTAAATTTTCCAAAACGAAGAAATATTGCCTTAAAACTGTTTTGGAGTCGGTTTACTTACCATACCACATACCTATTCCTTTTTGGAGTCTGAAACATTCTGGAAATTGTCCCTTATGTATTCCTCCGGGGTTACGGTTTCAATAACATTGGTTTCAACATTTATGGGATTACCTGAGATATAATGTTTGATTCTTTGACCGTTCACCACCTTCGGATTTGTGCCTTCGAAGTTGTTGATTTTTATGGCACCGGAATGGTAGACCTCCTCGATAACGTAAGGACCTTCCCATTTAGAGAGAAGCTTTCCTACAAAAAATCTTAAACAAGAGTTGTATAGCAATACATAATCACCTACATTGAACTCATGCTTTTGTATCCTTTTATCATGCCATCTTTTAACTTTTTCTTTAAACAACTTGGCATTTTCGTAGGCTTGGGTTCTCCATTCATCAAGTGAGCTAATATCAAATAACCTCTTCTCACCGGCAAGTTTAAAATCAGAATTAAGTTCTTTAATAGCCCAATAAGCCTTGTGTTCTAGTTCAAGAGGTAAGTGACATGCTTTTCCATAGACCATTTTATACGGAGACATACCCATAGGATTTTTATATGCAGTTCTATAGGCCCATAATGCATCATGAAGTTTTTTGGACCAATTCTTTCTAGACCTATTAACAGTCTTTTGCAAAATTAATTTGAGTTCTCTATTACTCAATTCTACTTGACCACTAGACTTAGGGTGATAAGGAGATGCAATTCTATGATTAACATCATATTTAGCAAGCATTTTACGGAAAGCACCATGAGTAAAATGTGAACCACCATCAATCATTAAATATCTAGGGACTCCAAATCTTGGAAAAATAACTTCTTTAAGCATTTTAATAGAAGTGTTATGATCAGCGCTACTAGTTGGAATAGCTTCTACCCACTTAGTAACGTAATCAACAACAACTAAAATATGTGTATAACCATTAGAGGAAGGAAAATGTCCCATATAGTCAAAGCCCCAAACATCAAATGGTTCAATAACAAGTGAATAGTTCATAGGCATTTCTTGACGTCTACTAATATTACCAATTCTTTGACATTCATCACAACATAAGATAAACTTACGGCATCCTTGAAGAGAGTAGGCCAATAAAACCAGATTGCAGTACCTTATGTGCAGTTCTATCTCCAGCATGGTGTCCTCCATAAGCTTCGGAGTGACACTTGCGTATGATCTGTTCCTGTTCATGCTCAGGTACACAACGTCTAATAACACCATCCACTCCTTCTTTTTAAAGATGTGGGTTGTAACATCCCAAATTTTCAATTTGGAATGTTATACATTAGATCATCTTTGCATATCATACTTTATTGCATTTTGGCTGATTCTAGAAATTCTACGCAACTCAAGGACCCTTGGAGAGAGTTGGGGATTTCGTTATTTTCATATTTGAGCTTTCTCAAATTTTGAAAATAGGATCATTTGATTTTATTTATTTTATCTTCAGTTATTTCTATTATCAAAATATGAGAGAGGGAATAAAATGACTTTCCCAAAATAAAGAAAAAATGTGGATTTAATAAAAAAATCAAATAAGATTTTATTTTGGTTTTATTTGCTATTTTATTTGAATTTAGGAAAAATGCGCGTTTTTTAAAATTGCATTTAGGCCCCAAATAAATGTTCATCCCGTGCGGCTTGATTTTAGAAGCCGGGGAAAATTTATTTCGAGATTTTTGGAGTCCATTTAGTATTCCTTTTGTTTTTTCTGAGTGTAACTTAAAAAAAACGCAACCGACCTACCGGGCCGTGTCCGACCTAGACACTTGGCCTGGCCGGCTTTATAAGCAGGGGAGGGCCAGCCGGACCCCCACCCCAAACCCTAGCCGCCCGAGCCGCCCTAGCCGCCCCGCCGCCGCCGCCTTTGCCGCCGCCGCCGCCGGACCGCCGCGCCGCCCCGCCGCTCGCCAGAGGTAGACTGTAACACCCCGGATATGATTTTCCTAATATGTAATCCAACTCTTGCCGTTTCCGGCGTTAAGTTATTTTATTTTCTCGGGTTCGGGTTTTTGTCTCCGTGTGTTGTTATCGTTGTCATGCATCTCATATCATGTCATCATGTGCATTGCATTTGCATACGTGTTCGTCTCATGCATTCGAGCATTTTCCCCGTTGTCCGTTTTGCATTCCGGCGCTTCATTCTCCTCTGGTGGTCATTTCTACCTTTCTTTCGTGTGTGGGGATTAAACATTTCCAAATTGGACCGAGACTTGCCAAGCGGCCTTGGTTTACTACCGGTAGACCGCCTGTCAAGTTTCGTACCATTTGGACTTCGTTTGATGCTCCAACGGTT
The DNA here is from genome assembly GCF_002162155.2 of Triticum dicoccoides. Taxonomy (NCBI): domain Eukaryota; kingdom Viridiplantae; phylum Streptophyta; class Magnoliopsida; order Poales; family Poaceae; genus Triticum; species Triticum dicoccoides. Next base: position 377,290,835 of record NC_041380.1, on the reverse strand, counting down.
AACCGAGGGACCGAGAAGGCCTCGTGTGTGTTGCAGCCCAACACTCCTCCAATTTGGCCCAAAACCCACCAAAACCCTCTCCATCATCTAGAGCGTTCGATCACGATCGCGTGGCCAAAAACCGCACCTCATTTGGACACTCCTAGCTCCCCCCATGCCTATATATAGACCCACTCCCGAAAATTCGGATCTCTCCCCCAAAACCCTAGCCCTCTTCTTCCTCCGTGCGCCGGACAACGTCCGCCGGTGCTGGACGTGTCCGCTGCGCCCGCCGTCGCCATGTGGCACCTCCCAATTTGCCCGACCGCCTCCCTCCGCCGCCGGCCCGTCGAGCCCAAGGCCGGCCCCCGAGGCCCGCGCGCCGCGCCTCGCCGCCCGGATCCTCCCGCGCCGCTTCCTCCCCGACTCCGGCGGCCGCTCCGCCGCGCCGGCGACCGCCACCTTGCCGGCCACCGCGCGCCCGGCCGCCGCCGACCCCGCCGACCTCGTCGCCTTGCCGCCCCGACCGGTTCCGGCTAGGAGAGGACCGGATACGGCAATCTCCTCTACTCCGGCGATGCCCTGCCCCTTCTCCGGCGAGCCCGCCGCCGACCTCGGTTCGCGCGCCGGCGATCCAGACTTGAAACCCTAATTATTTTGCTATGTTCATCGCATCCTAACTTTGCACCCGTAGCTTCATTTTGGGCATATAGCATATCAAAATGTTCGTCTCAGAGAGCACATCATTTCATCTCATTGCATCATTTTCATTTGAGTTCATCTTGATGCCCGAAATGCTGCTGGAAGAGTGCTATTTGGGATAATTGTCAGATCTGCTGCTCCAATTAGATATTTGTCATTTTTGCCATGATTATTGTGTGCATGATATGCCCCTGAGCTCTACCTGTGTTTTGTTATATGTTTTGCCATCTTTCCAGAGGTGCAACCCATGTATTTTTGTGATGTGTGTGGTGACTAGCACAAGCTTGCAAAGTGGAGCATTCGTTAATGCTGATTTCAGGGACTTAGCAATTCCACTAGGTCCTTGGTCTGTTTATCTCATTATGCCATATGTTCATGTTGTTTCCTAGTGATTCGTGCCTCTTTTGAGGATAATCAGTAAGGATATTTTGTTAATCTTGTAGTGCTCTAACCATCCATATCTTTATTTTCAATTATGGAGCACCCTAGCTTGAGTCAATCGAGCTCTACTTTTGCTATTTCATGAATCTGGGCAGATTGTCTACTTGTTAGCAATTTTGCCGAGGATGTTGTAGTTGATCTGTGCATGCTATGCTATTGTTCTTGCCATGTCTAGCTTGTATAATGTGTATTCTTGATGAGTGTATGCTTAGATTGTCATGACATGCTCTGTAGTGAGTGCATCGAGCTTGTAAACATGCCTACTTAATACCTGATTTGCATGCTTCAGTTTTTCACTAAGTCTGTGATCTGATTATGTTTTTGCCATGTTCACATGCTTGCAATTGTATTTTCTGATCCCTTTTGGCTCAAGGTCACTAAGAGACTTTTGTTAAGCTCTTTGAGTAGCTCCATGCCATGCTTTACTTTGCCATGTTCAGGTCCTGTAGCATATAGTTTTCATGCTCCAAAGTGTGCTATCTGATCTGAAATTCCTGACAAGTGTTAATTTCACTAAGTCTGAAATCTGTTTACCAAATGCATTTTCGCCATGCTTGTTTGAACCTGTTAATGGATGAATTGGCCGTAGCTCAGTGTTCATCTTTTATTAAGCATCATGAATGGATCCCTGTCATGTACTGTGTTGCCATGTTTGACTGCTGTAGCATGTTCATCTTGTTGCATTTCGATGGCTACTTGTTGTAAATCGCAGATCGGTGTCATATTTGAATTGCTTGCCATTTCCAAACCGTAACTCCGATTCCGGTGTTCTTTATATCATTTTCAAGCGATTTCATCTCACCTTTCCAGTGTCATACTTGGATTTCCATGTAGAGGCCAGGTTCATTCATTCCTTGTCAAATCTTGCATATACATCAGATATCGCATCCCGCATAGCATACCATATTTGCATCATATTGTTTGAGCTTTGCGCGTGGCTGATTGTGTCCTTGTTGCTTGTTTGTCTTGTTTGTGTAGAGCCGGGAGACGAGTTCACTAACAAGGAGCCCGTTGAGTTTGCTTTCGAGGATCCAGTCAACTCTGACAACTTTGCAGGCAAGATGATCATACCCTCGAAATCACTACTATCTTTGCTTTGCTAGATGCTCGCTCTTTTCCTATGCCTATGCTGCGATGCCTACCACTTGCTTATCATGCCTCCCAAATTGCCATGTCCAACCTCTAACCCACCATGTCCTAGCAAACCGTTGATTGGCTATGTTACCGCTTTGCTCAGCCCCTCTTATAGCGTTGCTAGTTGCAGGTGAAGTTTGGAGACCGTTCCTTGTTGGAACATTATTTACTGTTGGGATATCATTATATTGCCTTGTTATCTTAATGCATCTATATACTTGGTAAAGGGTGGAAGGCTCGGCCTCTCACCTAGTGTTTTGTTCCACTCTTGCCGCCCTAGTATCCGTCATATCGGTGTTATGTTCCCGGATTTTGCGTTCCTTACGCGGTTGGGTTATAATGGGAACCCCTTGATAGTTCGCCTTGATTAAAGCTTTTCCAGCAATGCCCAACCTTGGTTTTACCATTTGCCACCTAGCCTCTTTTTCCCTTGGGTTTCCGGAGCCCGAGGGTCATCTTATTTTAAACCCCTCCGGGCTAGTGCTCCTCTGAGTGTTGGTCCAACTCATCAGCCGCCGGTGGCTACCAGGGGCAACTCTGGGCTGGCCTACCGGAAGTTTAGACAATCTGAGTGTGCCCTGAAAACGAGATATGTGCAGCTCCTATCGGGATTTGTCGGCACATTTGGGCGGTGTTGCTGGAATTGTTTTAACTTGTCGAAGTGTCTTGTAGAACCGGGATACCGAGTCTGATCGGAACGTCTCGGGAGGAGGTCTATTCCTTTGTTAACCGTGAGAGCTTGTCATGGGCTAAGTTGGGACTCCCCTGCAGGAATTTGAACTTTCGAAAGCCGTGCCCGCGGTTATGGACAGATGGGAATTTGTTAATGTCCGGTTGTAGATAACTTGAACCTTAACTTAATTAAAATGAATCAATCGTGTGACTTACCATGATGGTCTCTTCTCGGCGGAGTCCGGGAAGTGAACACGGTGTTGGAGTAATGCTTGCCGCAGGTTGCTCTATAGTTATTCGTTCGCGCTTTGCCTCCTCTTCTCGCTCTCTTTTGCGAATGGGTTAGCCACCATATATGCTAGTCGCTTGCTGCAGCTCCACATATTTTCCTTGCCTTACCTATAAGCTTGAATAGTCTTGATCGCGAGGGTGCGAGATTGCTGAGTCCCTGTGGCTCACAGATTACTTCCAAACCAGATGCAGGGCCTAATGATTCCGTTCCAGATGACGCGCTTGAGCTCAAGTGGGAGTTCGACGAGGACTCACGCCGATACTACGTGTCTTTCCCTGATGATCAGTAGTGGTGCCTAGTTGGGGTGATCGGGACCGTGTCGCATGTTGGGTTTATCTTTTATTTTGGCGCTGTAGTCGGGCCATGAGTGTTTGAATGTTGTAATGGTATTTATGTACTTTGATTGACGTGGCGAGTGTAAACCAACTATGTATCTCCCCTTTTATTATCTATATTACATGGGATGTTGTGAAGATTGCCTAACTTGCGACATTGCTTTCAATGCGGTTATGCCTCTAAGTCGTGCCTCGACACGTGGGAGCTATGTCCGCATCGAGGGCGTTACAAGTTGGTAATCAGAGCCTTCCCCGACCTTAGGAGCCCCATTGCTTGATCGTTTTTAGCAGCCGTTATTGAGTCTAGAAAAATGTTTTGAGTCATTTAGGAATTATATATCGGAGAGTTTAGGAATTCTTTTTACTTCCCAGTCTCCTCGTCGCTCTGGTAAGGCATCCTGACGTAGAGTTTTGACTCTTCTCTTCTCAAATTTCACAAAAAAAAATTTAGGATCACGTGGGTATCTTGGAATCGTTCTGATGGTTTTGTGACGAGAACATTGTTCTTGGTGCCTCCTGTCTTTAGGGATTGTGGCAGTGTCCCGGGGAGTTAAGCTCCGAGGTGTTGTCGTCATAATTTTATCGTTGCAGTTCTGGAATACCTGAATTTAGTACGCCGGCATCGAAAATCTCTTTTATGCAGTTCGTTGGTGAGATAACCTCGACGCCACCCAGTACTGGGGCGGGAGTTCGGGAGTATCGCCATAACTTGTATAACGGATGCTTTTCGAAGGTTGAGGTAGATGGTTTCCGAAGTTTTTCTCGGTTATGTGTTGAAGGATGGATACAACTGGATGTAGGATTTGCTAGATTTGGGTGAGATATTATGCTTCCCCTGTATCCCCAACACCTGATTGCATAACCGGAAAGGTTCGGGAGTTTCATAGGTGGGAATTCTTGTAGCTCTAGTTCTTCTTCCACGGATATTTGGTTTGAGATTGGGATTTCTTACCGAGTATTCGTTCTTGATCCGTACCTTGTTGATTTATTCCTCTACCTAAATTCTAAGTGGCTTCTCAATTTATGGATATGTGACCATTTCAAGTGGAATGCATTAGTTCATTTTGTTCGGATGTGAAGACTTTATGTTGCAATTTCAACCCGTTTGATTCAGCTTCATTTTATCTGTCAATGTGCTAACGGTTGTCACCCTCTTCAGGATGGCTCCCGCTAAGAGCACCAATCAGAATCAGAATCAGGATCCGCCACCACCTCCACCTCCTCCGGAGGCATGGCAAGCTGTGATGGCCGCAACCAATGCAAACACACAATTGATCATGCAAATTCTTCAAGAGCGCAATCAAGCGAACCAAGGCAACAATCAGAATCACTTTGCTACACTCAACCAGTTCCTTGCTAACGGGCCAAAGACTTTCAGGAATTGTGTTGAGGCAACTGATGCTGACGATTGGCTCGTGGATCTGTGCAAGCATTTCGAGTGCAGTAATGTCAGGCCTGAGGACTTTGTCAAGTTCGCTTCCTTCCAACTCAAAGACCAATCTGCAGAATGGTTTCAGCAGTACAAGGATTCCAGAGGAGGCCGTGTGATTACTTGGGATGAATTCCGTCAAGACTTCAAAGCTCATCATATCCCTCAGAGCATGGTTGAAAGCAAGCATGAGGAATTCCGCAACCTGAAGCAAGGCTCTTTGTCTGTCTATGACTACAACAAGTTGTTCCAGAAGCTCGCCCGCTTTGCTAAGCAGGACGTCCTTGATGAGAAGAGCATGATATACCAGTTCAGGGGTGGTCTCAGAGAAGAAATCCAGCTAGCTCTTGTTCTCTTTGAGCCCTTGAGGTACGATGAGTTCTACAACATGGCATTAAAGCAAGAGGATGCTCAACTGAGGTGTGATACTTCCAAGAAGCAAGTCAGAGACACTACTCCTTCTTCCTCTACTCAAGTGGCCAAGCAGCAGAAGTATTGGCTTCCTCCTCCTCTGTTTCGTCAGCCGTATCAGCAGAAGAGCAAAGGTGGCAGTGGATCTTCCCACCCACCCAACCCTGGCTTTCAGAACAAGACTTCGTCTCAAGCTCCAAGATCGAGTGCTCCATATCACCGTCCGCTTTCAGAGGTCATGTGCAACAAGTGCCAACAGAAGGGTCACTATGCCAACAAGTGATTCAACCAGAGGCGTCTTCCTCCTCCTCCTGCGAGATCGGCAAGTACAGCTGTGGTCAAGCATAACCCCAAGCACACCAAGGTCAATTTGATGAATGCAGCTGAGGCAGAGGACTCGTCAGATGTCATCATGGGTAACCTTCCTGTTAACGATGTTCCTGCAAAAGTACTTTTTGATACTGATGCATCACATTCTTTCTTGTCATGCCCTTTTGCATCGAAGCACAATGTTGATACTGAGATCATGCCCAAAGTCATGCAAGTTGTTTCTCCCGGCAAGCTTTTGACTTCTAGTTTGGTTGCTCCCGATATCTCTATCACGTTGGGTGACTACAAGTTTCTATCTTCTCCGGTGGTTCTTGGCAACTCAGATATTGATCTTATTCTCAGAATGGATTGGCTTTCTAAGCACAAGGCGCATCTTGATTGTGCAGCCAGGCAGATTCAATTGACTCATTCGTCTGAGGATGTAAGTGTCTTTGCCGCTCGGGATAATACCATTCGTCTGTTTTCTCTCAATGAGAAGGGTGAATTGGATGCTATCTCGCAGATTCCAGTCGTTTGCGAATATCAAGACGTCTTTCTAGAAGAGCTTCCAGGAATGCCTCCGCACCGGCCAGTTGAATTCGTCATCGATCTTGAGCCTGGCACGGAACCTGTGTGCAAGCGTCCTTACAAGCTCGGACCTGAAGAGTTGAAGGAGCTGAAGAAGCAACTCGATATTCAAGAGAGATTGGGTCTCATCCGACCTAGTTCTTCTCCGTGGGGTTGTGGTGTTCTTTTTGTGAAGAAGAAGGATGGAACGGACCGACTTTGTGTTGATTACCGTCCATTGAACAAGAAGACCATCAAGAACAAATACCCACTTCCCAACATCAACGAGCTGTTCGAACAACTCAAAGGTGCCCAAGTATTCTCCAAGCTTGATCTCCGTATTGGTTATCATCAGATTCGAATCCGTGAACAAGATATTCCCAAGACGGCTTTCAGGACAAGCTATGGTTCATATGAATACACTGTCATGTCTTTTGGTCTCGTCAACGCTCCTCCGACGTTCTCTCGCATGATGAACTTCATCTTCAACGCCTACACCAATGACTTCGTTTTGGTCTATCTCGACGACATTCTGGTATTTTCGAAGAACAAGGAAGATCATGCCAAGCACTTGCGTCTGGTGCTCGATAAGCTGAGGGAACACCAGTTCTACGCCAAGTTCTCCAAGTGCGAATTTTGGCTCGATGAGGTTCTTTATCTTGGGCATATCATCTCTGCCAAGGGCATTGCGGTGAATCCTGAGAAGGTGTCTGCAATTGTGAATTGGGAACCACCTCAGAACGTGAAGCAACTCCGTAGCTTCCTCGGTCTCGCAAGCTACTGTCGAAGATTCGTTGAAAACTTTTCTAAGATCGCGAAGCCTCTCTCTAATCTTCTCCAGAAGCACGTCAAGTACGTTTGGTCTCTGGAGTGTGACATCGCTTTCAACACTTTGAAAGAGAAATTGGTCACTGCTCCAGTTCTAACTCCGCCTGATGAATCCAAGCCGTACGAGGTCTTTTGCGATGCCTCTCTCCAAGGTCTCGGCGCAGTGATGATGCAAGAGAAGAAAGTTGTGGATTATACCTCTCGCCAGTTGAAGCCCAACGATAAGAACTACCCCACTCATGACCTCGAGTTGGCGGCAGTTGTGCATGCTCTTTTGACTCGGAGACATCTCTTATTGGGAAGAAAAGTGGACATTTTTACTGATCACAAGAGTCTCAAGTACATCTTCACTCAGCCTAATCTCAACCTCAGGCAGACTCGATGGGTCGAAATGATTCAAGAGTATAATCCGAGTATCGAGTATACTCCAGGCAAGGCCAATGTGATTGCTGACGCTTTGAGCAGGAAGGCTTATTGCAATAGTCTGATTCTCAAGCCTTATCAACTTGAGCTTTGTGAAGCTTTCCACAAACTTAATCTGCAAGTTGTTCCTCAAGGTTTCCTCGCCAACCTTCAAGTCTCTCCTACCTTGAAAGACCAGATTCGCCAAGCTCAGCTTCTTGATACTATGGTGAAGAAGGTGAAGATTGGGATTGCCAAGAGTCAACCCAAGTACAAGTGCTACCGCCTTGATGACAAGGATACTCTCTTCTTCGAGGATCGTATTGTTGTGCCCAAAGGTGACCTTCGTAAAGTGATCATGAACGAGGCTCACAATTCTCTCCTCTCCATCCACCCTGGGAGCACGAAGATGTATCAGGACCTCAAGCAGGCTTATTGGTGGACTCGAATGAAGCGCGAGATTGCTCAATTCGTGAATGAATGTGATGTCTGCAGAAAAGTGAAGGCAGAACACCAAAGGCCAGCGGGTCTCCTCCAACCTCTTGCCATTCCAGAATGGAAGTTTGACCACATTGAGATGGACTTCGTGACTGGGTTTCCAAAGTCCAAACATGGCAATGATGCTATATTCGTTGTAATCGACAAACTCACTAAAGTGGCTCACTTTCTGCCTATCAAAGAGTCAATCACTACAGCTCAATTGGCGGAGCTCTATACCTCTCGGATTGTCTCTCTGCACGGTATTCCTCAAGTGATCTCTTCAGACCGTGGCAACATCTTTACCTCCAAGTTTTGGGATTCTTTTCAGAAGGCCATGGGCAACAACATCCGCTTCAACACAACTTTCCATCCTCAAACTAGCGGTCAAGTCGAGCGTGTCAATCAGATTCTTGAAGATATGCTCAGGGCTTGTGTGATCTCCTTCGGCATGAAGTGGGAGGATTGTCTTCCTTATGCTGAATTCTCCTACAACAACAGTTTTCAAGCAAGTTCGGGCAAGGCCCCATTTGAAATTCTGTATGGTAGGAAGTGCCGTACCCCTCTCAACTGGTCTGAAACCGGTGAACGTCAGCTTTTGGGAAATGACTTAATCACAGAGGCAGAGGAAATGTGCAAAGTCATTCGAGATAACCTCAAAGCAGCCCAATCCCACCAGAAGAGCTACTATGATAGTAAGCACCGTGATTTGGCTTTCGAGATCGGAGATCATGTTTACCTCCGCGTCTCTCCTATGAAAGGTACTCACCGCTTCGGTATCAAAGGGAAGCTTACCCCTAGATACATGGGACCTTTCAAGATCGTCAGCAAGAGAGGCGATCTCGCCTATCAACTCGAGATTCCTTCAAACTTTGCAAATGTTCATGACGTGTTCCATGTCTCTCAGCTCCGAAAGTGCTTCAAGACTCCTGACCGCACCGTCAACTTCGAAGACATTGAGCTCCAAGCAGATCTCTCTTATCGTGAGAACCCCGTTGCTATTCTTGAAGAGACTGAACGCAAGACTCGCAACAAGTCAATCAAATTCCTCAAAGTCAAGTGGTCACACCATTCCGACCGTGAAGCTACCTGGGAACGCGAGGATCACCTCCGTTCTGAGTACCCGGCATTATTTCAGTCCTAGATCTTGGGACGAGATCCTTTCGTAGTGGTGGAGTGTTGTAACACCCCGGATATGATTTTCCTAATATGTAATCCAACTCTTGCCGTTTCCGGCGTTAAGTTATTTTATTTTCTCAGGTTCGGGTTTTTGTCTACGTGTGTTGTTATCGTTGTCATGCATCTCATATCATGTCATCATGTGCATTGCATTTGCATACGTGTTCGTCTCATGCATTCGAGCATTTTCCCCGTTGTCCGTTTTGCATTCCAGCGCTTCGTTCTCCTCCGGTGGTCATTTCTACCTTTCTTTCATGTGTGGGGATTAAATATTTCCGGATTGGACCGAGACTTGCCAAGCGGCCTTGGTTTACTACCGGTAGACCGCCTGTCAAGTTTCGTACCATTTGGACTTCGTTTGATGCTCCAACGGTTAACCGAGGGACCGAGAATGCCTCGTGTGTGTTGCAGCCCAACACCCATCCAATTTGGCCCAAAACCCACCAAAACCCTCTCCATCATCTAGAGCGTTCGATCATGATCGCTTGGCCGAAAACCGCACCTCATTTGGACACTCCTAGCTCCTCCCATGCCTATATATAGACCCACTCCTGAAAATTCGGATCTCTCCCCCGAAACCCTAGCCCTCTTCTTCCTCCATGCGCCGGACAACATCCGCCGGCGCCGGACGTGTCCACTGCGCCCGCTGCCGCCACGTGGCACCTCGCCATTCACCCGACCGCCTCCCTCCGCAGCCGGCCCGTCGAGCCCAAGGCCGGCCCCCTAGGCCCGCGCGCCGCGCCCCCCCGCCCGGATCCTCCCGCGCCGCTTCCTCCCCGACTTCGGCCGCCGCTCCGCCGCGCCGGCGACCGCCACCTCGCCGGCCACCGCGCGCCCGGCCGCCGCCGACCCCGCCGACCTCGTCGCCTTGCCGCCCCGACCGGATCCGGATAGGAGACGACCGGATCCGGCGACCTCCTCTACTCCGGCGACGCCCTGTCCCTTCTCCGACGAGCCCGCCGCCGACCTCGGTTCGCGCGCCGGCGATCCAGATCTGAAACCCTAATTATTTTGCTATGTTCATCGCATTGTAACTTTGCACCCGTAGCTCCGTTTTGGGCATATAGCATATCAAAATGTTCGTCTCAGAGAGCACATCATTTCATCTCATTGCATCATTTTCATTTGAGTTCATCTTGATGCCCGAAATGCTGCTGGAAGAGTGCTATTTGGGATAATTGTCAGATCTGCTGCTCCAATTAGATATTTGTCATTTTTGCCATGATTATTGTGTGCATGATATGCCCCTGAGCTCTACATGTGTTTTGTTATATGTTTTGCCATCTTTCCAGAGGAGCAACCCATGTATTTTTGTGATGTGTGTGGTGACTAGCATAAGCTTGCAAAGTGGAGCATTCGTTAATGCTGATTTCAGTGACTTAGCAATTCCACTAAGTCCTTGGTCTGTTTATCTCATTATGCCATATGTTCATGTTGTTTCCTAGTGATCCGTGCCTATTTTGAGGATGATAAGTAAGGATGTTTTGTTAATCTTGTAGTTCTCTATCCATCCATGTATTTATTTGTAATTATGGAGCACCCTAGCTTGAGTCAATCAAGCTCTACTTTTGCTATTTCATGAATCTGGGCTAGCAATTTTGCCGAGGATGTTGTAGTTGATCCGTGCATGCTATGCTATTGTTCTTGCCATGTCTAGCTTGTATAATGTGTATTCTTGATGGGTGTATGCTTAGATTGTCATGACATGCTCTGTAGTGAGTGCATCGAGCTCGTAAACACGCCTACTTGATACCTGATTTGCATGCTTCAGTTTTTCACTAAGTCTGTGATCTGATTATGTTTTTCCCATGTTCACATGCTTGCAATTGTATTTTCTGATCCCTTTTGGCTCAAGGTCACTAAGGGACTTCTGTTAAGATCTTTGAGTAGCTCCATTCCATGCTTTACTTTGCCATGTTCAGGTCCTGTAGCATATAGTTTTCATGCTTCAAAGTGTGCTATCTGATCTGAAATTCCAGACAAGTGTTAATTTCACTAAGTCTGAAATCTGTTTACCAAATGCATTTTCGCCATGCTTGTTTGAACCTGTTAATGGATGAATTGGCCGTAGCTCAGTGTTCATCTTTTGTTAAGCATCATGAATGGATCCCTGCCATGTATTTTGTTGCCATGTTTGACTGCTGTAGCATGTTCATCTTGTTGCATTTCGATGGCTACTTGCTGTAAATCGCAGACCGGTGTCATATTTGAATTGCTTGTCATTTCCAAACCGTAACTCCGATTCCGGTGTTCTTTATATCGTTTTCAAGCGATTTCATCTCACCTTTCCAGTGGCACACTTGGATTTCCAAGTAGAGGCCAGGTTCATTCATTCCTTGTCAAATCTTGCATATGCATCACATATCGCATCCCGCATAGCATACCATATTTGCATCATATTGTTTGAGCTTTGCGCGTGGTTGATTGTGTCCTTGTTGCTTGTTTGTCTTGTTTGTGTAGAGCCGGGAGACGAGTTCGCTAACGAGGAGCCCGTTGAGTTTGCTTTCGAGAATCCAGTCAACACTGACAACTTTGCACGCAAGATGATCATACCCTCGAAATCACTACTATCTTTGCTTTGCTAGATGCTCGCTCTTTTCCTATGTCTATGCTACGATGCCTACCACTTGCTTATCATGCCTCCAAAATTGCCATGTCCAACCTCTAACCCACCATGTCCTAGCAAACCGTTGATTGGCTATGTTACCGCTTTGCTCAGCCCCTCTTATAGCGTTGCTAGTTGCAGGTGTAGTTTGGAGACCGTTCCTTGTTGGAACATTATTTACTGTTGGGATATCATTATATTGCCTTGTTATCTTAATGCATCTATATACTTGGTAAAGGGTGGAGCTCAGCCTCTCGCCTAGTGTTTTGTTCCACTCTTGCCGCCCTAGTATCCGTCATATCGGTGTTATGTTCCCGGATTTTGCGTTCCTTACGCGGTTGGGTTATAATGGGAACCCCTTGATAGTTCGCCTTGATTAAAGCTTTTCCAGCAATGCCCAACCTTGGTTTTACCATTTGCCACCTAGCCTATTTTTCCCTTGAGTTTCCGGAGCCCGAGGGTCATCTTATTTTAAACCCCCCCGGGCCAGTGCTCCTCTGAGTGTTTGTCCAACTTGTCAGCCGCCGGTGGCTACCAGGGGCAACTCTGGGCTGGCCTACCGGAAGTTTAGACAATCTGAGTGTGCCCTGAGAACGAGATATGTGCAGCTCCTATCGGGATTTGTCGGCACATTCGGGCGGTGTTGCTGGAATTGTTTTAACTTGTCGAAGTGTCTTGTAGAACCGGGATACCGAGTTTGATCGGAATGTCTCGAGAGGAGGTCTATTCCTTCGTTGACCGTGAGAGCTTGTCATGGGCTAAGTTGGGACTCCCCTGCACGGATTTGAACTTTCGAAAGCCGTGCCCGCGGTTATGGGCAGATGGGAATTTGTTAATGTCCGGTTGTAGATAACTTGAACCTTAACTTAATTAAAATGAATCAATCGTGTGAGTTATCGTGATGGCCTCTTCTCGGCGGAGTCCGGGAAGTGAACACGGTGTTGGAGTAATGCTTGCCGCAGGTTGCTCTATAGTTATTCGTTCGCGCTTTGCCTCCTCTTCTCGCTCTCTTTTGCGAATAGGTTAGCCACCATATATGCTAGTCGCTTGCTGCAGCTCCACATATTTTCCTTGCCTTACCTATAAGCTTGAATAGTCTTGATCGCGAGGGTGCGAGATTGCTGAGTCCTTGTGGCTCACAGATTACTTCCAAACCAGATGCAGGGCCTGATGATTCCGTTCCAGATGACGCGCTTGAGCTCAAGTGGGAGTTCGACGAGGACTCACGCCGATACTACGTGTCTTTCCCTGATGATCAGTAGTGGTGCCTAGTTGGGGTGATCGGGACCGTGTCGCATGTTGGGTTTATCTTTTATTTTGGCGCCGTAGTCGGGCCATGAGTGTTTGAATGTTGTAATGCTATTTATGTACTTTGATTGACGTGGCGAGTGTAAGCCAACTACGTATCTCCCCTTTTATTATCTATATTACATGGGATGTTGTGAAGATTGCCTAACTTGTGACATTGCTTTCAATGCGGTTATGCCTCTAAGTCGTGCCTCGACACGTGGGAGCTATAGCCGCATCGAGGGCGTTACATAGACCTCGCCGCCGCCGGTTTTTCTCGAAAAACCGATCGGTTTTCCGTCGGTTTTGTTCGTTTTTTTGTTTTGTTTTTTTGATAAATAGGTTTTTCTGGTTTATTTATTTAGCGAGCGTTCGCTCGTTCGTTCGTTTTAGCGAACACGTTTATCATTTAGATCAAGTTAACGAACATCCGTTCGTTAATTTATTCATCATTTTCTTTTTCTCAGATTAAATCCGTGATTTTTCTGATCGTGATTCCTGATCCGTTTTCCGTTCTAGTATAACTTTTCGCTCATTTATCGGAATCAGGCGATTCAAGCGCCTGGAGTTTCGTCTCAAAACCCTCTTTCGGTTTAACCAACTCAAACAAGTTTTTGCCACTATAAAAATTGCCCTAGATCCAGAATAGTAAACGAAGCTTGTTTCTTTTGCCGTTTGTCTTTCGTTGCTTCGTTCGATTTGATTCTTTTTGCCAACCGGAGTTCTTAAGTTGAACTTTCCGGTTAGATCTCTTATTTGAGTTTTACCTGTGCATTAGTTGAGTACTTATTGTATGCTTGTTTGTTTGTGATAGAGTACCTGGAGTGCGCCGCTTGCTACTTCGAATCGCTAGGTTTTGCGGATCATCAACAAGGCAAGTAACACTTTGATCATACTTCCAATTACCCAGTTTTATTGCATTAGATCAATCCTCACACCCGTGCATGTTTAGGATCTAATTAAATTGTGGGTTTGGGAAGTAGTTGAGGTAGTACCTATTACCTGTTTATTATCAAACCTTTGGGAGTTACTTCTATGTTTGCTTATTATGCTATGCTAGTAGACGTGGATTGGGTGAGTGAAATCCATGACAGATGTGAGATTGTTAAATTAAAGGTTTATCTAAGGTGGCAACTTAAATACACATCTGGGTGGATTGAGACACCTGGGTATTCCAGTGATTGCTTGTTTTCTTTTGGACCGCCACCCAGGCTCAAAGGGATCATGAGATTATTCATGCTAGACACTTCCGTGTGCAGCCACAAGCTATTATGGGCTCTAGCATAGTTGATTAAGTTGTGCAAACTCTTAGAGTGGTAGACTAGCAGATGTAGGGGAAAGTAGGTGTAACGGTCTACCCGTTCGTAAGGTGCTAGCGCTTCTGAAAGACTATGTCTCGGTCATCCGTTTCTCAAACACCATGTAGTGCGAGAAATCAAACGGAGGCAATCGAGTCTTGTGGGGAAAAGTGCGCAAACCTCTGCAGAGTGTATAAACTAATCATGGTTAGCCGTGTCCCCGGTTATGGACATCTTGAGTATCTAGTACCTGGATTATCATGTGAATCTCATCATTTTACTCTAAAATTAACTTTGTTGGGTTTTGCTTAAAGATGATGCTTAATTGGGATTGAGAATGCTGTCAACCATTCTCAATGTTTAACAGCCACCATGATAGTTAAATAAAATTTATTCCTTTGCAGTAGGGAAAAATTGGCTTTACGCAAAACTGTAACCATAGAGCTTTCCACCAGCCAAATATGCATGTAGTATAGCCTTATTCTTTCATTGCTCTCTATGTGTTACATTGCCAGCATATTCCATGTGCTGACCCGTTTCGGGATGCAACATTAATGTTGCAGACTTTTCAGACGACGATTAAGGTGCCTTTAGGTCGTGGTTCTATACTCAGTGATGCCGTTGGAGTTGATGGACTCACTTATCTTCCAAGCCTTCCACTATTATCGTTATTAGATGGCCTTAAGCCATATTTATTGTAATAAGTTCTCTGTTGAGACACTCGATGTAATAAGTGTGTGATTGCTACTCTGTTATAAATCCTTCAAGTACTGTGTGGTGTCAGCACTACTGATCCAGGGATGACACCTGAGCACAGAGATTGGACCATTTGAGGTCTGGTCGCTACATGGGTCATCCCAAAAGTAATGCCTCAAATCATAGAAGAACTCTTTCTTTTGCTGGTATGTGAAACTAGGTGGTATAAACTTAGCAACAATGTAATTAGCATAACCAGCATACCATGGAGCAGTATGAGAAGCATTTATGACATTTAATTGCTCACCAAGAAAGCTGTCATCAATAGGTAGTGGGTCATCAAGCACATTTTCTAATCTAGACAAGTTGTCTGTAACGGGGTTCTCAGCTCCTTTTCTATCAACAATATGCAAATCAAATTCTTGTAGCAAGAGAACCCATCTAATAAGTCTAGGTTTAGCATCTTTCTTTTCCATAAGATATTTAATAGCAGCATGATCAGTGTGAATAGTTACTTTAGAATCAACAATATAAGGTCTAAACTTATCACAAGCAAATACAACTGCTAAGAATTCTTTTTTAGTGGTAGCATAATTTCTTTGAGCATTGTCTAGAGTTTTACTAGCATATTGAATAACATTTAGTTTCTTATCAACTCTTTGTCCTAGAACAGCACCTACAACATAATCACTAGCATCACACATAATTTCAAAGGGTAAATTCCAATCAGGTGGCTGAACAATAGGTGCAGAGATCAATGCTTTCTTAAGTATTTCAAATGCCTCTACACAATCATCATCAAAGACAAATGGTATATCTTTTTGTAATAAATTAGTCAGAGGCCGAGAAATTTTTGAGAAGTCCTTAATGAACCTCCTATAAAAACCAGCATGACCAAGGAAACTTCTTATACCTTTGATGTCCTTGGGACATGGCATCTTTTCAATAGCATCAACCTTGGCTTTATCAACTTCAATACCTCTTTCAGAAACATTATGCCCCAAGACAATACCTTCATTAACCATAAAGTGACACTTTTCCCAATTCAAGACAAGATTAGTTTCTTCACATCTCTGCAAAACTCGATCAAGGTTGCTCAATCAATCATCAAAAGAAGATCCATAGACAGAAAAGTCGTCCATGAAAACCTCATAAATCTTTTCACAAAATCAGAGAATATAGCCATCATGCATCTTTGAAAGGTAGCAGGTGCATTACATAAACCAAAAGGCATACGTCTATAAGCAAAAGTACCAAAAGGGCATGTAAAAGTAGTCTTTGATTGGTCTTTGGCTGACACAGGTATTTGAGAGAAACGAGAATAACCATCTAGAAAGCAAAAATGTGTATGTTTGACAATCTTTCTAGCATTTTATCGATAAAAGGTAAGGGGTAATGATCTTTTTTAGTAGCCTTATTTAATTTGCGGAAATCAATTACCATCCTATAACCTGTAATAATTCTTTAAGGAATCAATTCATCTTTGTCATTAGGAATAACAGTAATACCTCCCTTCTTAGGGACACAATGGACAGGGCTTACCCACTGACTATCAGCAACGGGATAAATTATACCTGCCTCAAGGAGCTTTAGTATCTCCTTTCTTACCACTTCTTTCATTTTAGGATTTAGCTGATGTTGATGGTCACGAACTGGTTTAGCATCTTCTTCCAAATTAATTTTATGTTGACATAGAGTGGGACTAATGCCCTTAAGATCATCAAGAGTATACCCAATAGCAGCACGGTGCTTCTTCAGAGTTTTCAATAATCTCTCTTCTTCATGCTCTGAAAGGTTAGCACTAATTATAACAGGATATATCTTTTTCTCATCAAGATAAGCATATTTAAGAGTATCAGTTAACGGTTTAAGCTCAAACATGGGATCACCCTTGGGTGGAGGAGGATCCCCTAGGATTTCAACATGTAAATTCTTTTTTCAGAATAGGTTCCTATTTAAAGAATACTTCATCTAATTCCCTTCTTTCATTCATAAACATGTCATTTTCATGGTCTACCAAATATTGTTCTAAAGGATCACTAGGAGGTACGGCAATAGAAGCAAGACCAATAATTTCATCCTTACTAGGTAATTCTTCTTCACGGTGTTGTCTACTAAATTTAGAAAAATTAAATTCATGAGCCATATCATCTAAACCGATAGTAACAACATCTCTTTTGCAATCTATGGCAGCATTAACAGTATTTAAGAAGGATCTACCAAATATAATGGGACAAAAGCTATCTCGTGGGGAACCAAGAACAAGAAAATCAGCAGGATATTTAGTTTTCCCACACAAGACTTCAACATCTCTAACAATTCCCATTGGTGAAATAGTATCTCTATTGGCAAGTTTAATTGTGACATCAATATCTTCCATCTCAGCAGGTGCAATATCATGCATAACTTCTTGGTATAAGGAATAAGGTATTGCACTAGCACTAGCACCCATATCACATAAGCCATGATAACAATGATCTCCTATTTTAACAGAAATAACAGGCATGCCTACCACAGGTCTAGGTTTATCTTTATCACGGGGTTTAGCAATTCTAGCAGTTTCATCATAGAAATAAATAACATGCCCATCAATATTATCAGACAGGAGATCTTTAACAATAGCAATATTAGGTTCAACTTTAACTTGCTCAGGAGGTGTATATGTTTTAATATTGCTTTTACGAACTACAGTTGAAGCTTTAGCATGATCCTTTATGTAACGCCCCGAGACCGATGTGCCAGGTGTCCTCCAGTTATTCGCTGTTGTTGCCTTGTCATTGCTTGCGTGTCATGCATTGCATATCATGTCGTCATGTGCATTTCTTTTGCATACATGTTCGTCTCATGCATCCGAGCATTTTCCCCGTTGTCCATTTTGCATTCCGGCGCTCCGTTCTCCTCCGGTGGTCATTTCTACCTTTCTTTCGTGTGTGGGGATTAAACGTTTCCGGATTGGACCGAGACTTTCCAAGCGGCCTTGGTTTACTACCGGTAGACCGCCTGTCAAGCTTCGTACCATTTGGACTTTGTTTGATGCTCCAATGGTTAACCGAGGGACCAAAAGGCCTCGTGTGTGTGTTGCAGCCCAACAACCTTCCATTTTGGCCCAAAACCCACCAAAACCCCTTCCATCCTCTCGGTCGTTCGATCACGATCGCGTGGCCGAAAACCGCACCTCATTTGGACTCTCCCAGATCCCTCTACCTATAAATATGTCCTCCCCGTCCATTTTCGCGGACGAAACCCTAGTCTTCCTCTACCCCATGCCACCGGACACATCTCCGCCACCGGCCGGACATGTCCGCCGCCCTTAGCCACCTCACTTCAACCAATGGCGTTGCGCCACGTCGCCTTCCCTGCCGCCACAGCCAACCGGCATCTGCCACCTCACCCCACGCCGCGCCCTTTCTCTCCTCCCCCGCCGCCAGGCCCGTTGCGGCCCGGATCTGGCCCTCCGGGCCCGCTCCGCTGAGGCGCCGCGCCCCGCCGCCTGGGTCTCCCTGCCGCCTGTGACGTCAGCCGCGCCGCCGCCCTGTTCGTCGACGCTCGCCGCCGCCGCTTCTCCGTCACCGACCGGCGCCGCCTCCGCCGCGCAAGCTCGCCGCCGCCCTCGTCGCCCGGCCGCCGCCATTGCCTTGCGCCTCGCCGCCTCATCGCCGGCGCCCCGCCGCTTGTGCTCCGACGACCGCGCCCGCGCCGGCCCCGCCTCTTCTCGCCGCCGCCCGCGCCCTCGTCGTCGGCCATCGCCGGAAACGGCTACCTCACCGGAGTCCTCCTCCCTCGCCGGATCCGGGGAAGGTGGATGAGATCCACCAACCCCGGGAACCAAATGCAGCCCCTCGATCCGGATCTCCTCGTCCCGGATATCCTCGTCCCGTTGACTTTTCGCGGAGGTATAAATTCCACCAAGTCCCCGAGATTTCCATGTTTCATATGCCCATATTCATCATGTCGTAACTCCGCATCCGTAACTCCGATTTGAGCATGTAGCATATCAAAATGTTCGTCTCAGAGAGTACATCATTTCATCTCATTGCATCATTTTCATTTGAGTTCATATTGATGCCCGAAATGCTGTTGGAAGAGTGCTATTTGAGTTAGTTATCAGATCTGCTGCTCCAAATAGCTATTTGTCATTTTTGCCATGATTATTGTGTGCATGATATGCTCATGAGCTCTACATATGTTTTGTTATATGCTGTGCCATCTTTCCAGATGTGCAACCCATGTATTTTTGTGATGTGTGTGGTGACTAGCACAAGCTTGCAAAGTGGTGCATTCGTTAAGGCTGATTTCAGGGACTTAGCATTTCCACTAAGTCCTTGATCTGTTTATCTCAATATGCCATATGTTCATGTTGTTTCCTAGTGATCCGTGCCTCTTTTGAGGATGATCAGTAAGGATGTTTTGTTAATCTTGTAGTGCTCTATCCATCCATGTCTTTGTTTGCAAGTATGGAGCACCTAGCTTGAGTCAATCGAGATCTACTTTTGCTATTTCGTGAATCTGGGCAGATTGTCTACTTGTTAGCGATTTTGCCGAGGATGTTGTAGTTGATCCATGCATGCTACGTTGTTGTTCTTGCCATGTCTAGCTTATATAATGTGTATTCTTGATGTATGTATGCTTAGTTTGTCATGCCTTGCTCTGTAGTGAGTGCATCGAGCTCGTAAACAAGCCTACTTGATATCTGTTTTGCATGCTCCAGTTTTTCACCAAGTCTGTGATTGATTATGTTTTTGCCATGTTCACATGCTTGCCATGTATTTTCTGATCCCTTTTGGCTCAAGGTCACTAAGGGACTTTTGTTAAGCTCTTTGAGTAGCTCCATTCCATGCTTTACTTTGCCATGTTCAGGCCCTGTAGCTTATAGTTTTCATGCTCCAAAGTGTGCTCCCTGATCTGAAATTCCAGGCTTGTGTTAATTTCACTAAGTCTGAAATCTGTTTACCAAATGCATTTTTGCCATGCTTGTTTGAACCTGTTAATGGATGAATTGGCCGTAGCTCAGTGTTCATCTTTTGTTAAGCATCATGAATGGATCCCTGCCATGTATTTTAATGCCATGTTTGGGTGCTGTGGCATGTTCATCTTGTTGTATTTAGATGGCTACTTGTTGTATATCGCAGACCGGTGCCATATTTGAATTGCTTGCCATTTCCAAACCGTAACTCCGATTCCGGTGATCTTTATATCGTTTTCAAGTGATTTCATCTCACCTTTCCAGTGGCACACTTGGATTTCCAAGTTGAGGCCAGGTTCAATCATTCCTTGTCAAATCATGCATATGCATCGCATACCGCATCCCGCATATCATACCATGTTCATGTGTTGGTTGTTTACTATGTTGTGTGCTTCTTTCCGGTGTTTGCTTCTTCGGGTTGGTTCCGGTAACGTCGCGTTTGTGAGGACCCGTTCGTCTACATCCGTTTGTCTTCTTCATGGACTCATTCTTCTTCCTTGCGGGATTTCAGGCAAGATGATCATACCCTCGAAATCACTTCTATCTTTGCTTGCTAGTTGCTCGCTCTTTTGCTATGCCTATGCTACGATGCCTACCACTTGCTTATCATGCCTCCCATATTGTGAACCAAGCCTCTAACCCACCTTGTCCTAGCAAACCGTTGTTTGGCTATGTTACCGCTTTGCTCAGCCCCTCTTATAGCGTTGTTAGTTGCAGGTGAAGATTGAAGTTTGTTCCTTGTTGGAACATGGAGATGTTGTTCCTTGTTGGAATATGTTTACTTGTTGGGATATCACAATATCTCTTATTTAATTAATGCATCTATATACTTGGTAAAGGGTGGAAGGCTCGGCCTTATGCCTGGTGTTTTGTTCCACTCTTGTCGCCCTAGTTTCCGTCATATCGGTGTTATGTTCCCGGATTTTGCGTTCCTTACGCGGTTGGGTAATAATGGGAACCCCTTGACAGTTCGCCTTGAATAAAACTCCTCCAGCAATGCCCAACCTTGGTTTTACCATTTGCACTGACAACCTACCACCTTCCCTTGGGTTCTGCAGACTCAAGGGTCATCTTTATTTTAACCCCTCCGGGCCAGTGCTCCTCTGAGTGTTGGTCCAAACTAGAGTCCTGTGCAGCGCCCCCTCGGGGAAACTCGAGGTTTGGTTTTAGTTGTATGGAGAGCTCATCTGAGTGTGCCCTGAGAACGAGATATGTGCAGCTCCTATCGGGATTTGTCGGCACATTCGGGCGGTGTTGCTGGTTTAGTTTTACCATTGTCAAAATGTCTTGTAACCGGGATTCCGAGTCTGATTGGGTCTTCCCGCTAGAAGGAATATCCTTCATTGACCGTGAGAGCTTGTGATGGGCTAAGTTGGGACACCCCTGCAGGGATTTGAACTTTCGAAAGCCGTGCCCGCGGTTATGGGCAGATGGGAATTTGTTAACGTCCGGTTGTAGAAAACCTGAAGTTGACCTTAATTAAAATGCATCAACCGCGTGTGTGACCGTGATGGTCTCTTTCCGGCGGAGCCCGAGAAGTGAACACGGTGTTGGAGTAATGCTTGACGTAGGTTGTTCTAGGATCACTTCTTGATCATAGTTTCTCGATCGTGCTTTGCCTTCTCTTCTCGCTCTCTTTTGCGAATAGGTTAGCCACCATATATGCTAGTCGCTTGCTGCAGCTCCACCTCATACCTTTACCTTACCCATAAGCTTAAATAGTCTTGATCACGAGGGTGCGAGATTGCTGAGTCCCCGTGGCTCACAGATACTTCCAAAACCAGTTTGCAGGTGCCGATGTTGCCGAGCAGGTGACGCAACCAAGCTCAAGGAGGAGCTCGATGAAGACCTTGTCTTTTATGTTGATCCGCTTCCAGTTGATCAGTAGTGGAGCCCAGTCGGGACGATCGGGGATCTGTGTAGCATTTGGGGTAGTCTTCTTTTATTTTGGTTCCGTAGTCGGACCTTGATTGTATTAGGATGTTGTAATGCTTATTCATGTAATTGTGTGAAGTGGCGGTTGTAAGCCAACTATGTATCTCTTTCCCTTATGTATTACATGGGTTGTGTGAAGATTACCTCACTTGCGACATTGCTTTCAATGCGGTTATGCCTCTAAGTCGTGCTTCGACACGTGGGAGATATAGCCGCATCGAGGGCGTTACACTTTATCCTAACAGGGAAAGGTGGTTCTCAACATAAGAAGTGGGAACAATAGGATCATTATAAGTGATAGTCTTTTCTTCAACTTTAATAGGTGCAACTACTTTTACTTCTATGGGAGGATGATATTTAAACCACTTCTCCTTGGGGAGATCAACATAAGCAGCAAAAGATTCACAGAAAGAAGCTACTATCTCAGAGTCAAGTCCATATTTAGTGCTAAATTTACGAAAAATATCGGTATCCGTAAAAGATTTTACACAACTAGGTGTCATACCTGACTCCTTACCATTGTCGAGGTCCCAATCTTCAAAGTTGCGTTTAATTCTTTCCAATAAATCCCATTTGAATTCAATAGTCTTCATCATAAAAGTGCCCGCACCGGAAGTATCAAACATGGTGCGATTGTTACCAGAAAGCCGAGCATAAAAATTTTGAATAATCATTTCTCTTGAGAGCTCATGATTGGGGCATGAATATAACATTGATTTAATCCTCCCCCAAGCTTGAGCGATGCTTTCTCCTTCGTGAGGCCAAAAATTATATATGTAATTGCGATCACGATGAACAATATGCATAGGATAAAACTTCTGATGAAATTCCAATTTCAATTGTTTGTAATTCCAAGACCTCATATAATCACATAGCCTATACCATGTTGATGCATCTCCCCTCAAAGATAAAGGGAAGACCTTCTTCTTAACAACATCTTCGGGTACACCTACAAGCTTAAATAATCCACAAACTTCATCCACATATATCAGATGTTCATCAGGATGTTTTGTTCCATCTCCTAAAAAAGGATTAGCTAGCAGTTTTTCTATCATACCCGCAGGAACTTCAAAGCAAGCATCTTCATTTTCATTTTCATTTTTAGTAAGTTCAGTAGGTTGAGGAGCAACTCTTTGCTCTACTGGTCGGGGTGAAGATACCCCAAACAAGCCCCTCAGAGGATTACTTTCCATAGTAACAAGTGACAGTAAATTTCAGCACACTATATAAATTTTTCCTTACCAAATTCCACCTACCAAAGGCGCTTCAATCCCTGGCAACGGTGCCAGAAAAGAGTCCTTGATGACCCACAAGTATAGGGGATCTATCGTAGTCCTTTCGATAAGTAAGAGTGTTGAACCCAACGAGGAGCAGAAGGAAATGATTAGCGGTTTCCAGCAAGGTATTCTCTGCAAGTACTGAAATAAGTGGTAACAGATAGTTTTGTGATAGGATAATTTGTAACGAGCAACAAGTAACAAAAGTAAATAAAGTGCGGCAAGGTGGCCCAATCCTTTTGTATCAAAGGACAAGCCTGGACAAACTCGTATATGATGTAAAGCGCTCCCGAGAACACATGGGAATATCGTCAAGCTAGTTTTCATCATGTTCATATGATTCGCGTTCGGTACTTTGATAATTTGGTATGTGGGTGGACCGGTGCTTGGGTGCTGCCCTTACTTGGACAAGCATCCCACTTATGATTAACCTCTATTGCAAGCATCCGCAACTACAACAAAAGTATTAAGGTAAACCTAACCATAGCATGAAACATATGGATCCAAATCAGCCCCTTACGAAGCAACGCATAAACTAGGGTTTAAGCTTCTGTCACTCTAGCAACCCATCATCCACTTATTACTTCCCAATGCCTTCCTCTAGGCCTAAACAATGGTGAAGTGTCATGTAGTCGACGTTCACATAACACCACCAGAGGAGAGACAACATACATCTCATCAAAATATCGAACGAATTACCAAATTCACATGACTACTAATAGCAAGACTTCTCCCATGTCCTTAGGAACAAAAGTAACTACTCACAAAGCATAAACATGTTCATAATCAGAGGGATATTAATATGCATATAGGATCTAAACATATGATCTTCCACCAATTAAACCAACTAGCATCAACTACAAGGAGTAATTAACACTACTAGCAACCTACTAGCACCAATCCCGGACTTAGAGACAAGAATTGGATACAAGAGATGAACTAGGGTTTTGAGATGAGATGGTGCTGATGAAGATGTTGATGGATATTGCCCTCTCCCAATGAGTGGAGCGTTGGTGATGACGATGGCGATGATTTCCCCCTCCGGGAGGGAAGTTTCCCCGACAGAACAGCTCGCCGGAGCCCTAGATTGGTTCCGCCTCATGGCGGCGGAGTTTCGTCCGAGAAGATGGCTTATGATTTTTTTCCCATCGAAAGACTCCATATAGCAGAAGATGGCTACCAGGGGGTCCACGAGGTAGGGGGCGCGCCCAGGGGGGTAGGGCGCGCCCCCACCCTCGTGGGCAGGGTGTGCCCCCCTGGTGAAGTTCTTGCTCTCAGTTTTTATTATATATTTGGAAAACATCTTCCGTCAAGTTTCAGGACTTTTGGAGCTATGCAGAATAGGTCTCTAATATTTGCTCATTTTCCAGCCCAGAATCCCAACTGCCGGCATTCTCCCTCTTTATGTAAACCTTGTAAAATAAGAGAGAATAGGCATAAGTATTGTGACATAATGTGTAATAACAGCCCATAATGCAATAAATATTGATATAAAAGCATGATGCAAAATGGACGTATCAATGAACCAATGCACAATCACAGTAGTTCTCCCTTTACTACCTTAGCCGATATAGTGGAACATAAGGTAGCAAGCATAGGAGCCGGGCAGCCCAACTATTGACCAAAGACATGATTCGGAGTCAATGCATATAGTGCTAAATTCGGGGTGCTGAACTATACTGTAGAAAGTGTTCGGACTTTTGTTGCCATAGTGTGGGGTGCTATGAAGCCCATGGCAAACATGAAATGTACCAAAGTGTACGGGTGCTACCTGATAGGGTTACCCACAGGGGAGAAGAAGGAAAAAAAGAAAAAAAGAAAGAAAATAGAAAGGGTGCAAAGATGATAAGCTGGGGCCCTAAAGCTCCAGCCGCAAACTGTTTTCGTTGTAATTTGATTAATACATCAAGGCACATTGATACAAGTAGTGCGATAAGCAACATGCTATTTAACATGCCAAAAACCAAAGGAGAGCTGCATGTGGGTCCTGAAAAATAGGTAGAGTGATCGTGAATGAGACCACCTAGAAAGTCCCCCATATGTCTGCGTTTCTTGCCGTCATTGTGTGTTTGTCCTTCAAGAGGACCGATGATCAGACCACAAGATGGGGCCTACAGGATTGAGACCTGAAAAAGGGAAAAAGTAAAAGTGAAAGTATGTGTGTATCCGGTGCCGGTTGAGCCGTACTGTGGATCACAGGCTAGCTATGCCTCCGTCAATGTCCATGGAATTTTGAGTGCGTAGTTATGTACGCGCTACACGAATGCCACCACTTGATCGGGACTAAGATGGAGGCAGGATTGCTAGTCGAGCTCTTGACGAACCGAGTTGTCCTGCTATAGGGTATTTCGGACCCTCTTAACGGTGTCTGTGGGCTCAGCAGCCGAATTAAGGTTCTGCTTGAGAAGGCCGCTCTGTACTTCTACTGCTAAGGTGACTGTGTGCTCTTCTGTACGGAGGGAGCGTTCCGTATTTCCATTGATCGTTATGACGCCACGTGGACCGGGCATCTTGAGCTTGAGATAAGCATAGTGTGGCACTGCATTGAATCAAGCAAATGCGGTTCGTCTGAGTAGTGCATGATAGCCGCTGCGAAAGGGAACGATATCAAAGATTAACTCCTCACTTTGGAAATTGTCCGGAGATCCGAAGACAACCTCTAGTGTGATTGAGCCCGTAGAGCGGGCCTCTACACCTGGTATGACTCCTTTGAAGGTAGTCTTTGTGGGCTTGATCCATGATAGATTAATGCCCATTTTTCGTACTGTATCCTGATAGAGCAGATTGAGGCTGCTACCTCCGTCCATAAGGACGCGCGTCAGGTGAAATCTATCAATGATTGGGTCGAGGTCTAGTGCGGCTGAACCGCCATGACGGATACTAGTCGGATGATCCCGACGATCAAAGGTGATCGGGAATGACGACCATGGGTTGGATTTTGGGGCGACTGGCTCTATCATGTAGACGTCCCTTAGTGCGCGCTTGCGCTCCCTTTTGGGGATGTGTGTAGCATAGATCATGTTCACTGTTTTGACTTGAGGAGGAAATGTCTTCATCCCCCCTGTGTTCGGCTGCCGGGGCTCCTCGTCGTTGTCCTTGCTTTGTGATCCCTTTTCCCTGTTCTCGGCATATAGTTTGCCGGCCTGTTTAAAAACCGAGCAATCTCTGTTAGTATGATTGGCTGGTTTGTCTGGGGTGCCATGTATCTGGCACGGGCGATCGAGTATGCGGTCCAGGCTGGATGGTCCCTGATTGTTTCTTTTGTACGGTTTCTTCCGCTGTCTGGACTTGGAGCCGCTGAATCCGGCGTTGACAGTAGTGTCGTCGGTATTATCACCATAGCTTTGGCGTTTGTGTCTGTTACGTCAGATCTTGCCATTGTTGTTTTTGACCTCTGAGGGGCCTGCATCGCTAGCTGTGTTTTACTACGAGCCAGCCAACTGTCCTCACCCGCGCAAAAGCGGGTCATGAGTGCTGTAAGGGCTGCCATAGATTTTGGCTTTTCTTGGCCGAGGTGGCGGGTGAGCCATTCATCGCGGATGCTATGTTTAAGGGCCGCTAGGGCTTCGGCATCCGGACAGTCGATGATCTGGTTCTTTTTGGTTAGGAACCTAGTCCAGAATTTCCTGGCTGACTCTCCAGGTTGTTGAACTATGTGGCTTAAGTCATCGGCGTCTGGTGGCCGGACATATGTACCTTGGAAGTTGTCGAGGAAGGCTTCTTCCAAGTCCTCCCAGCTGCCGATAGAATTTTCAAGAAGGCTGTTTAACCAGTACCGACCTGGTCCTTTAAGCTTTAGTGGGAGGTATTTGATAGCGTGGAGGTCATCTCTGCGGGCCATGTGGATGTGGAGGATGAAGTCCTCGATCCATACCGTGAGATCAGTTGTCCCGTCGTATGATTCAATATTCACGGGTTTGAACCCTTCGGGGAATTCGTGATCCATTACTTCATCAGTGAAGCAAAGAGGGTGCACAGCGCCTCTATATCTGGCCGCATCGTAAAGTAGCTCCGATGGAGCCCGTCTGCGGTTGTTGGCTCGGATGTGACTAGGTTGGCACGTCCGATTAGCTAGCCATCGTCACGAGTCGAGGAACGTCCTCGCGATCCGTAAATTGATCGGGTATATCCTGCTTTACTATCCAGGGTCTGCCAAAGGTCATATGTATGACCCCGCACTATTTTTTCTCTATTTTTACGTGGCGGTGGGGCAGGCTGTTGTTCGGCCTGAGTTGCCGCTCTATCCCGACCACGCGGTGGTCGGTCCACCACACTGTCCCGACCGCGTAGTGGTCGATCAGCCACATTACGCGAGGGAGGTATGGGCTCCGGCGCCTCTTCATCGAACTGAGGTAGCAACCTTCGCTTCGGGTAACTCTTGGCTGGGCATCTGAGGCCGTATTCTTCGGCTGCCAGAACATCAGTCCACCTGTCGACGAGCAGATCTTGGTCAACATGAAGTTGCTACTGCTTCTTTTTCAGGCTCCTTGCGGTGGCTATTAGCTGTCGCTTGAAGCACTCCTACTCGAGAGGTTCCTCACGCACGATGAAATCTTCGATGCCGAGGCTTTCCTCATCCTCGGAGGGCGGAAGATAACTACCGTCCTCTGAGTCGTTGGGCCTGACCTGTTCGTCGGGGCTGGCTTGCCCATTTTCTTGCTCCTCGTGTTCGGATGTTACCTCAGCAAGGTCTTCATTATTTTCGGCATCGTCCGGAGTATTATTTTCTCCGGTGCCAGCATTGCTGTCTTTTGAACGATGTGACTTAGAGCGGCGCCAAGGACGCCGACGTTTTTGCTGTGTCTCAGGAGGTTTATTCTCGACTGGATTTTCTTTGTCATCATCGTTGATTGTTTTGGGTGTGTCCACCATGTACACATCGTACAAAGAAGTGGCCGTCCAGCGTCTAGTAAATGGTGGATTTTGGTTTTGCTCCTCATTAGTATCGTCGTCCATATTATCGATGTCTTCGAAGCTGTAATCAAGCATGTCGGTTAAATCCTCGACAGTGGCTATAAAGTGGGTGGCGGGTGGGAAGTGAATTTCCCTACCATCAGCTTCTAGTTCGAACCGGATATAGTTCGGCTGTGACTCCCACAATAAGGATAGATTTTTTAATGAATTCCGCACATCGCCCAAGGGTGAGTGCCAAAAGATGTTTGTGGCGCTGAATTCGGTGATCGATAACCGATCATGCTCGATACGCGCGGACGCACATAGTTCAGAACTTTTAACCAGAGACGAGCCCGAGGTTCCGGTGACACAGGCATTACCAGAGGCTAGGTCTGTGTACGGCTCCAATGCCAGGGAGTCTGCGGCCTCCGTGACGGGGTTAAGCTTCCTGTCCTCGGATGGCGCGACCTGCTCCGGATCTAAGGCCAGAGCGGTTATAGGTGCAATTTCCTGGGTATGGCCCGATGACATATCTAAGTCATGTTCATCGAGGTGAAGGGGAGCGATTGCCGTGGTATCGAATTCGTCGAAGATCAAGTCTCCGCGGATATCCGCGATGTAGTTCAGCTCCCGAATCTGACCTGACGGCCAGGGGCGTAGGTGTCGATCTGCTCTAGATGGCCAAGCGAGTTGGCCCATAGTGCGAAGCCGCCGAACACGAAGATCTGTTCGGGGAGGAAGACCTCCCCTTGGATAGCATTGTTGTGGGTGATTGAAGGAGCCATCAAACCTTTTGAGGACGACACAGTGGAACTCTCAACGAAAGCACCAATGTCGGTGTCAAAACCGGCGGATCTTGGGTAGGGGGTCCCGAACTGTGCGTCTAAGGTCGATGGTAACAGGAGACAGGGGACACGATGTTTACCCAGGTTCGGGCCCTCTCTACGGAGGTAATACCCTACTTCCTACTTGATTGATCTTGATGAATATGAGTATTACAAGAGTTGATCTACCATGAGATCGTAATGGCTAAACCCTAGAGGTCTAGCTTGTATGGCTATGGTAATGAATATCTCTCCCCTCCGGACTAAGTCCTCCGATTTATATAGACACCGGGAGGATCTAGGGTTACACAAGGTCGGTTACAAAGAAAGGAATCTACATCTTTGGTCGCCAAGCTTGCCCTCCACGCCAAGGAGAGTCCCATCCGGACACGGGTGCAATCTTCGGTCTTCGTATCCTCATAGCCCATCAGTCCGGCCCATGGCTAACAGGCCGGATGCCGGAGGACCCCTTAGTACAGGACCCGCTCACTGGTAGGAGTTGCGAAATTGTCCCTAAGCAATTGACTACTTTACTAGACCGATAACAAGTTCTATGTGGGAGAAGCCACTGCTAGCATGTCATCCCTGACTTGGAATTCTATGCACTTATGATTGGAACTATTAGCAAGCATCCGCAACTACTAACGTTCATTAAGGTAAAACCCAACCATAGCATTAAGATATATTGGCCCCCCTTCAATCCCGCATGCATCAATTTCTATGCTAGGTTGAAGCTTTTGTCACTCTTGCCATCCAATACATAGTCCTATCAACATACAACTAACCTATGGTGTGATCCACGCGCGCTCTTATATGATGGGCACCAAAGGACATCAACATAACCACAAGCAATTTAAACCAATCATAGCAATTCACCAATTACCGATAGGACAACGAAAATCTACTCATACATCATAGGATGACAACACATCATTGGATAATAATATGAAGCATAAAGCACCATGTTCAAGTAGAGGGTATAGTGGGTTGCGGGAGAGTGGACCGCTATAGATAGAATGGGGAAGGTGATGAAGATGTTGGTGAAGATGACGGAGGTGTTGGTGTAGATCGTCGTCACACGATGATGGCCCCGGCGGCGTTCCGGCGCCACCGGGAGAGAGGGGGAGAGGGCCCCCTTCTTATTCTTCTTTTTCTTCTTCTTCTTCTTCTTGACCTTCTCCCTAGATGGGAGAAGGGTTTCCCCTCTGGTCCATGGCTTCCATGGCGGCGGAGGTGTGAGAGCCCCTCCGAGATTGGATCTGTCTCTCTGCCTCTCTCTGTTTCTGCGTTCTCTAATTTTGCCCTTTCACCATTTCTTATATTCCCGGAGATCCGTAACTCCGATTGGGCTGAAATTTTAACACGATTTGTATTCGGATATTGGCTTTGTTGCGGCGAAAGAAGGGCACCAACCGCCTTACAGAGTGGCCACGAGGGCCTAGGGCATGCCTGACCCCCTAGGGCGCACCCCTCACCCTCGTGGGCCCCTCGGGCATTGTCTCGCGTTGGTTCCACTTCCCAAAATTCACATATATTCCAAAAAAATCTCCGTCAGTTTTTATCACCTTTGGACTCCGTTTGATATGGATTTTCTGTGAAACAAAAAACATGCAACAAACATGAACTGGCACTAGGCACTGGATCAATATGTTAGTCCCAAAAATAGCATAAAAAGTTGCCAAAAGTATATGAAAGTTGTATAATATTGGCATGGAACAATCAAAAATTATAGATACGACGGAGACATATCAGTGGGCAGAGGCTCTCAGCACCGTACTTGCACCAAAGGCCGGTCGCACCGTACTTGCACCGGACGCCCGCTGTCGGTGTCAAAACCGACAGATCTCGGGTCGAGGGTCCCGAACTGTGCGTCTAAGGATCGATGGTAATAGGAGACAGGGGACACGATGTTTACCCAGATTCAGGCCCTCTTGATGGAAGTAATACCCTACTTCCTGCTTGGTTAACTTTGATGAGTATAGGGGTTACAAGAGTTGATCTACCTCGTGATCGTATGTTGTGGTCTAAACCCTACTGGTATGATGAGTAATGTCATAATAATCTACCTACTAGCCTGGCCTCGGTTTATATAATGTACCAGAGGCCTAGGATAACAAGAGTCCTAGTCGAATACGCCGGTGGAGAGGAGTTCCTGTCTTGATCACCAAGTCTTGTGGAATCTTCCTCGTGTATACATCGGTATCCGAACTGGCCCATGAGCATACGGCCATGGGGGTCCTCGGCCCAATCCAACTGATTGGGAGACGACATGGTGAGTACCCCCTAGTCCAGGACACCGTCAGTAGCCCCATGAACCGGTTTTCAAGTTGGGGACGCTCCTCGATTCTTCCGAACTGTTCTTCATCTTCGGTCGTCGGTCTTGAAAACTGGTTCAACAAATCTTGCCATCTTCGATCTTGAGGATCGCCCATGTAAATCCAAAGAGTTTACACGTCAGGTATCCGAGGAGCCCCTTTAAGTTCTCGGCCTTTATCAATGCCTTCTTATTTTTGTGCCACACCTCGGGTTTGAAGTTGTTCCCGGGCAACAGCGTCCTCTTACGTCTGAGCTCCAACGCCGAACTGCATTCGATGTATCTTTTGCAGTCGAGCACCAACGCCGGACTGCTTCCGAGTTCCAACGCCGGAATGTATCCGAGCTCCAACGCCGGACTATGTCGAGGCTCCAATGCCGGACTGTATCCCAGCTCCAACACTGGACTATATCCGAGGTGTCATAAATTACCTTGGTTCCGAAAAGTTGAAGGGGTTTAGCCGAGCTTAATGCCTGAAATGCCCTCTATGGAGCCAGCCACTAGCGCCCGAGCTTTATGCCGGACTGCTTCCGAGGTGGTGCACCACCCCGACTGCGGCCCGATTTTTTGTCAATATTTTTGATTGGTGCAATTTATTCTGTGCCGAGATATATATCCAGTAGCTCTGAAGGTGTGTATCGGTCTAAAACCTGAGATGCACTTGAAGGATGACATAAGACCGCTGATCCCAGTAGCCCCTGAGACTCAGGTTGATTTACAAAATTGGCCTGAGGATCAACTCCTAGCTCGGCAGAATACTTTGGGACACAAAAAGCGGTGTGCAAATTCCTCGAGACTCAGGTTGGGTGCGGCCGACCAACCTGAGGATCATAATCTCCTCGAAAGCTATATTGCACTTTAAATTTTCTGCATTCTATTGTCAATGCAGTAGCCCCCGCGACACTGGTCGGGTGGCAACACCAGATCAGGGGATCGATACGCCCCTTTCAATATTAGTGAATGATAAGCCCGAAGCCTAGTAGCCCCGAGCCTTAATGTGGGCACGGGTGGCCGAATTAAGGATCGATATCCAGAGTAAAACCACAAATTATGTGTAATGATTATATGTATCCAAGTACTTTACATCATTAATGCTCGGATCCGCATTGTACAAAACTTTGTTGACCGACCATCGGCTTCAACCTCCTCGGCCAGAAGCCGGGGAGTGTTTGTCCTACTTTATAAAGCCATTATATGGGCAAATATTTATGGAAAACAAGGCAATCCGGCCATACGATTTTACAAACAAAGGTACGCGGAGAGATATGTTATATTACTTAATGTAAGAAACATGTTCCAAGGAAAATAGTCCCGCTATTGGTTCCTTTCTTTGGGTCGTCATGCTTATCATGATCATGAAACCTTACCTCCGATCAATGTGGGAGGAAAATATTGAGGATTTAGTTCGGGGATAGTTCTCGAACTCTGTGGTATTAATGAACCAATTTTTTTACTTCCGTCATTGCCGACCAATGTGATCCTTTAAGATCGCTAGCTTTTAGCTTCACCCAGTCTGAGGTACTAACTCGGATGACTCGGTAGTAACAATCACAGAGGAGCTCCGTTTACCGCCTAGCCGAACAATCGGGAACATAGGGGTAAGCACAGGAGCCAGGCAACCTAGCTTGGCAAAAATCTTAAGTCAAATTGATGCATATTTATGGCTTTATAACAATGATTACAAAAGTCAGCCCTTGTATATTAAATACAAATGACGATGATATGTTTATTTTGAATCTGTTGTGATCATTTATCAGTTGAAAGTGGCCCATCGTCGACTTCTACCCCTTTGTAGATACTATGCAGGGTGTCTCTGCAATAACAAGACAAACCTTAGCCGACGTCTCGGTGCCCGAAGGCGGTTGTGTTAGCGGAAACGAGGCAATCAGATATGCGGGCTTTATAACTTTCACTTAGTATTAGGAGCTTTAAACTAGGGAAGCTAGCTATGAGCCCCTGGTTAGTGTTTGGCGACATCTGAGGTCAAGCCGTAAACACTTCGACCAATGTTATGAACGGCCCGTCATTTAACATAGTCATCGGATCGCTGACCAGTTTACACTTATTGTGACAGTCAGTTTCTGGCTTTCTCCACTGAGGTGCTTAACCATGCGAGCTGGAAGCACAATCGCAGTGGTTCTCCCATTTCACACCTAGCCGAACAAAGCGGAACGTAGGAGGCAAGCATAGGAGCCGACCAACCCAACTATTTGACCGAAGACACAATTTGAAACCGATGCATATATAGCAATATCCGAGAATGTTTTTGCCGAATCTCTAAAGGTGTCCGGTGTTGCACTGCGATACTTATGCTGGAAACACACAAATAGTTTAAAAGTGCCATAGCCTTGGAAAACCAAAAAAATGTCAGTAAAAACTTGACGTCCGAACAAGATCAAGTGTTCGGTGCCAATCCGAAAATTGGAAAAAATTGTGCTTTTGCCATGCTTTAACATGACACATCCGATCAACACTTCAAGCGGGCTAGCCTATGGCTTCAAGCTCCCTATCCCAAAGGCGGAGTACTTCTTCGAGGCCAGTTTAGCGAACTAAACTCGAGCGGCTTTTTAGAGAGAAGAGAGGCTAACTGGCTATTGACCATACACTCGAGTCGAAAAAGGAGCGGTAGAAAAAGACTTTGCAACGGCCAAGAAGAAAACACATTTACTATTAAACAGCTCATATACATTTTAAGAGCCCCCAAGTGACTTGGGCAAAAGAATTTTATGTATAATGATTGTATGTACCGAAGTACTTATATCATATCTGTGTTCACCCGGACTTTAAACGCGTCTTAACCGACCGTCGGCTTCTCCCTCTTCGGTCAAGGGACGAAAAGTGTTATGTACTCCACCTGTCGAGAATATCAACGGTGTTTCCGATAACCAGGCAATCAGGCCATAAGGCTATAACAGAAAAAGCGCGCTCAGGGAACTTATGCTATATTACTAACGAAGTGTAAGAAGCATCTTCGAAGAAAATAGTACCCCCACCGATACCATTCTTCGGTTGCTTATTGTTACTATGAGACTTGTGCAATAGATTTTTTGTACTCATGAGTTCCGTTGTGTGCCGACCATGATTGAAAACAATAAGAGCGCTAGCTTTTGGCTTCACCCAGTCTAAGGTCCGAGCTCGGATGACCCGACCATGACAATCGTAGAGGGGCTCCCTTTACTCCCTAGCCAATCAATCGGGAACATAGGGGTAAACATAGGAGCAAGGCAACCCAGCTTGCGGAACACTTAAGTCAATATGGTGCATATTGTGGCATAATACACGAACAAGGAACGAAACCATACAAGTATAATCATATGCAAGAGGAAGGGCTTCATAAAGGAAGCCCCCAAATAAACGGGGTATTTGAATTTATTTGCAACAAACAAGGTTTTGACAAAGAAAGTTTTTCGCAAATGACTTTTTGTCAAAAAGCATAATGCTTGGTCGAACCGAACGAAATTTAAAACTGAAGGTTTTTAAGCATGGAAGTGATACGTCTCCAACGTATCTATAATTTTTTATTGTTCCATGCTATTATATTATCTGTTTTGGATGTTAATGGGCTTTATTTTACACTTTTATATTATTTTTGGGACTAACCTATTAACCGGAGTCCCATCCCAAATTGCTGTTTTTTTTGCCTATTTCAGTGTTTCGTAGAAAAGGAATATCAAACGGAGTCCAAACGGAATGAAACCTTCGGCAACGTGTTTTTCTCAACAAACGTGATCTAGGAGACTTGGAGTGGATGTCAAGAAACAATCGAGGAGGCCACGAGGCAGGGGGCGCGCCTACCCCCCTGGGCGCGCCCTCCACCCTCGTGGGCCCCTCGCTGCTCAACCGACCTACTTCTTCCTCCTATATATATCCACGTACCCCGAAAACATCCACGAGCACCACGAAACCCTATTTCCACCGCCGCAACCTTATGTACCCAAGAGATCCCATCTTGGGGCCTTTTCCGGAGCTCCGTCGGAGGGGGAATTGATCACGGAGGACCTCTACATCAACTCCATGGCCCCTCCAATGATGTGTGAGTAGTTTACCTCAGACCTACGGGTCCATAGCTAGTAGCTAGATGGCTTCTTCTCTCTCTTTGGATCTCAATACAAAGTTCTCCTCGATTCTCTTGGAGATCTATTCAATGTAATCTTCTTTTGTGGTGTGTTTGTCGAGATACGATGAATTGTGGGTTTATGATCAAGTCTATCTATGAACAATATTTGAATCTTCTCTGATTTCTTTTATGTATGATTGGTTATCTTTGCAAGTCTCTTTGAATTATCAGTTTGGTTTGGCCTACTGGATTGATCTTTCTTGCAATGGGAGAAGTGCTTAGCTTTGGGTTCAATCTTGCGGTGCTCGAACCCAGTGACAGAAAGGGAACCAACACGTATTGTATTGTTGCCATCGAGGATAAAAAGATGGGGTTTACATCATATTGTATGAGTTTATCCCTCTACATAATGTCATCTTGATTAAGGCGTTACTCTGTTCTTATGAACTTAATACTCTAGATGCATGCTGGATAGCGGTCGATGTGTGGAGTAATAGTAGTAGATGCAGGCAGGAGTCGGTCTACTTGTCACGGACGTGATGCCTATATACATGATCATGCCTAGATATTCTGATAATTATTCGCTTTTCTATCAATTGCTCGACAGTAATTTGTTCACCCACCGTAATACTTATGCTATCTTGAGAGAAGGCACTTGTGAAACCTATGGCCCTCGGGTCTATTTTCCATCATACAAGTTTCCCATCTATTTTATTTTGCAATCTTTACTTTCAAACTATATCATAAAAATACCAAAAATATTTATCTTATTATTATCATCTCTATCAGATCTCACTCTAGCAAGTGGCTATGAAGGGATTGACAACCCCTTTATCGCGTTGGTTGCGAGGTTCTTATTTGTTTGTGTAGGTACGAGGTGACTCGCGCGTGGTCTCCTACTGGATTGATACCTTGGTTCTCAAAAACTGAGGGAAATACTTACGCTGCTTTACTGCATCACCCTTTCCTCTTCAAAGGAAAACCAACGCGGTTCTCAAGAGGTAGCAAGAAGGATTTCTGGCGTCGTTGCCGGGGAGATTTACGCCAAGTCAAGACATACCAAGTATCCATCACAACTCTTATCCTTTGCATTACATTATTTTCCATTTGCCTCTCGTTTTCCTCTCCCCCACTTTACCCTTGCCGTTTTATTCGCCTCTTTTTCCTTCCTGCCTTCTTTGTGCTTGTTCTTTTTGCAATATGTTGCCATCATGTCTGAAACTGGGGAGGTTATCGTTGATAAGGATAATAATATGGGAAACTTCGATGCTATTGATGATCCTCTTGAAAATCCTATTATTTTACACACTAAAAACTCTCGGATTGGTAGCGGTAATATTATTGGGAAGGGAGTTATTCAAGATTTCTTTACTTGTGCCGGTGCTTTGCGCATCATGAGCGGATCTATCCTTCATAAAACTAGTAGTCTCGCAGATGCTATATCTTTGCTCATAGTTGAACTTGAACGACAATTTTTACATATGCACCCTTCCATACAAAGGATTTTCCTAGAATTTTCTAATATTGAGCATTCTTCTATTAAGCGGGCAGCAACCATCTTCTTAGCTCATGAGTTTAGATTTATAATAAAAGAAGCCAATGAAATTTTTGCGCATTATAGGGTGGATGCTGGCCGTCCTCCCATAGAAGCAATCCTTTTTTATCAAGAAGACACTATGCATTTACGATCTTTAGATCATGTTGC
Organism: Triticum dicoccoides; assembly: GCF_002162155.2. NCBI lineage: Eukaryota > Viridiplantae > Streptophyta > Magnoliopsida > Poales > Poaceae > Triticum > Triticum dicoccoides. Next base: position 377,253,824 of record NC_041380.1, on the reverse strand, counting down.
TTTTAATGAAAACCTTAGAGAAAAGGTTCCTACTGATGCTCTTGTTAATAGCATCTCTGAACTTAATGATAATTTTGCTATTCAGAACAATGGGCTAGGTTTTTCCCTTGGACAAAGGCTCATGACTTTTTGCCAAAAGAATGCTTATAATGATGAATTTGTTGTTCAATATGAGGGGCCAAAGGAGGAACCAACACCTCCCGAACTTGATCTTGGGGACTTTTGTCCCATTAAATTTAGCCCTTTTGATTACTTTTGCTCGCCACAAAGAAAGCTTGTTGACGAACATAGGGAGTATGAGATGAGTTTTCGCGATTTATCTTATCATTATCATGGTAATACCTAGATCTATCCTTGCTTTTATGCCTAGCTAGGGGCGTTAAACGATAGCGCTTGTTGGGAGGCAACCCAATTTTATTTTTATTCCTTGCTTTTTGCTCCTGTTTAGTAATAAATAATTTATCTAGCCTCTATTTTGGTTGTGTTTTTGTGTTTAATTAGTGTTTGTGCCAAGTAGAACCGTTGGGAAGACTTGGGGAAAGTCTTTTTGATCTTGCTGTAAAAAACAGAAACTTTAGCGCTCACGAGAATTGCTGCCATTTTTATTGGAGAGTTCTATTTAGTTAATTATTTTTACAGATGATTAAATGATAAATTCCTCACGTCCAGCAATTTATTTTAGAATTTTCGGGGTTCCATAAGTTTGCTTTAGCTACAGATTACTACAGTCTGTTGTGTTTTTGACAGATTCTCTTTTTCGTGTGTTGTTTGCTTATTTTGATGAATCTATGGCTAGTAATAGAGTTTATAAACCATAGAGAAGTTGGAATACAGTAGGTTTAACACCAATATAAATAAAGAATGAGTTCATCACAGTACCTTGAAGTGGTGTTTTGTTTTCTTTTGCTAACGGAGCTCACGAGATTTTCTATTTGAGTTTTGTGTTGTGAAGTTTTCAAGTTTTGGTTAAAGATTTCATGGATTATAGAACAAGTGGCAAGAGCCTAAGCTTGGGGATGCCCAAGGCACCCCAAGGTAAAATCCAAGGACACCAAAAATCCTAAGCCCGGGGATGCCTCGGAAGGCATCCCCTCTTTCGTCTTCGTCTATCGGTAACTTTACTTGGAGATATATTTTTATTCACCACATGATATGTGTTTTGCTTGGAGCGTCTTGTATGATTTAAGTCTTTGCCTTTTATTTTACCACAATCATCCTTGTTGTACACACCTTTTGAGAAAGACACACATGAATGGGAATATACTAGAATACTCTATGTGCTTCACTTATATCTTTTGAGTTATATAGTTTTTGCTCTAGTGCTTCACTTATATCTTTTAGAGCACGGTGGTGGTTTCATTTTATAGAAATAATTTATCTCTCATGCTTCACTTATATTATTTTGAGAGTCCTTTAGAACAACATGGCATTTGCTTTTAGGAATAATAAAAACTTTCATATAAGTGCATTGAATACTATGAGAAGTTTGATACTTGGTAATTGTTTTGAGATATGGAGATGGTGATATTAGAGTCATGCTAGTTGAGTAGTTGTGAATTTGAGAAATACTTGTGTTGAAGTTTGTGATTCCCGTAGCATGCACGTATGGTGAACCGTTATGTGATGAAGCCAGAGCATGATTTATTTATTGATTGCCTTCCTTATGAGTGGCGGTTGGGGACAAGCGATGGTATTTTCCTACCAATCTATCCCCCTAGGAGCATGCGCGTAGTACTTTGTTTCGATAACTAATAGATTTTTGCAATAAGTATGTGAGTTCTTTATGACTAATGTTGAGTCCATGGATTATACGCACTCTCACCCTTCCACCATTGCTAGCCTCTCTAGTACCGCGCAACTTTCGCTGGTACCATAAACCCACCATATACCTTCCTCAAAACAGCCACTATACCTACCTATTATGGCATTTACATAGCCATTCCGAGATATATTTCCATGCAACTTTCCGCCGTTCCGTTTGTTATGACACGCTTCATCATTGTCATATTTCCATGCATGATCATCTAGTTGACATCGTATTTGTGGCAAGGCCACCGTTAATAATTCTTCATACATGTCACTCATGAATCATTGCACATCCTGGTACACCGCCGGAGGCATTCACATAGAGTCATATTTTGTTCTAAGTATTGAGTTGTAATTCTTGAGTTGTAAGTAAAAAGAAGTGTGATGATCATCATTATTAGAGCATTGTCCCAATGAGGAAAAGGATGATGGAGACTATGATTCCCCCACAAGTCGGGATGAGACTCCAGACAAAAAAAAGAAAAGAGGCCAAAAAAAATAAAGAAGGCCCAAATAAAAAAAATAAGAGAAAAAGAGAGAAGGGACAATGTTACTATCCTTTTACCACACTTGTGCTTCAAAGTAGCACCGGGATCTTCATGATAGAGAGTCTCCTATGTTGTCACTTTCATATACTAGTGGGAATTTTACATTATAGAACTTGGCTTGTATATTCCAATGATGGGCTTCCTCAAATTGCCCTAGGTCTTCATGAGCAAGCAAGTTGGATGCACACCCACTTAGTTTGTTTTGTTGAGCTTTCATACACTTATAGCTCTAGTGCGTCCGTTGCATGGCAATCCCTACTCACTCACATTGATATCTATTAATGGGCATCTGCATAGCCTGTTGATACGCCTAGTTGATGTGAGACTATCTTCTCCTTTTTGTCTTCTCCACAACCATCATTCTATTCCACCTATAGTGCTATGTCAATGGCTCACGCTCATATATTGCGTGAAGATTGAAAAAGTTTGAGAACATCAAAAGTATGAAACAATTGCTTGGCTTGTCATCAGGGTTGTGCATGATTTAATATTTTGTGTGGTGAAGATAGAGCATAGCCAGACTATATGATTTTGTAGGGATAACGTTCTTTGGCCATGTTATTTTGAGAAGACATGATTGCTTAGTTAGTATGCTTGAAGTATTATTATTTTTATGTCAATATTAAACTTTTATCTTGAATCTTTCAGATCTAAACATTCATGCCACAATAAAGAAAAATTACATTGAGAAATATGTTAGGAAGCATTCCACATCAAAAATTCTTTTCTTTATCATTTACCTACTCGAGGACTAGCAAGAATTAAGCTTGGGGATGCTTGATACGTCTCTAACGTATCTATAATTTTTGATTGTTCTATGCTATTATATTATCTGTTTGGATGTTAATGGGCTTTATTTTACACTTTTATATTGTTTTTGGGACTAACCTATTAACCGGAGGCCCAACCCAAATTGATGTTTTTTTTTGCATATTTCAGTGTTTCATAGAAAAGGAATATCAAACGGAGTCCAAACGGAATGAAACCTTCGGGAACGTGATTTTCTCAACAAACGTGATCCAGGAGACTTGGAGTGGACGTCAAGAAACACTCGAGGAGGCCACGAGGCAGGGGGGCGCGCCTACCCCCTGGGCGCGCCCTCCACCCTCATGGGCCCCTTGTTACTCCACCGACCTACTTCTTCCTCCTATATATATCCACATACCCCGAAAACATCCAGGAGCACCACGAAACCCTATTTCCACTGCCGCAACCTTCTGTACCCAAGAGATACCATCTTGGGGCCTTTTCTAGAGCTCCGCCGGAGGGGGCATTGATCATGGTGGGCCTCTACATCAACTCCATGGCCCCTCCGATGATGTGTGAGTAGTTTACCTCAGACCTACGGGTCCATAGCTAGTAGCTAGATGGTTTCTTCTCTCTCTTTGGATCTCAATACAAAGTTCTCCTCGTTTCTCTTGGAGATCTATTCGATGTAATCTTCTTTTGCGGTGTGTTTGTCGAGATCCGATGAATTGTGGTTTATGATCAAGTCTATCTATGAACAATATTTGAATCTTCTCTGATTTATTTTATGTATGATTGGTTGTCTTTGCAAGTCTCTTTGAATTATCAGTTTGGTTTGGCCTACTAGATTGATCTTTCTTGCAATGGGAGAAGTGCTTAGCTTTGGGTTCAATCTTGCGGTGCTCGATCCCAGTGACAGAAAGGGAACCGACACGTATTGTATTGTTGCCATCGAGGATAAAAAGATGGAGTTTAGATCATATTGCATGAGTTTATCCCTCTACATCATGTCATCTTGCTTAAGGTGTTACTCCGTTCTTATGAACTTAATACTCTAGATGAATGCTGGATAGCGGTCGATGTGTGGAGTAATAGTAGTAGATGCAGGCAGGAGTCGGTCTACTTGTCTCGGACGTGATGCCTATATACACGATCATGCCTAGATATTCTCATAGTTATTCTCTTTTCTATCAATTGCTCGACAGTAATTTGTTCACCCACCGTAATACTTATGCTATCTTGAGAGAAGCCACTAGTGAAACCTATGGCCCCCAGGTCTATTTTCCATCATACAAGTTTCCCATCTATTTTATTTTGCAATCTTTACTTTCAATCCATATCATAAAAATTCCAAAAATATTTATCTTATTATTATTATCATCTCTATCAGATCTCACTCTAGCAAGTGGCCGTGAAGGGATTGATAACCCCTTTATCGCGTTGGTTGCGAGGTTCTTATTTGTTTGTGTAGGTACTAGGTGACTCGCGCATGGTCTCCTACTAGATTGATACCTTGGTTCTCAAAAACTGAAGGAAATACTTACGCTGCTTTACTACATCACCCTTTCCTCTTCAAGGGAAAACCAACACAGTGCTCAAGAGGTAGCAGGAAGCGACTTAGCTGGTTAATGTGCTCGGTGTCGATGCACGGCTCGAGCTTACAGCGGGACAAGGTCCAAGCCCCCAAGCCGGTCCCGAGGTGGCGGAGCGAAGAGCTCGACACTCCAAAGTGGCGACATAGCACGACCAATGCAGGCGGCAGTGTGACGCCGAAGTCCCCGACGTGGCTTAATGAAGTAATGACAAAGCCCTCGGTCCAGCCAAGGTGACGTGGTACGTCGGTACGCCGAGGTGACAGCGCTGCCCGACCCGGATCCTTTACCTGTGCACAGAAAATAGTGCAAGCCAGAGATAATAGGAATAATAATAAAAAATGTTGCATAATTAATAATTTAAGCAAAGTGAGTAATAAAAGAAATATGGTCCGTGTGCCGAACACTCAATGAGGTAGAGCTCTCTCAGCGATGCCGAAGTCCCCGAGGCAATCGAACATGTCGGTATGGCGATTCGACCAACAAGGTGATCATGCGAGACGATTGGGACAACGACGTCGGCTTGCCAAAGTGACCGCATGACGCAGTCGAAGTCGATCATCTACACACATAAAATAGTGCGGTCCAAAAAGGATAATTGTTTTTCTCAAAATTAATTTATTGAAAGAGATGTGGCCTGGCACCGAAGTCATGTCGATGTAGGGCGTCGGCGTGACGCGGTGAAGGCATGGCCAAGCCTGAATTCGCAGGATGGTCTGAGTTCCGGATGCGGCATTCGTCAAACTGTATATGGAAACTGACCAAACCACCACACGACCGTTGTTAATGCGGCCACCATTTGATAGACCTGTGTACAGATGATTAAACAAACCAGAGTAATAATTCCTTGGAAAAAATAAACCCAAGCAAGAAAAAATATTACGATTAATAGCACCTTGTTTATCTGTTGTAGCAATCTGAAGAAAGGTTATTCCCAAAATTGGGACTCGATCCACACATCCATTGCCTGATGGGCAATAAAGCGATGGCATGGCGATGCTAGCAAAGGTGGGATCGCCGAGGCAAAGCCTCCGGCCCAGCTAACGTGACGAAGCTGGTCGGCTGGTGACGCCGAAGTCACCGGAGTATGTTGATGAAGAAATAGCAAAGTCCCCGGTCTAGCCGAGATGACGGAGCGGGTCAGTAAGGAGATGTTGCAGCTGCCATGTCAGCCGAGGTGTTGAAGCAGTTCGGCGTGATGGACATCGGCTTGAAAAGCAACAGTGCGGCCATGCCGACGCTGGTCATAACTTGTGACACGATCAATGCCAGATTGATGAAGTGACCGAGCGGCGATGTCGGTGCGTCTAACCCGTGCAATCCGTGGGGCGATGGTGTTGCTGATGATTTATCCTTCGCGATGCCAAACTCTTATTCGGCTTGCCGAGCTGATGATCCTATAAGGTTAGACTCGGCTCGATGAAGCGACGATCTGTCTAGCGCAGGTCGGCAGACGTGTAGTAATGTTACCGGACTGGTGTGACACCAGCGCGATGGTGAAGAGTGCCTCAAAGAAGGCTTAAAATTTTATGGGCACGTGTTAAAAACAATGCACAATACCATAGAAGAAAATTCTTTTAAAAAGATTGTCCAATATCACGTTCATAAAGAAACACAAATTCTGGTCGGATCCGTATTCGCGCAGAAAACAGATCCGAAAAGTGGTGCACTAATCGGTAGGTTCCCAGAGTTTGGATGGTCGGATCGAGCTGCAATTTTGAGGGGTGGTAGATATGGGAATTCTGCAGCCGATAAACGGTTGGATCTTCCAAAGGACGTCCGAGCTAGGTGATGGAGACCACGCCCTAAACTCGTCCAGATTCCCGTCCAGATTTGATAGGGCTCCGGTATATCGTAGATTGCTGGAGATTCCTTCATCGGAACTCGACGAAATTTTGCTTGGTTGTTGTAGACTCAATTCCGCACAATTCCACCAAAGGAATCGTCAAAGCGATGCTCGAGGAGGTGGTGGCGGCGGATACAAGTTCGTTGTTCAGAAAAACAGCACAGTCGCCCAAAGGCAATGTTGACGTTGAGCCCCCGAGCTCCATGGATGATTCCTCCATGATCTTGATAGAGATCGGAGTTGATGTTGATGAAGGCCCCTGTCCGAACATGACGATTGGAGATGGAGCACGGTCCTCGGTCGAGCCAACGTGACCAGTCGAGCCGGCGACGAAGACGCTGACGTCGCAGTTGATCTGCGGGCGAGCCATTGATCCTTTGCCGATCACACATCGGAACTCTCAATGAAAGCACCATTGTCGGTGTCAAAACCGGCATATCTCGGGTAGGGGGTCCTGAACTGTGCATCTAAGGATCGATGGTGACACGAGACAGGGGACACGATGTTTACCCAGGTTCGGGCCCTCTTGATGGAGGTAATACCCTACTTCCTGCTTGATTGACTTTGATGAGTATAGGGGTTACAAGAGTTGATCTACCTCGTGATCGTATGTTGTGGTCTAAACCCTACAGGTATGATGAGTAATGTCATAATAATCTACCGACTAGCCTGGCCTCGGCTTATATAATGTACCAGAGGTCTAGGATAACAAGAATCCTAGTCGAATACGCCGGTGGAGAGGTGTCCTTGTCTTGATCTCCAAGTCTTGTGGAATCTTCCTCGTGTATACATTGGCTGTCCGAACTGTCCCATGAGCATATGGCCATGGGGGTCTTTGGCCCAATCCAATTGACTGGGAGACGACGTGGTAAGTACCCCCTAGTCCAGGACACCATCACCCGCCGCGCCGTTCGCGTGGGTGCCGCCGTTCGCCTTGTCTGCAGCCTGCTGGATGCCAATGTGCTGGTCCATAGGCTCGACCGCCTCCTTGGCCTAGGTGTCCACCTGGGCCAAGTAGATGAATATGGCCGTCGCATCCTCGAGCCGGTGATCTCCGATGAAATAGCCAACTTGGAGCTTGAGATCGCGCTCTAGATGTATCGCGAGCGTATCGACTGCTTGGACGAACGCCTGCACAAGTTCAGGCAGAGCCAAGAGCTACCCTAGGCAAGGGCTGCTGGTCATGGTCTCATGGACGTGTTTTATTTTGGAAAGTCGTTTTGACGTGGATAGCTATGTATTCACAGCAATCATAGTATTGCTCTGTTTATTGCTCTGTTTCAATGTGTGTACTCTGTTTTTCATTCTTATATGTTCTGTTTCAATGTGTGTGTATACGCTTTCCATTCTGTATATATGGATGATAACGGCTAGATTCAAATTAGTATACAAAAACAGATAGAAAATGGAATT
>NC_041380.1:377222677-377245651 GCF_002162155.2 Triticum dicoccoides | reverse complement strand
ATATAATCATCACATATACGTGATGATACTTAACTACTAGGTACAATGCATAAAATTGAAAACGATCAATACTAAGACTAATAATCCCTCCTGGGGCCAGTATTCCGGCAGCCCCTCGCCAGCAGCTCCCTGGTGCGCGGCGTCTTCCTAGTGCGGAGGCAGTACTCCGACTCCTCCGTCTCACAACACTTGACATACCGATCTGCCTCTTGCTGGCGGACACGCGCGACCGATCTTGCCATTTCATTGGGCGCCCACCGGAGCTCCTCGTCGGTGGCACGCCGGAGCTTATCGGCTCACCTCCATGCAGCGACGAGGCGCCCAGCGCCTATAACCTTCCTCGCAAAGTACCCGTCTTCATACACCTCTTCGGCATGACGACGCGCCCGCCCCTAAAGCTACGCTGCCTCCTTTTTCCAGGTGGCATCACGGGCTTCACAGGCTGCCTGGTACCTGGCTTCCTCCTCCGACATCTCCTTCTTGAACGCCACTTGTCTGGCTTTCTCAGCCGGCGGCAGCGACTTCCATAGACAAAGATTGTACTGGACCCAAAACCAATCCAAAGTTTGGGGATCTGGCGCAACCTCGTCAGGCAGCGCGTAGGGGTCCTCGTTGCTGCTAATCAAGTGAGCATCCTCGGGGAGCAGCGACTCCTTGTCGGCGCGTGGGGCAGACCGGCGGTGCCATGGTAGAGGTTTGAGAGAGGGGGGGGGCGAGCGAGGGAAGGATGTAGATGAGAATGTAGACGAGACAACATGAGCAAGGTAGTATTTATTGGCGGCTGGAATATAGATCAATGGGGACAGTACACACGCCGGTCGCCGGAGTTTATGAGTACTGTAGTTTGAATTACTCACGATTCCCGCAGCAAAATCCATGTGTGAACATAATAGCTGACGGTTTCCAATGCAGAACCGTGTCTGATTAATGATCCCTGCCATTCATCTACCAAACATCGAGCCGCGAGATAGAGTGCGAATCATGTGGGGGCCGGTTGTCTTGCCAGATCTTTACATTTTCTTTTTTGAACACCAGATATTTACATCGTCTGATTATTTTTTAACTCGCACACAAGTACACAAAAATATGATTTTTCAAACCATTTTTGTTAGGCATTGCATGTAGATGTAGTTCAAATTTGAATTATGGTCATTAAATGGTTAGAAAATCACTTAAATGTCTTTAAAAGGTCAAATGACCCCTGAAAATTTCCAAATTTTCACATGACAGTTGTATTAGTGCACGTTGAACATAGAAAAAAAATTGAAGGCCGTAAGAGGAAGGTTTCTCCCGCCCGTCAGCAAACATGCATTATTCCCTCTCGGAACCACGAACCCTCTAGTGAGTTGCTCCAGTTTGAGAGGGGTGTGTGTCCAAACTTTCATCAAACATGCCAATTTTTTACCACATCATCTTGGTGGCATGACATTAAATCAAGCAAGGTTTCATGTTTTTCTGATCATTTTTATTTTTTTGGAATTAAAATGCCATGGCATGCACTCCCATGCATGTGCCCATGCCTTGACACCAATATGTTTGAAAATTCCTTCGAATTTACTGCACATGGAATTAACTCGCATGCAAGTACACGAAAATATGTTTTTTCAAACCGTTTTGGTTAGGCGTTGCATGTAGATGTAATTCAAATTTGAACTACGGTCATTAAATGGTTAGAAAATCACTTAAATGTCTTTAGAAGGTCAAATGACCCCTGAAATTTACCAAATTTTCACATGACAGTTGCACGTTAAACGTAGGAAAAAATTTGAAGGCCGTAAGAGGAAGCTATCTCCCGTTCGTCATCAAACATGCATTGTTCCCTCTCAGAACCACGAACCTTCTAGCGAGTTGCTCCGATTTGTGAGGGGAGTGTGTCCAAACGTTCGTCAAACATGCCAGTTTCTTTACCACATCATCTTGGTGGCATGGCATTACATCAACCAAGGTTTCATGTGTTTTTGATCATTTTTCTATTTTTTGAATTAAAATGCCATGTCACTCCATGCATACGTATGCATGTGTCCATGTCGTGAGACCAATATGTTTGAAAATTCCTTCTAATTTATTACACATGGAATTAACTCACACACAAGTACACATATATGATTTTTCAAACCGTTTTGGTTAGGCGTTGCATGTAGATGTAATTCAAATTTGAATTACGGTCATTAAATGGTAAGAAAATCACTTAAATGTCTTTGAAATGTCAAATGACCCCTAGAATTTTCCAAAATTTCACATTACAGTTGTAGTAGTGCACGTTAGACGTAGAAAAAATTTGAAGGCCATAAGAGGAAACTATCTACCGTTCGTCATCAAACATGCATTGTTCCCTCTCGGAACCACGAACCTTCGAGCGAGTTGTTCCGGTTTGTGAGGTGTGTGTGTCCAAACTTTCGTCAAACATGCCAATTTATTTACCACGTCATCTTGGTGGCATGACATTAAATCAAGCAAGGTTTCATGTTTTTCTGACCATTTTTAATTTTTTGGAATTAAAATGCCATGGCATGCACTCCATGCATGTGCCCATGCCTTGACACCAATATGTTTGAAAATTCCTTCTAATTTACTGCACATGGAATTAACTTGCACACAAGTACACAAAAATATTATTTTCAAACCGTTATGGTCAGGCGTTGAATGTAGATGAAGTTCAAATATGAATTACGGTCATTAAATGGTTAGAAAATCACTTAAATGTCTTTAAAAGGTCAAATGACCCCTGAAATTTACCAATTTTTCACATGACAGTTGTATTAGTGCATGTTAAACGTAGAAAAAAATTTGAAGGCCGTAAGAGGAAGCTATCTCCCGTTCGTCATCAAACATGCATTGTTCCCTCTCGGAACCATGAACCTTCTAGTGAGTTGCTCTGATTTGTGAGGGGTGTGTGTCCAAACGTTTGTCAAACATGCCAATTTCTTTACCACGTCATCTTGGTGGCATGACATTACATCAACCAAGTTTCATGTGTTTCTGATCATTTTTCTATTTTTTTGAATTAAAATGCCATGTCATTCCATGCATACATATGCATGTGTCCATGTCACACAGATATGATTTTTCAAACCATTTTGGTTAGGCGTTGCATGTAGATGTAGTTCAAATTTGAATTACGGTCATTAAATAGTTAGAAAATCACTTAAATGTCTTTAAAAGGTCAAATGACCCCTAGAATTTTCCAAATTTTCACATTATAGTTGTAGTAGTGAATGTTAGATGCAGAAAAAATTTGAAGGCCGTAAGAGGAAGCTATCTGCCGTTTGCCATCAAACATGCATTGTTCCCTCTCGGAAGCATGAACCTTCTAGCGAGTTGCTCCAATTTGTGAGGGGTGTGTGTCCAAACTTTCTTCAAACATGCCAATTTCTTTACCACATCATCTTCGTGGCATGACATTACATCAACCAAGGTTTCATGTGTTTTTGATTTTTTTTTGGAATTAAAATGCCATGCCACTCCATGCATACATATTCGTGCATATGTGTCCATGCCGTGATACAAATCTGTTTGAAAATTCCTTCTAGTTTACTCCACATGGAATTAACTCGCACGCAAGTACACAAATATGATTTGTCAAACCGTTCTGGTTACGTGTTGCATGTAGATGTAGTTCAAATTTGAATTACGGTCATTAAATGGCTAGAAAATCACTTAAATGTCTTTAAAAGGTCAAATGACCCCTAGAATTTTAAAAAATTTCACATTACAGTTGTAGTAGTGTATGTTAGACGTAGAAAAAAAATTGAAGACCGTTAGAGGAAGCTATCTTCCATTCATCATCAAACATGCATTGTTCCCTCTCGAAACCACGAGCCTTCTAGTGAGTTGCTCCGGTTTGTGAGGGGTGTGTGTCCAAACTTTGGTCGAACATGCCAATTTTTTTACCACATCATCTTGGTGGCATGACATTACATCAACCAAGGTTTCATGTGTTTCTGATTTTTTTTATTTTTTGGAATTGAAATGTCATGTCACTCCATGGTTAATTGTGTCATAGCCGTTAGACTAATATTTTTGAAAATTCCTTCCAATTTACTACACATGGAATTAAATCACACACAAGTACACAAAATATGAGTTTTCGAACTGTTATGGTTAGCTGTTGCATGTACATGTAGTTTAAATTTCAATTATGGTCATTAAATGGCTAGAAAATCACTTAAATGTCTTAGAAGGTCAAATGACCCCTGAATTTTTCCAAAATTTGACATGACAGTTGTATTAGTACTACAAAATTTCTCGTTCATTTAAAACACCATCCGTTGGCACTTTATTCCAAATTTGTCTTTCACAGCTAATAAAAAAAATATCTAGAACATCACACATAGTTGTTTTCTAGGAACCATTTGCGATGAAAATATCTGGGTCTATTTAAGTCTCCCTCCTTAAGCTTCGTCGGCTCGTCTGCTCTAGTGCCGGCAACCCCCGAATCCGCAAATCCCGATCCCCATTTCTGCACCCCCTTCTTGCAAAGAAGACGCTGTGGAAACGCTTCGTGAAGGCACGTACGATGGCCGCCCCCCCGAGCGCCGCTGCCTGCGCCGAGAGCGCGTCCGCCTACACCGAGAGTGCCGCCGCATCCACATTGAGCGCGGCCGCTTCCGCCGAGAGGGCGTCTGCGGCAGCTGACAGGGCAGCTGCAGCAGCCGAGATGACTGCAGCTGCTGCTGCGACGACGGCTACAAACATCGAGAGCACTCGAGTTGCCCTCCGTGGCGCTGATGTCGCCCTGGCCCAGGTCGAGGCCATCCACGCCAAGATCGAGGATGCACACGCCAAGATATTCCAGGCCACCTCGAACTCCAGCATGCAACCCACGTCTAAAAAGGCGGCGATGGCCATGGAGCACCTGCTTCCTCATGAGGTCGCCGAGCGGGAGCTAGAGATGCAGGAGGCGGCGGAGATCGAGGAGCGCCGGGAGGAGGAGTTGCGCGTGGCCGAGGTCGAGGTAGAGAAGAGTCTGTCCGTCGAGGAATCGGTGGTGGAGTACCAACGCGAGCTCTGGCGCAGCCACTACTACGAGTACTACAACCTTGAGGGCGGTGCCGAGGACGAGGACGAGGACGCGGTCAACTTTAGCAGGGGGGACGCGGAGTCCACCAACGGCGGCATGTCGCCAGGACAAGTCATTGACGTCTCATCTCACACCGGCGATGCATAGGCCGGTGCGGCAACAGATTTTTAATTATGCATACTTAGGCTTTGTTTTTAATGTTGGTCTTTTGTTAGAGCAATGTTTAGGTCAACTCATTCTATGTAATTACTAAAATTGCTCGATTCAGTAAGTGTGGTCTGTCTGTTGTACGCTCTTTTGTGTGCCAAAATTAGCAAGCGATGTTAAATTATGCAATGACGTACCCGGGGAAATTTTCAACAAAATTTGAATTATAAAACTCATGCCATGCATGTAAAGCAGAAGAATCGTTTGCGATGCACACAATCGTTCAAAGTGAATGGTCCGGCGGCACCGCGCACAAAGTTTCCCTCCACATTTCCAAAATTTTGGCCTACTGCCAAAATATCTACTCCGCCCCTTTCCCCCCTTCCCCACCCCCTTTTCTCCCTGACCACAAGTCACATTTCCCCTGTTTCCTCCTTCCTTCCTTCCTTGCTAAGCTATAGCCACTTCCTCGCTCTCATCGTCTCGCATCCTACCGTCGGGGTCGCCATGGTCTTCTTCAAAGACATCTCCAGCGGTTCCTCCTCCAGCGACTACTCCTTCACCACCTGGGTATGCCTCTCTTCTCTCTCTCGGACTATGACTTGGAATGAAGGATTTTTACCCGAAGGTCGATTTGAGTCGTTTCTTCCTCTCATAGCTCCCTAAGACCATCAGTGGCAACAAATGGAGCGGGGTGGCTGAAGATCTATCTGCTCGTTGTCACCATAAATCTCCATGCGTTAAGCTACTTGCGTTTGATTCTGTGGACACTGGGAGGAAGTTTCTGGCATGTGCAGAGAAGGTTAGACCCTCTTCTGTTGTTTCTAATCATTTGTTAGATGTGATTCAGACACTGTCACGGTCCCAACGCATTCATACCACACCTTCAACCAAACGCATCCTCAGACAGTGTCACAGTTTGTACCTAGTATCTTAAATTGTTGCCATTTCATCAGCGGTGCCATTAGAAAATTATTTGGCACCACTTCAGTAGTTTGTGCAGCCAACTTTGGTCCACACATCCGAGCAGCCAAGCAGTAAAATACTAAATCTTTATGGCACGAAGGAACTGAGCATCGGAGCAACTACACGCTCCGGAGTCCGGGTCCCTGATTTTTTCCACTGCATCGGCTCGCCAGTTCAGGGCACCGGTGCGAGATGTAGCAACAGTTGTCTTTACACCAGTTTTGGCATACATAGCGGACGGCCTTAGTGCTACTAGTTCTATGTTACTAAATTTGTGCATGTACACACCTGTTAGTATCAATTTGCCGTCATCCAAACACTGTCTCTATGCTGTTGCAGTTATATTTACCTTCCTCATAAAATGTTCAATTTGTTATTTATTGTACATGAGTAAGAACTTGTAGCGTCGTTGTAGTTAATTACAGCTTCTGATGTTCCAGAATTTGGTTGTTGTCTTGGTACCAATTATTTCATTTGCACATTGATCTTTTTGAGAAGATATGTCATAATTAACATGTTTCTTTAGTTTTTCAAAATAAGCATTGGTGATTTTCTATGTTGCTATAAACCCATTTCTCCTACAATTGTTACTGATCTAGTTTTAAATATTATAGGATGAACGGAAGTGTTCTTACTTGGAGTGGGTTGATCAAGAGTGGCCAGAGTCCTTGAAGATGTGCCTAACGAAGCTCTAGAGCATGTATGAGGAAGTGAACACACGTAGGCTTACAGAAAGTGTTGGCAACGCTGAAGAATATTTCAAGATACGAGATAAAAAGTTGAAGGTGGAGAATGAGCTCAGATTTTTTTAAATCAGACTTTGCTACGATGGTGTTGGCGAAGGAGGAGGCACTTTCCCAGTTGGCCCGTGCAAAACGGGTTCTTACTGAAATGAAAGCAGAGGTGGATAAGACGAGCCTGGATGATCTCGATTAGGGAAATGAATATATTGTTCCTATGAAGTTGAACTAGCTATATGTTGTACTGTGTTGTTTTCATGTAGCTACCGTACTATGATGTTATAATATATTTATGTGCCTGATATGAAATTGGCACACAGCTGTTCGATATGAAATGTGAATTTGCGTAATACTGGAATTATTAATTGTAAACTAATAAACCTGCTAAATGTGTCATGGACCTTTGCAAACAGTTCTAGCAGTAAAAGTGCTTGTGATGGATAGCCCAATGCCACACAGTTTTCTTCATCAAATCATGTGTGATATAGTTGATAAAAGCAAATAGTTAACCAAGGAAGACCGTGTGTGATAATTACACCTTTCACACACGAGCCTACACATAAAACTGTGTGGGATTTACGTCCGAACGGAAACGTTTTCCCTGGATTGACTATGTGGGATGTACATAAGAACAGAAACGTATTCCTTGGATTGACTCTGTGTGATATACATACGAACGGAAATGATTTTCTGGGATTCACCGTGTGGGATGTACATACCTATAGAAATGATTTCTAGGATTTACCGTGTGGGATGTACATACCTACGGAAATGATTTCTGGGATTCGCGTGTGGGATGTACATACCTACGGAAATGATTGGGTTTCGATGCCTCGCTCGATCGTGCACGGCCCCAGCCTGGATCCCAGGAGGGCCTATCCCCGACGATTTCTGGGTCGTGTGGGAAGGACACCCTATCGCACACACTCACTTGGCGACAGTTCCAACTGCCGTCACAGAAAGGGGTTAAAAACCGTTTGTTTAGGACTGACGTGCACCGGTGCAAAGCTTTGGGGACGAAACGATATCCATTGCCTCTTATTGCTTTCAAAATTTTCTAGTGTCAACATAGAACAACGGGAGTGTTGTGTCAATTTTTGTGATTTTTTGGGGTTCGTTTGGACATTTTTATGCATTAACTAGATTTCTAGGCATTTTATGTGCATAATTCAAATTTGAACTACAAGCACATGCTCCAATGCACTAAGGTTGGTTGAAAAAAAATCTAATTTGTGTCCTTGGGTGAATTTCTAGGTCCCATGCAAGAGATGTGAATGAAATTCAAACACCAGGGCACTATTGATTGCCAGCAAAATGTTGAGATGCCTCGTTTTTAAATTCTAGTAAATCCAAAACTCGTCTGAAATTCATGAAACTTGGCATGCTATCATGGAGCGGCATCAACATGCCGTGTTAAAAAATTTGTCACATTTCGGGCAGGTTCGGGTATATGCTTCTCACAAACCAGAGCTTCTCACAACAAGCATGATTGTTTTGGTAGGGAACGTCCCACCTTTAGGGACGAAATGATATCCATTGCCTCTTATTGCTTTCAAAAAATTTCTCGTGTCAACATAGAACAATAGGAGTGTTATGTCAATTTTTGGGATATTTCGGGGTTCGTTTGGACATTTTTATGCATTAACTAGTTTTCAATGCATTTATGTGCATAATTCAAATTTGAACTACATGCACATGCTCCAGTGCATAAAAATTGGTTGAAAAATCAAATCTTTGTCCTTGGGTGCATGCTTAGGTCCTATGCAAGAAATGGGAATGAATTTCAAACACAGGGCACCGTTGATTGCCGACAAAATATTGAGATGCCTCGTTTTTAAATTCTAGTGAATCCAAAACTCGTTTGAAATTCATGAAACTTTTCATGCTTCCATGAAGCGGCATCAACAGGCCGTGGTAAATTTTTTGTCCCGTTTGGGGCAGGTTTGGGTATATGCTTCTCACAAACCAGTGCTTCTCACAACAAGCATCAAGGTTTCGGTAGGGAACGTCCCACCTTTGGGGACGAAACGATATCCACTGCCTCTTATTGCATCCAAATTTTTTCTCGTGTCAACATAGAACAATAGGAGTGTTGTGTTAATTTTTGTGATTTTTTGGGGTTCTTTTGGACATTTTATGCATTAACTGAGTTTTCAATGCATTTATGTGCATAATTCTAATTTGAACTACATGCACATGCTCGAGTGCATATAATTTGGTTGAAAAATCAAATCTGTGTCCTTGGGTGCATGCTTAGGTCCCATGCAAGAAATGGGAATGAATTTCAAACACCAGGGCACCGTTGATTGCCGACAAAACATTAAGATGCATGGTTTTTAAATTCTAGTAAGTCCAAAACTCGTCTGAAATTCATGAAACTTGGCATGCTATCATGGAATGGCACCCGACATGATGTGGTATTTTTCGTGTTGTCGTGGTTCTAAGCCTGACAGTAGAGTGGGGGGTAGGTATGGAGAGGCAAGGTCCTAGCTATGGAGAGGTTGTAAGCACAAGGGATGTACGAGTTCAGGCCCTTCTCGGAAGAAGTAACAGCCCTACGTCTCGGAGCCCGGAGGCGGTCGAGTGGATTATCAATGTATGGATTACAAGGTGCCGAACCCTTCTGCCTGTGGAGGGGGGTGGCTTATATAGAGTGCGCCAGGACCCCAGCCAGCCCACGTAGGAGAGGGTTTAAGGTGAGTTAAGTCTGGGGCGTTACTGGTAACGCCCCACATAAAGTGCCTCTACTATCATAAAGTCTACTTAATTACAGGCCGTTGCGGTGCAGAGTGCCTCTTGACCTCCTGGTGGTCGAGTGAGTCTTCGTGGTCGAGTCCTTCAGGCCAGTCGAGTGAATCCTCGTTGGTCGACTCGAAGGCGACCTCTTCTAGGGATGTCCTAGGGTAAGTTACTTGGAACAGGTCCATGACCCTACCCTAGGTACATAACCCCATCATTAGCCCCCGAATGGATTGAGGCTTCGAGTGAAGAAGGAGTTGATGTCGTTTCCGATTAACCTTTGCGCTCTAGTTGTGCGCTGTTCTGGATCAAAGAATCTCTTCGTTGACAGGGAGCAATTTGTCTTCGGTCGACTCGATCCATTCTATTTTTGCGTCGAGTGATCTTTCGAGCTTCGACGATCTCCGAGCGACGGATCGCCGGAAACACCGCGTCTGACAGACTGATTTGTTGCTCGCGGATTCCGCGGGGTGCGAAATTTGGGGGCGCGCGCGAAGCGGGGCAGACCGCGGCGTTCGGATGGGACGGGGCATAGACGCCTCGATCTCCGCGCCGCCTTTTTCGCCACGTATCCAGTCCTCATAACTGCTCCCAGATATGATTAGATCGACCGGGCCCACGTGTCAGCCACTCGGAAGGGACCTTATAAATGTGCCCGGCGAGGATTTCTGTGCTGCGCCTCAGCATTCTCCCTCTCTCCCTCTGCTTCCTTCCTCCCTGCTCAGCGTGCTCGCTCTCGCCCCCGCACCACTTCCCTTCGTGCATCTCACCGGCGACCATGGCCAAGGAGAAGGCGGCGGCGCTGGAGCGTGCCAAGAAGGCGTCGGCATCGGAGAAGGCCAAGGGGAGATCCACCAGCCGCAGAGGGTCCTCGTCCAGATCCCGCCTGCCAAAAGGCTGGGTCCAAGGAGACTGGATCCAGTCGACCATCACGGAGAAGGACCTCCTCGACATGGCCAACGAGGGCTTGATCCCTCACGGAGCTGCGAGGTTGCCGGGGAAGGAGTGGCAGCCACAGCCAGAAGAGGGTGAGTGTGTGCTTCTGGCCACTCATGTTGATCGTGGGTTTTCCTTGCCGCCAAGCATTTTCTTCCGTGGCTTCTTGAATTTCTTTGGAGCGCAGCTCCACCACTTTACCCCAAACTCCATTGCCTATCTTGCTGCGTTCGTGTCCATGTGTGAGGGTTTCTTGGGCTGTCGACCGCACTGGGGTTTGTTCAAACGTATCTTCACGTGTCGCTCTCAGACCGTGAAGAAGGCGAGCCCAGGTGATGAGAAGACCCGAGTCGTCCAAATGTGTGGGGGCCTGGGGATTCAGGTGAGGAATAATAGCACCTTCCCGCCCATGTCCTTTCCCGAGTCCGTCAGAGGCTGGCAGTCGACTTGGTTCTACTGTCAGGTCCAGTCGACGCCAGGGCAGTCGAGTGGACTCCCTCCGTTTACCATGGACCGAGTGAACAAGCCCTCCCCTCTGAAGCTGATTCCGGAGGAGAAAGCCGACGTGAAGATGTTGATGGAGCGCGTGGTGCAGTTGGTTCGAGAGGGGGTGACGGGCATGGATCTTCTGGAGGTCTTCCTCAGGCGTCGCATCCAACCCCTTCAATTCCGGAGCCACTGCATGTGGTTGTACTGTGGGCCCGAAGACGAGACTAGGGTCCATCCAGAAGAAGTCGACGATGCCACTCTGGAAAGATGGATGGTAGCCGTTACCGGAAACAGGGACAACCCGCGCGGAGCCAGAAGGATTCCTCCACTCGACCACAACAGCGACCCAAACAAGGTATACTTGCTCTGCTTTCCATTGTGTCCTTGTCGTATTCATTTCTGCTAACCCTGCCGACTGGTCGACTGATCCTTGTTTGGGCATCTGCTAGGCCTTCACCGAGTTGTACTCGATGCCCAATGGGGCACAAGCTTCGACTGAGGAAGGCGAGGCGAGCGGGGGCGAGGCGAGTGGGGGCGAGAGCCAGGAAGAGGAGGAATGGGACTCGGATGCTGCAGGGGATGATGACGATGATGATGATGATGAAGGTGATGAAGATGACATCGAGGACGAGGAAGAAGAGGAGGAGGAGGTCGTTCCACCGCGCTCAGAAAGGCGGTCGAAGCTTGTCCACGACCCTTCGACCGAGCGTGGTAAGGGGGTTGCGACCGCCACTCAGTCGACCAAGCGCCCTCGGACCACCTCTCCGGCGCCGACTGAAAAGGCGCCGAAGCAGCCCAGGGCGGCCTCATCGAAGCCGACCAAGCTCCTGCCGAAGATGAAGGTGTCCATCCCCACCATATCAGGGTAATTGTGTTGCTCATATTTTCTTATTCTGTGCGAACTTTATCTCTGGTCGACGCTGAGGTTAGTCGACTGATCCTTTGGAGTTGCAGTGCTGCTACTTCTGAGACCTCGGCCCGGGCCGATGACCACGAGATGGAGGATGCAGCAACTTCGAATCCAGGTACTGTGTTCTTAATACCATTCTTAGTCGACTGACTCGCGATCTCTGATCCTGATCCTTCTCCGCAGCTCCACCCAACACTGTTATCGATCTTCCTGATGATGATGAGGATGAAGAGCCGCTAAAGCACAGGAGGAGTCGGAAAGCGTCCGCCAGTAAGGTGCCTCAGGATGTGCCGGCGCCTGAAATTCTGACTTTGGAGGAAGAGAACACCACTCGACACACGGTGACCTTCGCGAATCCACTGACGAGTGCTCAGCAGCCTTCCCTCTTCATGACGCACCACGTCCCGGAGGACCAAGCTGGCGCAGCGAAGGAGGCGATACGCCAGGCGGGACTCATGATGGAGCAGCTGAAGACCATCCGGGACGCGAGCCAGGCAGCTTATGACGCCAGTTCTGCCCTCCAAAGCAATGTCCAGGTCAGTCGACCGCTGTTTGTTCTGTTGGATATGCTACCAAAAACTTTTCTTTTCCGGAATTTATATTAGTCACCCACTGGGTGTGTCGAATAAACTCCGTGTTAGCGGGGGCACGCTGAGTGCACCCGCTGGGTGTAGTCCCCAAGGCTAAGGTCGACTGCTGGCAGTCGGCCTTAGGCTTTATGATGTCAATCTTTCTGTCAGTCGACTGGTCGACTGGATTTCGCAAACCGGTGGGGGCACGCTGAGTGCACCCACTGGGTGTAGTCCCCGAGACTGTGGTCGACTGCTTGCAGTTGATCACAGTCTTAGAGAATGCGTCTCGCACACTGTTTTTTTTTTTTTGAGGTCGACTGGTCGACTTTGTCTTCAACAGGATTAGTGGGGGCACGCTGAGTGCACCCACTGGGTGTAGTCCCCGAGACTACGGTCGAATGCTTGTATTCGGCTGTAGTCTTAGAAACGTGTGTTTTTCCCTTTTTCACTCGGAAGTGAGTTACATTTGACGTTTAGTAGATTGGTTCTTCGCAGAACTCCTGTGATCTTGTGGCTCGCTACTCAGAGCTGGAACAAAAACATACTCAAGTCGAGCTGAGCTTGAAGCTGGTTCAGGAGAAGCTGACAAAGGCAAAGGAGGAGACCGAAGGTATGTTTGGTGAGACCCTGACGACTGCTTTTCCCCTTGCTTGTTTCAGCACCTGATCTTGCTGTAACTTGCAGGCAAGGTAAGGGAGGCCCAGCAGAAGAAAGACCTTGAGCTAGCTGAGAAGATCAAGCTTGTTGACGAGAAGTTAGCTTCAGTCACCAAGCTCGAACAAGACAATACCAATCTGAAAACTGCTCTTGGGATTGCCAACAAGGAAGTCAGTCGACTGAGAACTGACAAAGCTGCCTTGACCGACCAAGTCAGCAAATTGACTGAGAAGAAAACTGAACTGGAAGCCTTCCTGAGTGGCCTTGCCAAGAAGCTGTTTCTTATGCTTGAAGGTAAACCTCCATGTTTGGTAAATATTTCCAACTGTGGCTTCTTCCATTCGACTATCCCCTTGACTTAGTGATCACCCTTGCAGAATTTTGTCAAAACTTCGAAGAGGAAACCAGCCGACTGGAGCCAAACCTTGACCCCGTCAATTCTCCGGTGAACGACGAAGTTGCCATGGATGTTTTCCGGCTGGAGTCTCGTGTCGCAGCTGTCGTGGACTATCTCGCAAGGCTGAAGGCCGCCACATCTCGCATCAACTCGACGCTCTGGCCTGAGGAGACACTTCAGAATGACCTTGAGTCGCTGATGGCCCGCTTGAACACGATCCCTGGTCGAGTGCAGGAGTGGAAGAAGTCCTCGGCTCGGTGTGGTGCAGATGTCGCTCTGTGTCTGGCCCGAGTCCACTGCAAAGATGCGCGAGAAGAGAAGCTGGCGGCCCTTCGGGTGGCCAATACCAAGAAGCACGACTTCAGATCCTTTATGGAAACTTTCCTTGCAGCTGCCACTCGGATCGCCGACGGGATTGACCTTGATGAATTTGTTGCACCTTCCAGCCCTCCACAGGAGGGGTAAAAAACTTCTTCTGGCTCGACGCTTTAAATTTGCCTCGGTATGCCGAGTGGAATTGTAACCGACAAACCTTAACAGGCTTGACGCCTGAGCACTTTCGGTTCCTTTAGATATCAATTCAAACTTGAATTTGGCGCTTGAATACGATTGCCTTCGGCTCGGAATGTCTTTTGCAGGTTCAAAGCAAGGTGCCTGTGCTGCAATCGACTTATCCTTTAGTCCACTTAGACGAGCACTGGGCTGCAGCTAAGCCCCCGAGTGAGAGGGTTGCTCTTCACTCGGTAGGATTTTTGTAACTTAGGCGAGCACAGGGCCGCAGCTAAGCCCCCGAGTGAGAGGATTGCTCTTCACTCGGTAGGATTTTCACAACTTAGGCGAGTGCTTGGACTGCAGCTAAGCCTCCGAGTGAGAGGGTTGCTCTTCACTCGGTAGGATTTTTATAACTTAGGCGAGCACGAGGCTGCAGCTAAGCCTCTGAGTGGAAGGCTGGCTTACCACTCGGTAGGATTTTTATAACTTAGGCGAGCACGAGGCTGCAGCTAAGCCTCCGAGTGGAAGGCTGGCTTACCACTCGGTAGGATTTTTACAACTTAGGCGAGTGCTTGGACTACAGCTAAGCCTCCGAGTGAGAGGGTTGCTCTTCACTCGGTAGGATTTTTATAACTTAGGCGAGCACGAGGCTGCAGCTAAGCCTCCGAGTGGAAGGCTGGCTTACCACTCGGTAGGATTTTTATAACTTAGGCGAGCACGAGGCTGCAGCTAAGCCTCCGAGTGGAAGGCTGGCTTACCACTCGGTAGGATTTTTACAACTTAGGCGAGTGCTTGGACTGCAGCTAAGCCTCCGAGTGGAAGGCTGGCTTACCACTCGGTAGGATTTTTACAACTTAGGCGAGTGCTTGACTGCAGCTAAGCCTCCGAGTGAGAGGGTTGCTCTTCACTCGGTAGGATTTTTATAACTTAGGCGAGCACGAGGCTGCAGCTAAGCCTCCGAGTGGAAGGCTGGCTTACCACTCGGTAGGATTTTCACAACTTAGGCGAGTGCTTGGACTGCAGCTAAGCCCCCGAGTGAGAGGGTTGCTCTTCACTCGGTAGGATTTTGATAACTTAGGCGAAACGGATTCGCAGCTAAGCCTCCGAGTGGGAGTCTGGCTCACCACTCGGTAGGAATTTGATACCTTAGGCGAAACGGATTCGCAGCTAAGCCCCCGAGTGAGAGGGTTGCTCTTCACTCGGTAGGATTTTTACAAACTTAGGCGAAACGGATTCGCAGCTAAGTCACCCACTGAGGGGAATTTCATTGGACAAAAAATAAAAAGTGACAGATATTATGGAGGAACTATGACACTTATTATTTTGGGGTCCATGAACTACAGAAGTACTTTATTGCAACTCATCCGAGTGATAAAGCTTAAGTGTAAAACGGGCGGAGTAGCTCCGCGTTCCAAGCTCGGGGCTCGTCGATATTATGCTCGACGTTGTAAAGACGATACGCCCCATTGTGGAGAACCTTGGTGACGATGAAGGGGCCTTCCCAAGAAGGAGCAAGCTTGTGTGGTTTGTGCTGATCTACTCGGAGAACCAAATCCCCTTCCTGGAAGGCTCGACCTCTCACATTTCGGGCGTGGAAACGCCGCAGATCTTGTTGGTAGATGGTCGACCGGATCAGAGCCATCTCCCTTTCTTCCTCTAAAAGGTCGACTGCGTCCTGCCGCGCTTGTTCAGCTTCTGCTTCGCTGTAGATTTCAACTCGAGGAGCATTGTGGAGAAGATCACTCGGCAAGACTGCCTCAGCTCCATAGACCAAGAAGAATGGAGTTCTTCCGGTCGACCGATTAGGCGTGGTCCGCAGTCCCCAGAGTACAGATGGAAGTTCGTCGACCCAAGCTCCAGCCGCGTGTTTGAGATCACGCATCAGTCGAGGCTTCAGTCCCTTGAGAATCAGTCCATTAGCTCGCTCTGCTTGCCCATTCGACTGCGGATGGGCGACTGATGCGTAGTCGACCCGTGTGCCCTGGGAGTTGCAGAAGGTTTTGAATTCCTCTGAGTCAAAGTTCGACCCATTATCCGTAATGATGCTGTGCGGGACTCCATATCTGAATATTAGTTCCCTGATGAAGCTAACAGCAGTACCGGTGTCGAGGCTCTTGATTGGTTTAGCCTCGATCCACTTGGTGAACTTGTCGACTGCCACCAGTACATGCGTGAAGCCACTTCGTCCTGTTCTCAAAGGGCCGACCATGTCCAGCCCCCAAACTGCAAAAGGCCAGACGAGTGGGATGGTCTTCAAAGCTGACGCAGGTTTGTGCGACATATTCGAGTAGAACTGACATCCCTCGCACTTATCCACTATCTCCTTTGCCATCTCATTCGCCTTGGGCCAGTAAAATCCGGCTCGGTATGCTTTGGCCACGATGGTCCGGGAGGACGCATGATGACCACAGGTCCCCGAGTGAATATCATTGAGGATGAGTCGACCTTCTTCTGGTGTTATGCACTTCTGACCGACTCCAGTCGTGCTCTCTCTGTATAATTGTCCTTTGATGACGGTGAAGGCCTTAGATCGACGGACGATCCGTCAAGCCTCTTCCTCATCCTCCGGAAGTTCTTTCCTCAAGATATATGCGACATACGGAATCGTCCAGTCGGAAATGACTACCAAAACCTCCATGATCAAGTCGACCACCGCTGGGACTTCAACTTCAGTCGGATCTGTGGCACTCTTGGGCTGCGGAGTTTCTTCGGTGAAAGGATCTTCTTTGACTGACGGAGTGTGTATATGCTCCAAGAACACACCACTCGGAATGGCTTCTCTCTTGGAACCTATCTTTGCTAGATCATCAGCTGCTTGATTTTTCAGTCGGGGTATATGATGGAGCTCCAACCCCTCGAACTTTTTCTCCAGCTTCCTCACTGCACTGCAGTATCCAGTCATGGCTGGGCTTCTCACGTCCCACTCTTTCATCACCTGATTGACCACTAAATCCGAGTCGCCATAGACCATTAGGCGACGGACGCCGAGTGAAATGGCCATGCGCAACCCATATAGGAGGGCCTCATATTCTGCCTCATTGTTGGAGGAATCAAAGTGAATCTGGAGCACATATCTGAGCTTATCTCCTCTGGGGGAAACCAGGACAACCCCAGCACCGGAACCATTCAACATCTTAGAACCATCGAAAAACATGGTCCAATGCTCCGAGTGAACTTCAGTCGGCTGCTGCTGTTCGATCCACTCGGCGAGGAAATCTGCTATTGCCTGGGACTTAATGGCTTTCTTTGCCTCAAACTTGATATCAAGGGGAAGAAGTTCAATCGCCCATTTGGCCACTCAACCAGTTGCATCTCTGTTGTGCAAAATCTCTGATAGTGGAGCGTCGCTGATGACTGTGATTGAATGGTCAGAGAAATAATGAGCAACCTTCTTTGTGGTCATGTATATTCCATGCACAAGCTTCTGATAATGAGGATATCTCTGCTTGGATGGAGTCAAGACTTCGGACAAATAATACACTGGGCGTTGAACTTTGAGAGCTTTTCCTTCTTCTTCCCGCTCGACCGTTAGCACAGTACTGACGACTTGTCCTGTGGCTGCGATGTAGAGCAACAGAGGCTCTTTGCTGATTGGAGCAGCAAGCACCGGCTGGGTGGAGAGCAGAGCTTTTAGCTCGGCAAACGCTGCATCAGCTTCTGGAGTCCACTCGAACTTGTCAGCCTTCTTCATCAGTCGGTAAAGAGGCAATGCCTTTTCACCGAGTCGTGAGATGAATCGACTTAATGCGGCCAAGCATCCAGTAAGCTTCTGGACATCGTGCACTCGCACAGGGCGTTTCATTCGGAGAATAGTGCCAATCTTTTCTGGGTTGGCGTCGATTCCCCGTTCGGAAACGAGAAAACCGAGTAACTTGCCACCAGGAACTCCAAATGTGCACTTTGATGGATTGAGCTTGATATCATACCTTCTGAGGTTGGCAAATGTTTCGGCGAGGTCAGCGAGCAGGTCGGAACCTTTTCGTGACTTGACAACAATATCATCCATATAATCTTCCACATTCCGACTGATTTGAGTGAGTAGACACTTCTGGATCATTCGCATAAATGTGGCTCCGGCATTCTTGAGGCCGAATGGCATGGTGATATAGCAGAAGCACCCGAATGGAGTGATGAAAGCTGTTTTTACTTCATCGGGCCCATACAGACGGATCTGGTGGTACCCGGAGTAAGCATCTAAAAAAGACAACCTCTCGCATCCCGCGGTCGAGTCAACAATTTGATCTATGCGAGGGAGAGGAAAGTGATCTTTCGGGCAGGCCCAGTTGATGTGCTTGAAATCAATGCACATTCGGAGCGACTTGTCCTTCTTAGGAACCATGACGACATTAGCGAGCCACTCGGAGTGGAATATCTCTCGGATAAATCCTGCCGCCAACAGTCGAGCCACTTCTTCACCGATGGCCTTTCTCTTCTGGACGGCGGACCGCCGAAGATGTTCTTTGACTGGCTTTGCAGACGAGTCGACTCTTAGGCGATGCTCAGCCAGTCCCCTGGGAACACCTGGCATGTCAGCGGGCTTCCATGCAAAAATGTCCCAGTTCTCACGGAGGAACTGGATGAGCGCTTCTTCCTGTTTTGGGTCGAGTGTTGTGGAGATGCGGGTCGGAGCTGCTTCGGGGTCGGTCGGGTGAATGTGAACAGGCTTCGTCTCACCGGACGACTGGAATGCAGATTCTGTGGCGGGCTTCTTGGATCGCAGCAAGTCACTTGGATCTGCGTTTTGCTTGTATTCTTCGAACTCGACCGCTGTCACTTGGGAATCGGCAATTTTGGAGCCCTTCTGAAAGCACTCCTCTGCCTTTTTCCTATCACCGGTGACAGTGATCACACCTTTGGGACCGGGCATCTTCAATTTGAGGTACACGTAACATGGTCGAGCCATGAACCGTGCATAGGCTGGTCTCCCCAAAATGGCATGATATGCACTTTGAAAATCCACGACCTCAAACGTCAACTTTTCTTTGCGAAAATGCTTCGAATCACCAAACACTACGTCCAAAGCTATCTGGCCGAGTGACTCGGCCTTCTTCCCTGGTATAACTCCATGGAAGCTCATGTTACTAGTGCTCAGTCAGGACATCGGAATGCCCATACCTTTCAATGTGTCTGCATACAATAAGTTCAGCCCACTTCCACCATCCATCAGCACCTTTGTCAGTCGAGTGCCTTCGACAACTGGATCGACCACCAAAGCTTGCCTCCCGGGGTGGCAATATGAGTCGGGTGATCAGATTGGTCGAATGTGATGGGTGTTTGAGACCACTTCAGATAATTTGCCTTTGCTGGGGCAACCATGTTCACCTCTCGGTTAATCACTTTCAGTCGACTTCTGCTTTCCACATCTGCAAAGATCATCAGAGTGGAGTTGATATGCGGATATCCTCCCTCACTGTCCTCTTTGTCTTCGGCCTTGTCCGACTCCTTCTCCTTGTCCTTAGACTGTTTTCCCTGAAACTGCTGGATCAGGAGTCGACATTGGCGAGTGGTGTGCTTTGGGTAAATGATATTCCCCTCTTCATCTTTCTTCGTGTGAATGTGACACGGCATATCCATCACGTCGTTCCCTTCTTTATCCTTTACCTTCTTGGGGTTCCAGGATCCTTTTGGTTTCCCCTTAAACTTTCCTTGAGTCACGGCCAGAGCCTCTCCAGGAGCTGCCGGTTCAGCCTTCCGCTTCTGTTTCCGACTGGTGTTTCCTTTTTCCGACTGACTCGGCTTGTGCTTGCCGCTTCGGAGTCGGTCTTCTTCTTCGCCGTTGGCGTACTTGGTAGCAATCTCCATCATCCGACTCAAGGTCATGTCACCAGTTCGACCAAATTTCAAACTCAGTTCTCTGTTCTTGACACCATCTTTGAAGGCGCATACTGCCTAATGGTCAGAGACATTTTCCACAGTGTGGTGCAAAGTGATCCACCTCTGAATATACTCTCTGAGAGTCTCATTGGTTTTCTGCACGCAGACTTGCAACTCTGTCAATCCCGCTGGTCGCTTGCAAGTCCCTTCGAACGTTCTGACGAACACTCGGGACAGATCTTCCCAAGTGTAAATGCTGCTAGGAGGCAATTGAGTCAACCATGCCCTGGCAGAACCTTCCAACATGAGGGGCAAATGCTTCATGGCCACCTCGTCGTTCCCACCACCGATCTGAACTGCCACTCGGTAGTCTTCAAGCCAAGTTTCAGGCTTAGACTCACCAGTGAACTTGCTGACTCCTGTTGCCAACCTGAAATTGGGGGGGATAACTGCGGCTCTGATAGCTCTGCTGAAACATTCAGGACCAGAAACATGTACTCGACTGCTCGTGGGTACATCTCCGTCGAGTGCACCTCGATGGGCTCTGTTCCGGTCGACCAACCCTTGCACGATAATGGATCGCGCGTCGAAGCCTGGCTCTCTGGGGTCAACTGGAACCCTACGCCCTGTACTGTACTGACGCCTATCATCTGGCTGCCGAGGAGCGTAAGACCCACCCCTCGGAGGGGAATAGGGCACTCGACGCCTATCATCTCGGTCGAGTCTGTCGCCATATTGATCTCGCCGATTCTCACGCCCTTCGCGCCGCGGAGGCAATCTGGGGCTGTGAGCCGACTGAACCTTATTCACAGTGACGGATCGACTGTGAATTCTGTTGCGCGACTGAGACACGGCTGAATTCTGATCTCCTGCTGCTCGGAGCAGATCCCTGATCTGCAGCAAACCTCTGCCAGCCTCTGACTGCGAAGGCTGAATGGACTCTGCTATACGGGTCGCAGCTGCTAAATTCTGAATTGGGGTTCGATATACCTGAGTCGGCGGAAAGAGTTGACGTCGACTGGTGTCGGGAACTCGTTGCCGCACGCGCTCGTCGAGTGCTCGCTGAAGGTTCTCCAGTCGAGTGCGCTCGGCCAAATTGGCGAGACGCGCCTCCTCTAAGGCACGAGCCTCGGGGGTTTCTCCTGCGATGGGAATACGCAGGGGATCCTCGTTCCTGCGGCGAAGCTCTTCTCTTTGCAGAGAGTCGAGTGGCTCGGGCTGGTACTCTTCGTAGCCTCGTGCAGGGTCGCCGCCGTCGCCTGCTCCACCACCACGGGCGAAGCCAGGAGGACTGTGGGGCCCGTCGACCATCAAGATTTCCGCCGCTGGATCACTGCTTCCGTACTCGGATGCAGTCTCTCCGGAGCCAGTCGACTGATCGAACAAGCCGTAGAGAGATTCGTTGGGCTCGATTGCCGCAACTTGTGTAGTGGCCGACTGGCGAGCCACCGCGTGACTCACCCATCGTTGAAGCCTCGACCGGCCTGAGCGCTTGCGCTGGCGGGAGACCGGGAGGGTGGGAGATGGAGGAGCCGACCGATACTGGGTCGATGGTTGCCGCAGCAGAACGCCGCGGACACATGCACGAAAATGCGTCGCACCGCGGACGGGGAGCGCATCTACGTCGAGTGGAGCCTCCTGGAGCCATGCGGAGTCGTCGGCGATGAAGGCGAGAGCGCCGAGACGGATCTCTTGACCCTCGACCAAAATTCCAGCAGACACCATGATGAAAGTACTCGGAAGAATCGCAACTTCTCCACAAAATCGCTAAAACACTAGCCCCACGGTGGGCGCCAACTGTCGTGGTTCTAAGCCTGACAGTAGAGTGGGGGGTAGGTATGGAGAGGCAAGGTCCTAGCTATGGAGAGGTTGTAAGCACAAGGGATGTACGAGTTCAGGCCCTTCTCGGAAGAAGTAACAGCCCTACGTCTCGGAGCCCGGAGGCGGTCGAGTGGATTATCAATGTATGGATTACAAGGTGCCAAACCCTTCTGCCTGTGGAGGGGGGTGGCTTATATAGAGTGCCCCAGGACCCCAGCCAGCCCACGTAGGAGAGGGTTTAAGGTGAGTTAAGTCTGGGGCGTTACTGGTAACGCCCCACATAAAGTGCCTCTACTATCATAAAGTCTACTTAATTACAGGCCGTTGCGGTGCAGAGTGCCTCTTGACCTCCTGGTGGTCGAGTGAGTCTTCGTGGTCGAGTCCTTCAGGCCAGTCGAGTGAATCCTCGTTGGTCGACTGGAAGGCGACCTCTTCTAGGGATGTCCTAGGGTAAGTTACTTGGAACAGGTCCATGACCCTACCCTAGGTACATAACCCCATCACGTGTCCATTTTGAGAGAAGGCGCACTCGAATAATGATAGCCAACAAAGGCATTTTGAAAAAATAGTTGCCACTTTAATATCTCAAACGTTTGTATAATTCAAACCATGTGCGTTCTGTTAACCATTCACGTGATGCCAAGTGTCTTGGTTTTAATGTCTATAGGAGGTGCCATGCGGACAACTGCTTGACCTTGACTAAACAGGAGGCGTGCGAGCGTAGTCCGGTGCGCAGGCTGACCGAGAGGCGTGCAAGCTTTCCTCCAATGCGCAGGATCACCAGGAAGCGTGCGAGTTGTATGCTACGCAGGCTCACTGCGAAGCGATCCCTTTGACTTCCATGCCCGCCCGCCTTCCTCTCCATTATTGGCGCCCGACCCGCTGTTTAATACGGGCGGCCTTACTGTTCGCCTCCCATTCCCCTCCCCCCGCAGACCTCCACCGCCATGGTGCAGAATGATCATCTGCCACTAGTCTTCAAGTTTGGTGAAGTTGACTCCGAGCCGGAGGAGATAGAAAATAAGGAGGAATGGGGCCTCATGGACATGGCCCAGAACGAGCCGGCCGCGGAAGTTGCTGCCCCCGCTCCCGCCCCAGCTCCCATCCCCGCGCCCGCGCCAGCGACCATCCCCGTAGCATTGACGGGCTGGTCGCCAAGCACTATCGCAGAGCTGGAAGCCGTGGGCGTCAGCGAGGTCTCCGCGGACCCGCGCGAGCTCGTGTACATGCCTGCGCCAGCGCCTGTGCCCGCCCCTCCACCCACCGTGGCGCCG
>NC_041380.1:377140023-377222314 GCF_002162155.2 Triticum dicoccoides | reverse complement strand
CGCCGCACCCGTGCCCGTGCCCGTGCGCCCCCCCCCCCTTAGCGGCATGGGACGCTACCGTCGACCGCTACCTCACAGCGGCGCTAGTTGCCGTCCTCCCGCGCCCCGCCCGTCGATCATGCGATGACATGATGTTTGATTTACAAGTGAAGAACATTTTGTGCTGCCTTGAAGACTTCAACAACGGCGTCCCGGAGGACGACAACGATGACGCGGTACGCCGCCTCCGCCACCGCCGGAAATAGTTTTTTGGGGTTTAATAATGTATCTCGAATTCTCAATCATATGAATATAAATTCCAGTGTGACTGAATGAAAGATATGGTTTGAACGAACTTGCGTTTTTCTCTCTTAATGTACAGACTTATTAAACGATTTTCTTTTGAAAAAATGTCAACGGTTTTTAATATAAAACACTCATCACAAACTTTTTAGTTAGAACACCCGTATGCAAACCGACAGCTTCCCTAGGAAGCCAAGGGAAAATGTGCCAAGCAGGATTTCTGCATCCCTTCAACGCAAACGGTTGTTTTGCATGACCCGTGTGCAACCACGTACAAACAATTGGGTAAGATTTGCATATCTGTCATTTTTGGTATGTTGCCATTTCTCAAAATGGAAAGATTGACATTTTTTTATCTAGTAACATTGCCATTTGTCAACCTTGTAACACTGTGATTTGTCAAAATATGCAGCTACAAATCACTAGCACTATCTAATTTTTGCAACTAAAATCACACGCACTGTTCATATGGACACCACTAGCAGGTGTGAGTTCATGGACGCATATGCAAATGTACCATTGATTACATACAAGAAGTCATAAACCCACAATGACAATGAGGATACACGTTGGATTATAGATCATTTCCAACAAAACATTCTAGTAAAGTTTTTCTCACACAACAAATAACAAAGCAATGAAATGAACTTCAGCTCAACCACACGTTGGCGTTGGAAACACTTGCTTTGAACCAGTAGTGATTCTCTGGGAAGGGCCAGCTGATAACCCACAAGTATAGGGGATCGCAACAGTTTTCGAGGGTAGAGTATTCAACCCAAATTTATTGATTCGACACAAGGGGAGCCGAAGAATATTCTCAAGTATTAGCAGCTGAGTTGTCAATTCAACCACACCTGGAAACTTAATATCTGCAGCAAGGTATTTAGTAGCAAAGTAATATGATAGTAGTGGTAACGGTGGTAAAAGGTAACGGTAGCAAAAGTAATATTTTTGGTGTTTTATAGTGATGATAACAATAGCAACGGAAAAGTAAATAAGCGAAGAACAATATATGAAAAGCTCGTAGGCATTGGATCGGTGATGGAGAATTATGTCGGATGCGGTTCATCATGTAACAGTCATAACATAGGGTGACACAAAACTAGCTCCAATTCATCAATGTAATGTAGGCATGTATTCCGAATATAGTCATACATGCTTATGGAAAAGAACTTGCATGGCATCTTTTGTCCTACCCTCCCGTGGAAGCGGGGTCCTATTGGAAACTAAGGGATATTAAGGCCTCCTTTTAATAGAGTACCAGACCAAAGCATTAACACATAGTGAATACATGAACTCCTCAAACTACAGTCATCACCGGGAGTGGTCCCGGTTATTGTCACTTCAGGGTTGCCGGATCATAACACATAGTAGGTGACTATAGACTTGCAACATAGGATCAAGAACTCTCATATATTGATGAAAACATAATAGGTTCAGATCTGAAATCATAGCACTCGGGCCCTAGTGACAAGCATTAAGCTTAGCAAAGTCATAGCAACATCAATCTCAGAACATAGTGGACACTAGGGATCAAACCCTAACAAAACTAACTCGATTACATGATAAATCTCATCCAACCCATCACCGTCCAGCAAGCCTACAATGGAATTACTCACGCATGGCGGTGAGCATCATGAAATTGGTGATGGAGGATGGTTGATGATGACGATGGCGACGGATTCCCCTCCCCGGAGCCCCAAACGGACTCCAGATCAGCCCTCCCGAGAGAGTTTAGGGCTTGGCGGCGGCTCCATATCGTAAAACGCGATGAATCCTTCTCTCTGGTTTTTTCTCCCCGAAAGTGAATATATGGAGTCAGGGTTGAGGTCAGTGGAGCGTCAGGGGGCCCACGAGGTAGGGGGCACGCCCAGGGGGGTAGGGCGCGCCCCCCACCCTCGTGGACAGGTGGAGGCCCCCTGACGTGGATCTTCCTTCCAGTATTTTTTTATATATTCCAAAATAATTCTCCGTTGATTTTCAGGTCATTTCGAGAACTTCTATTTCTACACAAAAATAACACCATGGCAATTCTGCTGAAAACAACGTCAGTCCTGGTTAGTTCCATTCAAATCATGCAAGTTATAGTCCAAAACAAGGACAAAAGTGTTTGGAAAAGTAGATACGACGGAGACTTATCAACTCCCCCAAGCTTAAACCTTTGCTTGTCCTCAAGCAATTCAGTTGATAAACTGAAAGTGATAAAGAAAAACTTTTACAAACTCTGTTTGCTCTTGTTGTTGTAAATATGTAAAGCCAGCATTCAAGTTTTTAGCAAAGATTATGAACTAACCATATTCACAATAACATTTAGGTCTCATGTTTAAACATATCAATGGCATAATCAACTAGCAAGCAATAATAATAAATCTTGGATGACAACACTTTCTCAAAACAATCATGATATGATATAACAAGATGGTATCTCGCTAGCCCTTTCTGGGACTGCAAACATAAATGCAGAGCACCTTTAAAGATCAAGGACTAACTAGACATTGTAATGCATGGTAAAAGAGATCTAGTCAAGTCATACTCAATGTAAACTAACAATAATGAATGCAAATGACAGTGGTACTCTCCAACTGGTGCTTTTTAATAAGAGGATGATGACTCAACATAAAAGTAAATAGATAGTCCTTTCGTAGAGGGAAGCACGGATTTGTAGATGTGCTAGAGCTCGGTTTTGAAATAGATATAAATAATATTTTGCGTGGTATACTTTCATTGTCAACATAACAACCGAGAGATGGTGATATCTTCCATGCTACACACATTATAGGCGGTTCCCAAACAGAATGGTAAAGTTTATACTCCCCCTCCACCAACAAGCATCAATCCATGGCTTGCTCGAAACAACGAGTGCCTCCAACTAACAACAGTCCCGGGGGAGTTTTGTTTGCAATTATTTTGATTTGATTTGCATAAAGCATGGGACTGGGCATCCCGGTGACCAGCCATTTTCTCGTGAGTGAGGAGCGGAGTCCACTCCTCTTGAGAATAACCCGCCTAACATGGAAGATACGGACAACCCTAGTTGATACATGAGCTATTCGAGCATACAAAACAGAATGTTTATTTGAAGGTTTAGAGTTTGGCACATACAAATTTACTTGGAACGGCAGGTAAATATCGTATATAGGTAGGTATGGTGGACTCATATGGAACAACTTTGGGGTTTACGGAATTGGATGCACAAGCAGTATTCCCGCTTAGTACAGGTGAAGGGTAGCAAAAGACTGGGAAGCCACCAACTAGAGAGCGACAACAGTCATGAACATGCATTAAAATTAATCAACACCGAATGCAAGCATGAGTAGGATATAATGCACCATGAACATAAATATCGTAGAGGCTATGTTGATTTTGTTTCGACTACATGCATGAACATGTGCCAAGTCAAGCCACTCGAATCGTTCAAAAGAGGATACCACCATATCATACCACATCACAACCATTTTAATAGCATGTTGGCACGCAAGGTAAACCATTATAAGCTCCTAGCTAATTAAGCATGTCATAAGCAACTATAATCTCTAATTGTCATTGCAAACATGTTTATTCATAATAGGCTGAATCAGGAACGATGAACTAATCATATTTACAAAAAAAGGAGAGGTCGAGTTCATACCATCTTTTTCATCTCAATAAGTTCATCATATAATCATCATTATTGCCTTTCACTTGCACCATGAATAGTGTGGATAATAATAATAGTGCGTGTGCATTGGACTAAGCTGGAATCTGCAAGCATTCAATTCAAGAGAGAAGACAAGGTAATATGGGCTCTTTTGTTAGATCAACAATAATGCATATGAGAGCCACTCAATCATTTTCATTATGGTCTTCTCCTCTCACCCCCCAAAGAACAAGAGAGAAATAAAATTATTTACATGGGAAAGCTCCCAACAAGCAAAAGAAGAACGAGAAATCTTTTTGGGTTTTATTTTTAATTACTACTACAAGCATGGAAAGTAAACTAATTAAAAGCTACAACTATTTTTTTGTTTTTCTTAAGGTTTATTAAACACACAAGAAGAAAGCATAAAAAAGAAAATAAACTAGCATGGATGATACAATGAAAAAGTATGAGCACCGACAACTAGCAATGAGTGTGTGAACATGAATGTAATGTCGGTGAGAAATACATACTCCCCCAAGCTTAGGATTTTGGCCTAAGTTGGTCTATGGCCACGGCTGGCCTGGCGGATATCCAAAGTAATAGTTGGGGTCGTACTATGATGCAGCAGCTGTTGCCTCATGAGCTGCCGCTGGGAGACGGGTCGTCTCCGTCCTCCTCTTACACTTGTCCGCCTCCTCCCTTGTTATAACATATCTCCCTTTTGCCTGAGAGTCAAAGAAAGCAGGAACAGGGAGAGCGACGTGATAGGTGTGTCGTCTGTCAAAGATTAGCCGGTACTGGAGGAACTGATCATTCCTCTCAACAAACTGATGACGAACCATAGCCTCATAATCTAAATTAACAGGAGGCAACTCAATATCATACCCACGTATGGGTATATCAAGAAAATTAGCTATGCGGGTTGCATAAATTCCACCAAAGAAATCTTCATGAATACGATTATTATGCAACCTACGTGCAACGGTAGCCCCCAAGTTGTATTGTTTATCTCCTAAAACAACGCTTCTGAGAACGCTAAGATCATGCACACACATGTGACATGCTTCATCTTTACCATTAATGCATCTACCTATATAGACAGCAAAATAATGTATAGCAGGAAAATGAATGCTCCCTATGGTAGCTTGTGTTATATCTCTAGATTCCCCACAGTTATACTAGTAAGAAAATATCTAAATTCAGATTTACGAGGTTCATTAGGACTACCCCATTGTGGAAGTTTGCAAGCAGTATTAAAATCCTCTAAGTCCATAGTATAATAATTTTCATAAAGATCAAATAGGACAATTTGAGAATTGCGTGGTGATGAAAATTCAAACCTTCTCACAAAGGAATCAGTGAGATAGTGCTACTGGCGGCACTTATCTGCCTCGAAGCTCTCAAGATTAGCACTACGCACATATGCGTTAAATTCTTCCTTGATTCCTGCTCGATCCATAAAGTCCTCTGAAGGCCATTCACAAGCCCGCACTTGAGCTTCCCTCGGTAGTTCATCGTTGGCATCGCGTATTGCGAGCCTGGGTCCTTGCTTCCTTGAAGGACCACCTTGGTACATTTTCCTAAACATATTTCTTCCTCTGAATTTTTTTTGAAATTTTAGTAACTTCAAAATAAAAGTGAACCAAACTCAACAAAATTGATAGCAACTACTCCTACAAGTGCCTAGAGACAATATCATGCATCAAAACTACTCTTGACCTTATAAATTTGACATGCAAGCTCAAGAACAGGGTCACCTAAGCAGCAAAAATATGCAATGAATAAAGCACTAGAACAAAAACTAATTTGACCATTAGAGGAGTCACATAGCAAAGAACAATCCCCAAAGCAGTTTTGTGAATGGATCTTTGAGCAAGGAGATCGAAAATGGCAGCAAGATGAGCTTGGACTCGGGTTTGAGCTGGCTAGTGATGTTTGTCGAAGGAAGAAGGAGTGTGTGGTAGCTGGAATAAGTGGAGGGGAGCCACCATGGGCCCACGAGGCAGGGGGCGCGCCTAGGGGGGTAGGGCGCGCCCTGGACCCTCGTGGCCAGGTGCTTGCTCCCCCTCCTGTGTTCTCAGTGTCAGATATTCTCAAATATTCCAAAAAAATCATATTTAAATTTCAGGGCATTTGGAGAACTTTTATTTTCGGGGTATTTTTTATTGCATGGATAATTCAGAAAACAGACAGAAATTACTATTTTTGCTTTATTTAATATAAATAACAGAAAGTAAAAGAGGGTACAGAGAGTTATGTTTTCTAAATTCATCCATCTCATGCTCATCAAAAGGAATCCACTAACAAGGTTGATCAGGTCTTGTTAACAAACTCATTCCGAATAACATGGAAATGGAGAATTTTCGAATAACACTAGGTTACCTCAACGGGGATATGCATGTCCCCAACAATAAGGATATCATATTTCTTCTTGACAGTAGGAAGAGGAAATTCAAAACCTCCAATAGTAATTGTTGAAAATTTTCCAATAGAATTGATACCGTGGACTTGAGGTTGTTTCCTCGGAATGTGCACCGTATGCTCATTACCATTAACATGAAAAGTGACATTACCTTTGGTGCAATCAATAACAGCCCCTGCAGTATTCAAAAAGGGTCTTCCAAGAATAACAGACATACTATCATCCTCGGGAATATCAAGAATAACAAAGTTCGTTAAAATACTAACGTTCGCAACCACAACAGGCACATCCTCACAAATACCGACAGGAAAAGCAGTTGATTTGTCAGCCATTTGCAAAGATATTTCAGTAGGTGTGAACTTATTCAAATCAAGTCTACGATATAAATAGAGAGGCATAACACTAACACCGGCTCCAAGATCACATAAAGCAGTTTTAACATAGTTTCTTTTAATGGAGCATGGTATAGTTGGCACTCCTGGATCTCCTAGTTTCTTAGGTATTCCACTCTTAAAAGTGTAATTAGCAAGCATGATGGAAATTTAAGCTTCCGGTATCTTTCTTTTATTAGTAACAATATCTTTCATGTACTTAGCATAAGGATTCATTTTAAGCATATCAGTCAAACCCATACGCAAGAAGATATGTCTAATCATTTCAGCAAAGCACTCAAAATCCTCATCATCCTTTTTCTTGGATGGTTTAGGGGGAAAAGGCATGGGTTTCTGAACCCATGGTTCTCTTTCTTTACCGTGCTTCCTAGCAACAAAGTCTCTCTTATCATAACTTTGATTCTTTGGTTGTGGGTTATCAAGATCAACAGCAGGTTCAATCTCTACATCATTATTATTGCTAGGTTGAGCATCAACATGAACATCATCATTAACAATATTACTAGGTTCATGCTCATTACTAGATTGTGTTTCAGCATCACAAATAGAAATATCATTGGGATTCTCAGGTGTGTCATCAACAGGTTCACTAGAAGCATGCAAAGTCATATCATTTTTCTTTTTCTTCCTATTAGAAGGACTAGGTGCATCAATATTATTTCTCTGAGAATCTTACTCAATTCTCTTAGGATGGCCCTCAGGATACAAAGGTTCCTGAGTCATTTTACCACCTCTAGTCATAACTCGAACAACATTATCATTTTCTTACTATTTAGTTAATTGAGCAAATCATTCTGAGCTTGAAGTACTTGTTCTACTTGAGTGGTAACCATAGAAGCATGTTTACTAATAAGTTTTAGTTCACCTTTAACATTAGCCATATAATCACTCAAGTGTTCAATCATATAAGCATTATGTTTTAATTGTCTACCAACAAAGCATTGAAGTCTTCTTGCTTAACCATAAAGTTATCAAACTCATCCAAACATTGGCTAGCAAACTTAGTAGGAGGGATTTCAGCTTTATCATATCTATAGAGAGAATTTACCTTTACTACCTGTGCCGGGTTATCAAGACCATGTATTTCTTCAATAGGCGGCAAATGAAGACCATGTATTTCTTCAATAGGAGGTAAATTCTAAACATCTTCAGCTTTAATACCTTTTTCTTTCATTGATTCTTTGCCTCTTGCATATCTTCAGGACTGAGAAATAGAATACCCCTTTTCTTCGGAGTTGGCTTAGGAGTTGGTTCAGGAATTGGATCAGGAAGTGTCCAATTATTTTCATTAGTCAACATATTGTTCAATAAAATTTCAGCTTGATCAACAGTTCTTTCCCTGAAAACACAACCAACACAACTATCCAGGTAATCTCTGGAAGCATCGGTTAGTCCATTATAAAAGATATCAAGTATTTCATTTTTCTTGAGAGGATGA
Organism: Triticum dicoccoides; assembly: GCF_002162155.2. Lineage (NCBI taxonomy): Eukaryota > Viridiplantae > Streptophyta > Magnoliopsida > Poales > Poaceae > Triticum > Triticum dicoccoides. The sequence goes on along the minus strand of NC_041380.1, from coordinate 377,214,161 downwards.
TCAGGCAAAGCATTAAGTAGTTGGAGAAGCCTCCCCCAAGCTTGTGGGAGACTCTCTTCTTCAATTTGCACAAAAGTATATATTTCCCTTAAAGTAGCTTGTTTCTTATGAGCGGGGAAATATTTAGCAGAGAAGTAATAAATCATATCCTGGGGACTATGCACACAACGAGGATCAAGAGAATTAAACCATATCTTAGCATCACCCTTTAATGAGAACGGAAATATCTTAAGGATATAATAATACGAGTTTTCTCATCATTAGTAAACAGGGTGGCTATATCATTTAATTTCGTAAGATGTGCCGCAACATTTTCAGATTCATAGCCATAGAAAGGATCAGATTCAACCAAAGTAATTATCTCAGGATCAACAGAGAAATCATAATCCTTATCAGTAACAAAGATAGGTGAAGTAGCATAAGTAGGGTCATATTTCATTCTAGCATTCAGAGTTTTTTGTTTCAGCTTAGCTAATAATTTCTTAAGACCACTCCTATCATTGCAGGCAAGAAAGTCTCTAGCAGTTTCTTCATCCATAACATAGCCCTCAGGCACAATAGGTAATTCATATCTAGGGGGAGAATATTCATCATCACTTTCATCAATATTATCAGTTTCAATAATTTCATTCTCTCTAGCCCTAGCAAGTTGTTCATCGGGAAATTCACCAATTGGCATAGTAGTATCAAGCATAGAAGTAGTTTCATCATAAGTATCATGCATAGCAAAAGTGGCATCATCAATAACATGCGACATATCAGAATCAATAGCAGAAGCAGGTTTAGGTGTCGCAAGCTTACTCAAAACAGAAGGTGAATCAAGTGCAGAGCTAGATGGCAGTTCCTTACCTCCCCTTGTAGTTGAGGGATAAATCTTGGTTCTTGGATCTTTCAAGTTCTTCATAATGATAAACAGATATAAATCCCAAGTGACTCAAAGAATAGAGCTATGCTCCCCGGCAACGGCGCCAGAAAATAGTCTTGATAACCCACAAGTATAGGGGATCGTAACAGTTTTCGAGGGTAGAGTATTCAACCCAAATTTATTGATTCGACACAAGGGGAGCCAAAGAATATTCTCAAGTATTAGCAGCCGAGTTGTCAATTCAACCACACCTAGAAACTTAATATCTGCAGCAAGGTATTTAGTAGCAAAGTAATATGATAGTAGTGGTAACAGTGGTAAAAGGTAACAGTAGCAAAAGTAATATTTTTGGTGTTTTATGGTGATGATAACAATAGCAACGGAAAAGTAAATAAGCGAAGAACAATATATGAAAAGCTTGTAGGCATTGGATCGGTGATGGAAAATTATGTCAGATGCGGTTCATCATGTAACAGTCATAACATAGGGTGACACAAAACTAGCTCCAATTCATCAATGTAATGTAGGCATGTATTCCGAATATAGTCATACATGCTTATGGAAAAGAACTTGCATGACATCTTTTGTCCTACCCTCCCGTGGCAGCGGGGTCCTATTGGAAACTAAGGGATATTAAGGCCTCCTTTTAATAGAGTACCGGACCAAAGCATTAACACATAGTGAATACATGAACTCCTCAAACTACGCTCATCACCGGGAGTGGTCCCGATTATTGTCACTTCGGGGTTGCCGGATCATAACACATAGTAGGTGACTGTAGACTTGCAAGATAGGATCAAGAACTCTCAAATATTGATGAAAACATAATAGGTTCAGATCTGGAATCATGGCACTCGGGCCATACTGACAAGCATTAAGCATAGCAAAGTCATAGCAACATCAATCTCAGAACATAGTGGATACTAGGGATGAAACCCTAACAAAACTAACTCGATTACATGATAAATCTCATCCAACCCATCACCATCCAACAAGCCTACGATGGAATTACTCACGCACGGCGGTGAGCACCATGAAATTGGTAATGGAGGATGGTTGATGATGACGATGGCGATGGATTCCCCTCTCCCGAGCCCCGAACGGACTCCAAATCAGCCCTCCCGAGAGAGTTTAGGGCTTGGCGGCGGCTCTGTATCGTAAAACGCGATGAATCCTTCTGTCTAGTTTTTTTCTCCCTGAATGAATATATGGAGTCAGGGTTGAGGTCGATGGAGCGCCAGGGGGCCCATGAGGCAGGGGCATGCCCAGGGGGGTAGGGCATGCCCCCACCCTCGTGGACAGGTGGAGACGCCCCTGACATGGATCTTCCTTCCATTATTTTTTGTATATTCCAAAATAATTCTCCGTTGATTTTCAGGTCATTCCGAGAACTTTTATTTCTGCACAAAAATAACACCATGGCAGTTCTGCTGAAAACGGCGTCAGTCTGGGTTAGTTCCATTCAAATCATGCAAGTTAGAGTCCAAAACAAGGGCAAAAGTGTTTGGAAAAGTAGATACGACAGAGATGTATCACCAGCTACTGTCAGTGTCGAGACCAACGCAGGACTGATCATCGAGGCTGAAGTGGCCTATGTCAGGACCCATATTGGGACAGTAGGGAAGCATAGTAATGTCCGAGGTATAGATACAATTACTTCTCATAAATGGTAGTAACATTGTGTCAACAGAAGCTGCATCGCCTTCCACCATCATTAGATAGTTTTGTCCCAGGAAGAGAGAGTTTCCTCCAAGACTTTCAATACTGAACCAGGGAGAAGGTGTTGGCTCTAGTACACTACTATCCATACCGAATACCCTGCAACGGATGTTGGAATAGGTCCGGAGAGTGCGACCATACGAGACAACACCTGCTTCCTTAGTAACATCAGCAGTGCCCCGTTGTCGGTGTCAAAATCGGCGGATCTCGGGTAGGGGGTCCCGAACTGTGCCTCTAGGCGGATGGTAACAGGAGGCAGGGGACATGATGTTTTACCCAGGTTCGGGCCCTCTTGATGGAGTTAAAACCCTACATCCTACTTGATTAATATTGATGATATGGGTAGTACAAGAGTAGATCTACCACGAGATCAGAGAGGCTAAACCCTAGAAGCTAGCCTATGGTGTGATTGTTGTTGTTACGGACTAAAACCCTCCGGTTTATATAGACACCGGAGAGGGCTAGGGTTACATAGAGTCGGTTACAATGGTAGGAGATCTATATATCCGTATCGCCAAGCTTGCCTTCCACGCCAAGGAAAGTCCCTTCCGGACACGGGACAAAGTCTTCAATCTTGTATCTTCATAGTCCAGGAGTCCGGCCGAAGGTATAGTCCGGCTATCTGGACAACCCCTAATCCAGGACTCCCTCAGTAGCCCCCGAACCAGGCTTTAATGATGACGAGTCCGGCGTGCAAATTGTCTTCGGCATTGCAAGGCGGGTTCTCCTCCAAATTCCGTGTACCTGTTGAATAGTGTCCGATTTCTTGTAAATGTAGTGCTCCTTGGCTTCCACGCCCTATAATGGCCGTCTTCCACATGTCAAACGAATAAGAAAAGTCAAGGTGTCTTTTTATATTTACACCCCTAGCCGCGTGAATGAGCCACCTATTTAAGGGGACGAGGATTTAGATCCAAACCACACCTTCCCCCCTCCGTGAGTATTCATCAGAGCGTATCCGACAGAGGTCCATTCTATCATGGCCGGCCGCCGCAGCTCCTCCTCTCGCCCTTCCAGCCCTCAGCCTGGAGATTGGAAGAGGTGCTCCATCCCGCACAGCAAGCTAGTGACGCTCCAGACCAAGGGATTTCTCCCCCCGGCCTATATGGTCCCGGTTCGAGCCGGACTTGCCACCTATAATGGCGGAGAGCAAGCGGAGAGCGCCCCCAATCCCTCCACAGGGGACCGGGTATGCCTTGTCCCTTACTTAATAAGAGGGATCGGATTTCCAATTCATCCGTTTCTCCGGGGGCTCCTGGAGTTCTATGGCCTCCAGCTGCACAACCTCACGCCTGCCTCCATATTGCATATCGCGGGCTTCGTAGCCCTTTGCGAGCTGTTTTTGGGCTGCGAGGCTCATTTCGCGCTGTGGAAAAGGCTATTCTGCCTCGTGCCCCATTCTAAGAAGGGGTCAATATATCAAGTGGGCGGAGCCGAAGTGTGGCGCATCGCCGGGACCGGATATCTATCCGGAACCCCAAAGAAGGCGTCCGAGGACTGGCCTTCAGAATAGTTTTATATAGAGGACGTCCCACTGCCGGATCCTGTCTAGATCGGCCTTCCTGAGTTCGACAGTGCTCCCCTAAAGAAGCGCCTAAGCTGGCGTCCACAGAGCCCTCAGAGGGAAAGTGACAGGGACGTTCTTTACCTGATGGGCCGGATAAGATTGTTAGCTCATTCCGGACTGACCATGATCGGGGTCATGGCCGCATGCATCATGCGAGGGGTGTAGCCGCTTCAGTATAGAGGCCGCCCCATGTGGGACTTCAATGGGGAGGACGACGCCACCCGCTACGGCCGTAAGGGGCCGGATTCGGTTGCCGCTCTAATAAAGACCTTGTCCACTTTGTACAAGGGAGAAGAGGAGGAATTTCTCCGTGTCAACCCACAGGGTGGATTTTCTATGTACAATCCCCCAAGTTGGGTAAGTGGACACTTTTACTTGCCCATCCGTTTTATATTCCCATCATTAAATATTCAGTCTAACGACTTCAACGCAGGAACTGCGCCATGCTGTTAAAGAAATAAATAGCCCTCCTCCACAACCCGAGGATCCGGGACAGTCCCTCGACCCGGCCTCTCAAGAGGATCCGGACTTATCTGTGGAGCTGATTGATGGGGTGTTTCATCAATTGAGCAAGGGCAACGCCTTGGTGGCCATTACGGCCGATTACCCAGGGCTACTCCCAGCCTCACAGGTAACTGAGACCAAAGTCCCAACACTTTGAAAAGGGATCTATCCTCGCATGTTTTCGATTGTCGTATGACAACCGTGTTTTGTAGGGGAGGTCCTTGAGACGGGAGGCTGACCCTGCGGCGACTAGCCAACAAGGGGCGGCAAGGCCCCGCGGGCTGAAAAGAAGTGCGGTCCGGACTAAGACGCCGACGCAAAGGTATAGCGCGCCATCTTATTCCTAGGTGTTATTCCTTCGAGGCATATTAACGCTTGTGCTCTCTTCAGGACGAAGAGACCTCGCCGGACTATATCCGGAGAGGTCGCCAATCGCGCCTCCACCAGCCAGGCTCCAAAGCCTGGTCCGGAAACGGAGGCGAACACAAGGCGCGCATCGGACGCTCCTCCGACAGAGGATGCGGACATGCTGTCTACCACCAATTCCGAGGTGGAGAGTGCCATGAACCACAGGCGTCGCCGGACAGTTCTTCGCGACGCTTGTTTCTCCCAAGAGGCATTGGATGCCTTCAATTCGGGAGATGGCGTACCTCCGTGCCACTCAAAATGGTCTAGCCAGAGCCACGGAGCAGTATGTAAAAGACATACGGGTAAGAAAATTTTGGTAATTATATATATACCAGTAGCCCCCGAGACTTGAAACAGTTAGAATAACTGATTTAAGGATCATTTGTTATGAAGGTTCTTATAGAAAAGAATACCCTACTGTCCCAGGAGCTGGAAGAGTGCAAAGCCCAACTTGAGGCCGCACTAGCCGCGGCAGGGGAGCCCAAGGAGACCCCCTCTGGTAACATACGCTTCGAAAGATAAGTATTTTGCAAAGTGCGGCGTGGGTGCGAATCTGACAAATGAAATTGCAGATGGCGCTGGATTAAGTCCGGAAAAGCAACAACTCCTACGCCAGCTGAAGGCTGGTGAGAGTGTGCTGACAAAGGTGAGGCGGGAGAAGAACGATCTCCAAGATGCCAACACCAAGCTGGGCGTTGAACTGAAGGAAGTTCGTGCCCAGCTGTTGGACTCCGTTAAGGAGAATCAGCGGCTTCGACGCGACATATTTAGTAAGTGCTTAAACGAACTTTGAAAAAAAGAGTTCAGCGAGGAAGTCGACTAACAGAGTAATGTCTATAGGTATGCTAACAGGTCGTCCTGTAGAGGAAATGCCCGGTTCTACGGGTGACCTTCTTCCCGGGCTCTCACAACTGCACGAGCGAGTTCGGCAGGTGATGCAAGGCGTCGCCCAGGCCTTGTGGCCATCCGTCTCCATGCCCGAAGGCCTTGGAGAGCTTGTAGAGAAGCTGAAGGGAGCATGGAGGCGCTTCCGATTGTGGAAGATGCCGGCCTGCCGTCAAGGCGCCAGGGAGGCCTGGGCCATGGTGAAGACACGGTACACGAAGGCTGACCTAAACCACATGGCCGAGGTCGGACCCGTGGGGCCCGATGGGAACGAGATCCCTGTGAGCTTAGTATACGACCAAGTAGAATTGGCCGCAAAGTATTCCCAACAGGACTGTAAGCTAGACAACCTGTTAGATGGTATTGAAGAGGAATACAATCAGTCAGATTGACTATGTAATTTTAATTGACATGTGTAATGCCTTCTAGTCAGATTGTAGATCGTTTGTCATGGCCAACCTTTTCGCTTCAACCTCGGGACCTAATGGTCCGGAGTGTGTCCGAATACCCTCGCGGTTATATAAGAACCGGGGTATGCATGGAGACCAGGCGTAGGGGTCATTAGTGCTTGAATAGACAAGTGCCCAACTAGTTATGTTATATTACATGGTTAGTAAGAAACATCTTCCAGGGAGAATAGTTCCGTTAGGGGTTCCTTTCCCTGGGAAGCATGCCCTAAAGTGCATGTCCATTCTACGAAAAGAGACGCAGGAAAAACATCTGGGGTGTATAGATAAATAAGTGAAAAAAGATCATCTTTAGTTCACCGACCGAATATTCCCTTAAGAACGCTAGCTTTCGGCTTCACCCAGTCTGAGGTACACATCTGGCTGACCCGACAGTAACAATCGCAGAGGTGCTCCCTTTACCACCTAGCCGAACAATCGGGAACGTAGGGGTAAGCACAGGAGCCAGGCAACCCAGCTTGGCCAAAACTTAAGTCATATCGATGCATATAATGGTGAATAAAAGGTACATGCGGAAGTGTGACACATGTGTTGGGTATGAAGCCCGTATAAATAAGCTTTTGTTTAAAGAAGCCCCCAGGTTTAATGAGCGCGGATAGCGCATCACTTTATGAGCCTTTAAAGGCTATAAGAGAGAGGGAGGGTAGAAGGAGAGAAATGTAAGACAGAAAGTATATAAAAAATGGACAGAGGAAGGAGATGAACACAAAGTCCTGCGCTAGGCATAGAATCTTTGTAGATGGGCTGCGTTCCATGGGTTCGGCTCGAGTCGGTTATCCGATGCATCTCGCAGGCGGTACGCTCCACCAGTTAGGACTTGGTCGGTTATGAAGGGACCTTCCCACTTGGGCTTGAGTTTGTCCTTTTTCTTGTCCAGTAGGCGTAGAACTAATTCGCCAAGGTTGTAATTTTTGGCCCGTACTTCTCTGCTTTGGTATCTTCGAGCCTGCTGTTGATAGAATGCGGAAGAAGCTTTTGCCACATCATGCTCTTCCTCCAAGGCGTCCAAACTATCCTGCCGATCGAGCTCAGCTTCTCTTTCTTCGTACATGCGCACTCGAGGTGAGTCATGGATTATGTCGCAGGGCAAAACTGCCTCTGCGCCGTACACCATGAAGAATGGTGTGTATCCGGTGGTGCGATTCGGCGTGGTCCGCATCCCCCAGAGTACGGAGTCGAGCTCCTCTACCTAGTGCGTATTAGATTCCTTAAGGGACCGCACTAATCTGGGTTTGATTCCGCTCATGATAAGACCATTTGCACATTCGACCTAGCCGTTAGTTTGTGGGTGATAGACGGAAGCATAATCGAGCTTGATGCCCATGTTTTTGCACCAGAGTTTTACCTTGTCGGCCGTAAAGTTCGTGCCGTTATCAGTGATGATGCTGTGGGGGACGCCGTAACGGTGTACAACCCCGGATATAAAGTCTATCACCGGTCCGGATTCGGCCGTCTTAACAGGCTTGGCTTCTATCCATTTGGTGAACTTGTCCACCATGACCAGTAAATATTTTTTCTCGTGGGTTCCGCCTTTAAGGGGTCCAACCATGTCAAGTCCCCAGACTGCAAAGGGCCAAGTGATGGGTATCATTTGGAGGGCTGTGGGTGGCATATGGCTTTGGTTTGCAAAAAGCTGGCAACTGACGCATCGTTGGACTAAGTCCTGGGCGTATGCCCGGGCCGTTGGCCAATAAAAGCATGTACGGAAGGCATTGCTTACAAGGGACCGAGCTGCAGCGTGATGACCACCGAGTCCGGCATGAATTTCAGCCAGGAGGTTCCGCCCTTCCTCTTCGGAGATGCACCTTTGAAGGACTTCGATAGTGCTTTTCTTATAAAGCTCTCCCTCATGGACTTTATAGGCTTTAGATCGCCGCACTATGCAGCGTGCCTCATTTTGGTCCTCGGGGAGTTCCCGCCTATTAAGGTAGGCGAGCAATGGTTCTGTCCACGGGGCGATGAAGGCCATTATTTACGTGGGCTGAAGGTGTTATTTCATTGGCAGAGCCTCCAATTATGTCAGAGTGTTCGGTGTCGGGCAGTGCGGTTGGGTCCGGGCTATTATTGCCGGGTTCCCCTTCCCATACTACGGATGGCTTGAACAACCTTTCCAAGAAGATGTTGGGGGGGACTACATCGCGTTTTGTGCCGATGCGTGCCAAGACATCTGCCGCCTGATTATTTTCCCGGGCTATATGATGAAATTCGAGCCCTTCGAACCGAGCTGGCAATTTTAGGACGGCGTTGCGATAAGCTGCCATTTTTGGATCCTTGGCATCAAAGTCTCCATTTATTTGGGATATTGCGAGGTTTGAGTCCCCGCGCACCTCTAGGCGTTGAATGCCCATGGATACTGCCATCCGGAGACCATGTAAAAGGGCCTCATATTCGGCTGCATTGTTGGAGTCTGTGTACATTATCTGGAGTACGTATTGAACTATGTCTCCTATGGGGGACGTCAAAACAACGCCAGCCCCTAGACCGGCCAACATTTTTGAGCCGTCGAAGTGCATGACCTAGTTTGAATATGTGTCGTACTCTTTAGGGAGTTCGGCCTCCGTCCATTCTGCGACGAAGTCGGCCAAAACTTGCGACTTGATAGCTCGCCGTGGCTTGTAAGTTATGTTGAACGGGAGGAGCTCAATGGCCCATTTTGCAATCTGGCCCGTCGCGTCGCGGTTGTTTATAATATCGTTAAGTGGCACTTCTGAGGCTACTGTTATTGAACACTCTTGAAAGTAGTGTCGCAGCTTCTGGGATGCCATAAATACCGCGTACACAATCTTTTGATAATGCGGGTACCGTGACTTGCACGGAGTAAGGACGGTGGACACATAGTAGACCGGCTTTTGAAGGGGGAATTTGTGTCCGTCCGTTTCTTGTTCGACGACGAGCACTGCACTTACGACCTGATGGGTTGCTGCAATGTATAATAGCATTGGTTCGCCAATGTTTGGCGCGGCCAGGACTAGGTTTGTTGCCAAGATGGCTTTTATTTCATCGAGTCTGGCCGTGGCTGCATCCGTCCACTCGAAGTGTTCGGTGCACCGAAGGAGGCGGTAAAGGGGTAGGGCCTTTTCTCCTAAGCGGGAGATAAAGCGGCTTAGAGCCGCCACGCATCCGGTTAATTTTTGTATTTGTTTGAGGTCCTTCGGGATATCCAATTGTGACAGAGCTCGGATCTTGGCTGGATTTGCTTCAATTCCTCTATCGGATACAATGAAGCCCAAGAGCTTTCCGGCTGGAACGCCAAAAACGCATTTTTCCGGGTTGAGCTTGATGTCGTATGTTCGGAGGTTATCGAATGTTAGCCTCAAGTCGTCTACTAGAGATTCGACATGTTTTGTTTTAACGACCACATCATCTACGTATGCCTCCACTGTTTTGCCGATCTGGTTTGCCAGACATGTCTGAATCATGCGCTGATATGTTGCACCGGCGTTTTTGAGCCCGAAGGGCATTGTGTTGCAGCAGAATGGGCCGTATGGTGTGATGAATGCCGTTGCGGCTTGGTCTGACTCTGCCATCTTTATTTGATGGTAGCTGGAGTATGCGTTGAGGAAACACAACGAATCGTGTCTTGCGGTAGCGTCGACAATTTGATCGATGCGGGGGAGAGGGAAGGGATCCTTTGGGTAAGCCTTGTTAAGGTCTTTGAAATCAACGCACAGGCGCCAGGATTTGTCCTTCTTTGGTACCATCACCAGGTTTGCTAGCCAGTCCGGGTGTTTTATATCTTTGATGAATCCAGCCTCCAATAGCTTGGCTAGTTCCTCTCCCATGGCCTATCTCTTAGGTTCGGAAAAACGCCGAAGAGCCTGTTTGACTGGCTTGAATCCTTTTAGGATATTTAAGCTATGTTGGGCCAGCGTGCGTGGGATTCCTGGCATGTCTGAAGGGTGCCAGGCGAAAATGTCCCAGTTCTCTCGTAGGAACTCTGGTAGTGCGGTGTCTACATCAGGGTTTAACTGTGCCCCGATGGAAGCTATTTTATTGGGGTCCGTTGGATGGACCTGGAATTTGACTATTTCGTCCGCCGGTTTAAAGGAGGTGGACTTGGATCTTTTATCGAGTATCACATCGTCCCTATTCACCATGGAGCGCAGCGCAGTCAATTCCTCAGCCGCTAGGGCTTCGAATAGCGCCTCGAGGGCCAGTGCGGCTGTCTTGTTTTCGGCGCGGAGTGCTATGTCCGGATACTAGCGAGAGTGATGATTCCGTTAGGCCCGGGCATCTTGAGCTTCATGTACCCGTAATGGGGTATTGCTTGGAAGACTGTAAACGCTTCCTGCCCTAGCAGAGCGTGATATCTGCTACTGAACGGGGCCACCTGGAACGTGACCTCTTCGGACATGTAATTATCCTACGTGCCGAACACCACATCTAGTGTGATTTTTCCTGTACAACGCGCTTCCCGACTGGGGATTATTCCTCTAAAGGTTGTGCTGCTTCGCTCAATGTGGTTCCAGTCTATTTCGATTTTTTGAAGGGTTTCCTCATAAATGAGGTTCAATCCGCTGCCGCCATCCATGAGTACCTTGGTAAGACGAAAGCCATCCACTATTGGAGTGAGGACCAATGCGGCTGGTGCTCGGGCTGTTCGGAATTTAGGTTCATCACTGGTGTTAAAAGTAATAGCCGTGTCACTCCATGGGTTTATTGTTGCTACTTGGTAGACTTCGGCAAGGCTGCGGAGTGTTCTTTTTCGCATATTATTTGATGCGAAAGTCTCGAAGACTGTTAATACCGTACTGGTTTCTCTGGGGTGGCTTTCTGTGGCTTCTGGAATTAGAAGATTTTCGCCAATTTTTGCCACCTGCCGGAGTATCCAACATGCTCTAAGGCTGTGAGTTGGTGTGGCGCCCTCTGCACTGTGAATTTTACAGGGTCCATTAACCATCCTTCTAGTACGGTTCCGTGCCCTGTAGAGGGCTTTTGCTTTTTGATATTGAACCCGGGTGTCTGGCGATGATGCACCCTTTTATTTCGGACTGGGTTTGTATTCAGGGCCGGATTGTCCCAAAATTTTATTTCGGTTTTCCAAGCTCTTTCCATTGCATAGTACTTTTGTACTATGGACGCCAAGTCAGCGAAGCGTGTAATATCACAGCGACTTATGGCGTTGAGGATTCCCTTGTCCGTGCAATTATTGCAGAAGAATGAAATTGCGTCTTCCTCGCGGCAGTCCTTTATCCTGTTCATAACCAGGAGGAATCTGGCCCAGTAATGATGTACTGTTTCTTCGGGCTCTTGCCTAATTTGGGATAGATCTCTTATGTATGGGTGGGTGGGTGGAATCAAATCTAAAACCTCACCCAATCTGAGACCCAGGGGCCAAGGAGTTTCTGAACTCAGAAGTTTGGATTCTTGGATGTTGTCCAATGAATCTAGCCCGTCGCCTGACTTTAAGTTCAGGTCTTGAGTGATGTCCTCCCCTCCGCGGGTATCCGGCTTGGAGGGATCGGGAATTTGGACATAGCTAGTCCTTAAGATAGATGAAGGGTCAACGCACTGTCCCTCTACCACGACAACGTGATGGGTGACCTGGGGAGAGTTAATCTCTCTCAGATCGGGTTTAGGCCCAATCTGGTCATAATCCGTAGCGACTCCCAGGGTGGCGATGCGATCCAAGAGCTCGTTTAGGGAAGAGAGCTCCATTGGATCTAGCTGCTCGGCGAATTCCGAGCTGACGTGAAGATTGCTTTCGATGACCCGAGATGTCATCGTCGGCGCAGCAGCCGAACAGGCGGTCATAAGGAAACCACCTAGCCGGAGAGTTTGGCCGACAGCCAAAGCTCAGTTAGCAATGGTGCCGTCTTTAAAGACGGGATGAGGCATCCTTCCTGATGGCGACGACACAGAGGAACTCTCAATGAAAGCACCAGTGTCGGTGTCAAAACCGGCGGATCTCGGGTAGGGGGTCCCGAACTGTGCGTCTAGGCGGATGGTAACAGGAGGCAGGGGACACGATGTTTTACCCAGGTTCGGGCCCTCTTGATGGAGGTAAAACCCTACATCCTGCTTGTTTAATATTGATGATATGGGTAGTACAAGAGTAGATCTACCACGAGATCAGAGAGGCTAAACCCTAGAAGCTAGCCTATGGTGTGATTGTTGTTGTTACGGACTAAAACCCTCCAGTTTATATAGACATCGGAGAGGGCTAGGGTTACATAGAGTCGGTTACAATGGTAGGAGATCTACATATCCGTATCGCCAAGCTTGCCTTCCACGCCAAGGAAAGTCCCTTCCGGACATGGGACGAAGTCTTGAATCTTGTATCTTCATAGTCCAGGAGTCCGGCCGAAGGTATAGTCCGGCAATCCGGACACCCCCTAATCCAGGACCCCCCTCACCCATATACAGACAAGAAGAGGTGATCCATCATAATAAGTTGCCAGGCGCCACTGAGTATATGGGTCCTGCTCGTCCTCATGCTCGTGAATAAAATTTTCAAGTATAGGTGGTGGAATGTTCACAGGACCTTGGAAACACAAGAAGGTTAATTAGTAAAGGGAAACTAGCTAACCCGCATGCATGTGGATGAAACAATTATAATTACGGTGGAAGACAAACGTACCTAAATCATAAGGATTCCATGCAAAAACAGTGCCACGAGTGGTGGCAGCAAACACAAGACCCTCGTATTGAATTGCATCACAGTACTCATCCATGTATAGAAACTGGTTTTTGAGCAATATCCATCGAGTCGAACCACGAAGGACGACAACAAGCTTGTCGAAGATAGTGACAACATAAGCATTCCTATAACCCCAAGAGCGGTTGGGAATTCAAAAAATTGCCATCTTCCGTAGAAGACAGTCAGCATGATCGTATTTGAACTCACGTAGAATACCGGTGTACTCAACCTCTGGGCAGTCGTCTGAGATTTTTCGAAGTGGAACCCGATGATGAGTGTACACATTCACAAGTTCACACTCATAGTTGTACCCAATATAAACAACCCAATCTCCATTTGTGCCTGCCCAAGCCTTGCCCTCAAGCGATGGCATCTTAACATCATACGTATCATTATCAAGCGGCATCAACTTACAGAAGGCGAGGCTTCCCTCATCCCCGCGCCAGTCAGCGGGGTCACGTCGAAGAAGATAGGGGAGATCAAACCGCTCCTAGACCCTTGGGTTCCTTGTAATGATGTTATTAGTTGAGTCAAGAATGGTCTTGAATGAACCTGCCATGCAAGCTGAGGTGATGACGTCGCACCGATAAATGAGTTCCTCCATCGCATCATCATTCAGATTGAGGCAAGAATAACAGGGTCGTTTCTGGCTTGTTCCCTCCATGGAGAAGACAATCAAACAATGGCAGAAGGAAGGGTGAAGGAAAATGGAGGAGGGAGGAAGAGCTAGCATGCGATAGCAGTTCCAAATTGAGATGGAAAGGCGAAGAGTCGGTGGACGGTTGCCACGGTACACGAAGAGGCGCCTGGGGAGCGAAGGTTGCCACAAAGGTCACACACTGACGACAGGGGCCGAGTGAACCGCATGAAATCCCATCGCACAACACACACATCTTGTTAAGTTGAAGCGTTTCTGTTTTCTTGTGTCAACGCAAATAGTTCATCCGAGTGAACCGCATGCCGTATATCGCACACACCCTTGATGTGGCTGACCGTTTCTTTTGTGTTGCCTAATCACAAATAGTTCATCCGAGTGAACCGTATGATGTATATCGCACACACCTTCATCTGGCTGCTCATTTCTTTTGTGTTGCCTAATCACAAACAGTTCGTCCGAATGAACCGTATGCTGTGTATCGCACAGGCCTTCATCTGGCTGCCCGTTTCTTTTGTTCCTCCTCATCGCAAACAGTTAATTGAACTGAACCGTATGCCCTTCATCGCACACGCAACTAAAATCTGAACCGTGTTTGATGCATCCTCCATCACAAACGTTTTCACCTTTTTTGACGGTTTTCATACACCACCGTTTGCGATTATTGCATCGCACATAGTTTCTCGAAGGGTCTCTGATCGTAGTGTCACGTTAGCAGCATCCTGCAGTAGTGTGGGGTGATGAATGAGCCTTCTCTTCGTCTTCCTTGGACATGAAGATCTGATGATACCTAGAGTATGCATCAAGAAAAGAGAGCAAATCACAATGTGAAGTGGAGTCCACAATCTGGTCGATGCGCGGCAAGGGAAATGGGTCCTTTGGGTAAGCCTTGTTGAGATATGTGAAATATATGCAAAGCCTCCATTTCCCATTAGCCTTGCACATGACCACTGGGTTTGCTAAGCATGTCGGATGTAGTACTCCTCTGACCAAACCAGCTGCCTCAAGCTTATTAATTTGCTCGGCAATGAACTGCTGCCTCTCTAAGGCCTGCTTTCGAACCTTCTACTTGACAGGTCAGACATATGGGCAGACAACAAGGTGGTGCTCGATTACCTCTGGGAACACCGGGGATATCAGATGGTTGCCAGGAAAACACATCGATATTTGCCCCAGGAAGGCAACAAGCGCGCTTTCCTATTTGTCATCAAGGGTGGCGCTGATAGTGAAGGTATCATCAACGCCAGCCAGCCCTTCCGGGACCTTCTTCATATGTGGTGCAGCAACCTTGGATCTCTAGTTGTTGGAACTCTCGGCAAGTCATCAACAAGCGCAACGCACTCCGGAGAGGTACACTTCCCGGATTCCTTGCTGGTGTCCCTGCTATCCTTCTTCTTTCCTTTGTTCTCCTTGATGGGAATTGCTGCTGCTGTGGCATCTGTCGTGACTGCATCTTGGTACCTCTTATCCACGCAGATGATGGCGTCTTTCTCATCTGACGGAATGGAAATGACTCCTACCGGCTAAGGGAGTCCTGGATTAGGGGGTACTCGGACAACCGGACTGTATACTTTGGCCAGACTGTTGGACTATGAAGATACAAGATCGAAGACTTCGTCCTGTGTCTGGGTGGGACTCTCCTTTGCGTGGAAGGCAAGCTTGGCAATTCGGATATGTAGATCTCCTTCTCTGTAACCGACTCTGTGTAACCCTAGCCCCCTCCAGGGCCTATATAAACCGGAGGGTTTAGTCCGTAGGACAACAACAATCATAATCATAGAGGCTAGCTTCTAGGGTTTAGCCTCTACGATCTCGTGGTAGATCAACTCTTGTAATACTCAATATCATCAAGATCAATCAAGCAGGAAGTAGGGCATTACCTCCATCGAGAGGGCCCGAACCTGGGTAAACATCGTGTCCCCTGCCTCCTGTTACCATCAGCCTTAGATGCACAGTTCGGGACCCCCTACCCGAGATCCACCGGTTTTGGCACTTACATTGGTGCTTTCATTGAGAGTTCCACTGTGCCGTCACGATAAAGGCTTGATGGCTCCTTCGATCATCGGCAATGATGCGATCCAGGGTGAGGTTTTTCTCCCCGGACAAATCTTCGTATTCGGCGGCTTTGTACTACAGGCCAACTCGCTTGGCCATCTGGAGCAGATCGAGAGCTACGCCCTTGGCCATCAGGTCAGGTTTAGAAGCTTGAACTATACTACCGACATCCGCGGAGATTTGAGCTTCGACGGATTCGAGCCCATGTCAGGTGCGCCGCACAGTCACGACGAGCATGACTTAGCTCTGCCGTCGGACGGTGTTCGGGAGATCACATCTGTGGCTACTCCGGCCCCCAATACAGAGCAGATCGTGCCGTCCAAGGATGGGTGGATGGACCCCGCCATGGAGGTCGCACACTCAGCGGCGATAGAGATGAATACTGACTTCACCTCCTATGAGACCTGTGTTACCGGACCCTTGGATTCGTCCCCGGCCACAGGCTTCGAACTGCTTGCGTCCGTGCCTATCGAATCTGACTGGGCACTGATCATGGAGTTTACCTCCGCGGATATCTTTCAGCACTCGCCCTTGGGTGACGTGCTAAATTCATTGAGGCCTCTCTCCTTGTCAGGAGACCCTTGGCCAAACTATGTCCGGGTTGAGTGGGAAGCGGACGGCGAAATTCATTCCCCACCCACCACCCACTTAATAGCCACTGTCGACGACTTAATCGACATGCTTGATTTCGGCTCCGAAGACATCGACGGTATGGACGACGATGCAGGAGAAGAACAGGAACCACCGCCCACAGGGCGCCGGACAGCCACCTCATCATATGATATATACATGGTGGACACCCCCAAAGAAAGCAATGGCAATAAGGCAACGGAGGATAATCCCCTCGAGAAGCAATCTAAGCATCGGCGTCATCGACGCCGCTCTAAGCCCCGCCATAGCAAAAGCAACGATACCAGCACAAGAGACAATAATGCCACGGACAGTGCCAAAGACGAAGACAATCCCCTCTAGCCAGGCTTCGAGCGGGAGGATGGGCAAGCGAGCCCTAAGGAATAGGCGATAGACGGAGAATCAGGGGATGGCAATTACATGCCCCTCTCCGAAGACGAGGTGAGCCTCGGCGACAAAGAATTCATCGTGCCTGAGGATCCCGTCGAGCAGGAGCGCTTCAAGCGCCGGCTTATAGCCACAGCAAAAAGCCTGAAGAAAAAGCAGCAACAGCTTCAAGCTGATTAAGATCTGCTAGTGGATAGATGGACCGAGGTCCTGGCAGCCGAGGAATACGAACCCGAGCGCCCAACCAAAAGTTACCCAAAGCGCAGGTTGCTACCCCAACTCGAGGAGGAAGCATTAAAGCCTACACTACTAGCATATGATACGGCTGACAGGCCACCTCATGGCCGAGACAAACCGACATATCAGCCCGAAGTCCAGCCCGCACCCTGTCGCCAGTCAAACAAAAACACCTAGGCCCGGGGCTACACACAGGACCTACGAGACGTATTGAAAAACAAAGTAGGACATACAAGATCGATCTACGGATCACGGGGGCGCGCCCCAACACATGACGACGACCGTCACGCCGGATATACTAAAAGCAAATCTGACTGGGCCGAATACAGCAGACAAGACTCGTATGAACTGCGTCATGATATAGCCCGGCACAGAGGCGCCTCACACCCCCTATGCTTCACCGATGAAGTAATGGATCATGAATTCCTAGAAGGGTTGAAACCCGTAAACATTGAATCATATGATGGTACAACAGACCCCGTGGTATGGATTGAAGATTTCCTCCTCCACATCCACATGGCCCGCGGTGACGATCTACATGCCATCAAGTACCTCCCACTAAAACTCAAAGGGCCGGCTCGACATTGGTTGAATAACATGTCAGGAAACTCCATTGGCAGTTGGGAGAACTTGGAAGACGCATTCCTTGATAACTTCCAGGGCACTTATGTGCGACCACCGGATGCTGATGACTTGAGTCACATAACCCAACAGCTCGGGGAGTCAGCCAGGAAATTCTGGACTCGGTTCCTAACTAAAAAGAACCAAATTGTTGACTGTCCGGATGCCGCGGCCTTAGCGGCATTTAAGCATAACATCCGTGGCGAGTGGCTCGCCCGACACCTCGGCCAAGAGAAGCCGAAGTCCATGGTAGCCCTCACGACACTCATGACCCGCTTTTGTGCGGGTGAGGACAGCTGGCTGGCTCGCAGCAACAACACATCAAGAAATCCTGGCAATTCAGATGCCAGAGATAGCAAAGGCAAGCCACATCGCAACAGACACAAGCGCCGCAACAACGGTGAGAACGCCGAAGACACGACAGTCAATGCCGGATTCAGTGGCTCTAAATCCGGTCAGCGGGAAAAGCCGTTCAAAAGAAGCAATCCGGGCCCGTCCAGTTTGGACCGCATACTTGATTGCTCGTGTCAAATTCACGGCACCCCCGATAAACCAGCCAACCACACCAACAAAGAATGTTGGGTGTTCAAACATGCCGGCAACTTGAATGCCGAAAACAAGGAAAAGGGGCTGCATAGCGACGACGAGGAGGAGCCCTGGCCGCCGAACACAGGAGGACAGAAGAAATTTCCTCCACAAGTGAAAACGGTGAACATGATATACGCAACCCATATTCCCAAGCGGGAACGGAAGCGTGCACTAAGGGACGTCTATGCGATAGAGCCAGTCGCCCCAAAGTTCAACCCATGGTCTTCTTGTCCGATCACTTTCGATCGCAGGAACCACCCTACTAGTATTCGTCATTGCAGTTCTGCCGCATTGGTCCTTGACCCCATCATCGACGGATTTCACCTCACTCAAGTCCTTATGGAAGGTGGCAGCAGCCTGAACCTGCTCTATCAGGATACAGTGCGCAAAATGGGTATCAACCCCTCGAGGATCAAACCCACAAAAACCACCTTTAAAGGTGTCATACCAGGTGTAGAGGCCTGTTGCACGGGCTCAATCACACTGGAAGTGGTCTTCGGATCCCCGGACAACTTCTGAAGCGAGGAGTTGATCTTCGATATCGTCCCCTTCCGTAGTGGCTCTCACGCACTACTTGGACGAACCGCATTCGCCAGCTTCAATGCGGTACCGCATTATGCATACCTCAAGCTCAAAATACCAGGACCTCGCGGGGTTATAACACTTAATGGAAACACAGAACGCTCGCTCCGTACGGAGGAGCACACTGCGACCCTCGCAGCAGAAGTACAAAGCAGCCTTCTAAGGCAAACCGCCAATTCGGCGATAAAGCCCCTGGACACCTACAAGCGAGTCCAGAGTACCCTCCAACAGGATCACTCGGCATGTTCTGAGCTCGCCTAGCAATTCGGCCTCCGTCCCAGTCCTAGTGAAGCGGCGAAATTTGTGCCGCACGTCCATAATTACACACTCAAGATACCATGGGCATAGGCGGAGGCACGACTATGGCACGGCCCACAATGCGGCTCAACCACCTCAGGACCCGTATATCTTTACCATTTTCTTCCTTTCAGGACCCTATTCTCTGAAGGACCTCTTCGATACCCTGATTATCGGACCCATCACAGGAAGGAAACACCGAGGAAGCAAGAAGCTTTGACGTACAAGGGAATCCCCAGGTGGTCTCTGATAACGATCGCTATACCTGTTTTACATACCCACACGCAGCCTGCCCTTGGATAGGACATGTCAAATAGTCCTACTTTTGCTTATTGCACTACTTGTATACATACGCTTTGACATATCATTTAAATAGCAATGCACAGTGTTAGCTTATTATTGCATTTCTTCATCTTTTTTCCCTGCCTGCTTATTTATGAAAAATTGCACCCGTACATTCTGGCACGTCCAGTGCGCCAGGGGCTTCAGTGTACCCCATAACATGACAAGAAAAGTCTGAACACTCTCGACAGTGCGGCACCCCAAACCTATAGCATTATATGCATCAGCTCTGAATCATGTCTTGGGTCAATAGTTGGGTTTTCCCGGCTCCCATGTTTTGGTACCTTACGTTCCGCTATATCGGCTAAGGTAGCATTGGGAGAACTACTGCGATTGTGTCCCGGTTCTTCCGGACGAAGCCAAAAACTGACTGTCATGATGCGGCGAGAGCTGGTCGCTGTTCGAGAGGTCTCAAATCCTCGAAGATTTTTTCCGCTTCGGGCGAGGAATCAGCCTTGTCCGATTTAGGCGTATATAGCGCCCCAAGTTTGGCCTTCCGAATACTAGGGGCTTCGCCAAAATTTAAAATTGTAGACTTCTATGGCTAAGTGAGAGTGATAAAGCTGCATAGTCCGATTGCCTTGTTCGTTGCGCTAAACACCTCCTTAAAGGACCAATTTTTTTTGGATAAAGAGTGTTTAAGATTTATCCCGAACAACTCAGTACTAGTTACATGGGGGCAGAAGCCGACGACTGGCCAACTCTCAGATTTTATAAACGGCTGCACAGAAGGTAATATTTTAAATCGACAAGCGTTATATAGCGCACATGAATTCGTTTTCATATTACAGGATCACATGAGTACATTCATTCAAATATTACATCTTTAGCACATTCCACCACCATAAGGCGGGCACCCTTCAAGACACTGTCATAATACTTTTCGGGGTGGCGATGCTCCTTGCCCTCTGGTGGCCCCTACTTCACCAGCTTTTCAGCGTCCATCTTCGCCCAGTGCACTTTCGCACGGGCAAAGGCCCTGCACGCGCCTTCAATGCAGACGGGCCGCTTTATGACTTCAAACCGTGAGCATGCATTCACAAGCCGCTTTACTAGGCCGAAGTAGCTGCCAGACAGGGGCTCGCCAGGCCACATCCGGACTATGAGACCCTTCATGGCCAGTTCGGCCGCCTTGTGAAGCTCGACCAGTTGCTTCAGCTGGTCGCTCAAGGGCATTGTTTGTTCGGTCCCAGTATATTGAGACCAGAACAACTTTTCCGTCGAGCTCCCTTCCTCGGCCTGGTAGAACTCCGCGGCATCCAATACGCTACTGGGTAGATCTGCGAACGCTCCTGGAGAGCTCCGAATTCGGGTAAGTAAAAGGAAAGTTTCCTTCACATGCTTGCTTTGAATAATGAATGCCTTACCCGCCGCTATCTTATTGACCGCCTGAATCTCCTGGAGGGCCTTTTGAGCTTCGGCCTTGGCATTTTGTGCGTTCTCGAGGGCCTTCGCAAGCTCGGACCCCTGCGTCTTAGAGTCACGCTCCAAGGACTCGTATTTTTTGACGAAATCCCGGAGCTCTTGCTGAACTTCGCCAACTCGGGCCTCTTGCTTCTCGCGCTCGATGCGCTCCTGGGCCGCTCTGTCTTCGGCCTCGGACATCGCCTTCTTCAGGGCCGCCACTTCGGTCGTGGCCTCTAGCAAAATTCATAATGATCCTATGATCTAATAACCACTTTTTCTTTAACAATATACAGACGGGGTATCACTTACCTTTGTTCTATTTGAGCTGCCTCTTGGTAATGCCGAGCTCTTCCTCACACCGCTCAAGGTCCCGCTTCAGTCCAAAGACCTCCGCAGTACGAGCGGCAGCGGCCAGCAGCGAAGCCTGCTTATTCACATAGACATATTCTGATTAGACTCCTTTGATTGTTATTTGATCCTCTGTTCGGCCTTTCTTTGCGAACACCAAACAGAGCATCAGGGGCTACTGTCTATGTTGTGATATTTTCTCATAATTCGATTACTTACCTCAAAGCCTATTAGGAGGCTTGCACAGGCTTTGGTCAACCCGCTTTTGGCGGACTGAACCTTCTCGACCACCGCACTCATGATAGCGCGGTACTCTTCGTCAATGGAAGCGCCGCGAAGCACTTCCAGCAAGTTGTCCAATGCCTCTGGATGGACAAAGGCCATCGGCACAGACGGCTCGCCCCTCGTAGCAAGGGATTGCCTGACAAAATCTGGAACCACTGGAGGATCCGGCGTAGTATCCGGCTGGGGGCCAAACTTGCTGCGGCCCCCGTCATTAGAACCCACGGGAGTCTTACCCCCCCCCCCCATGCGCCCGGCATCTGGGATGTTGCCTCGGTCCGATGCCCTTTGAGATAACACCTCGATGTCATCCGTGGGCCGGGGGGAGGTGGCTATCGGGAGCGAATCGCTATTCATCGCCGACTGGCCCAAAGACTCATCCGAAGAAGATACGTCGATATGGGCCTTGGATGGACTGCACGATCATGTTTGACATGATAAGAAGCAATAAAACAAAACACACCAGAACTATTATAGTATTCGGATACTTACGACTTCGCCAGGGGCTTGTCCCTGGGAAACAACTCATCGTCGCTATAAGCGGCTGTTGTGGAGTGGTCCGGAAGGAGGGTCCTTCCCTTCTTGGACCCTTCGGCCTCCCCAGACGGGGCGGCCTTCCTTTTCTTGTCCTCCTCGGTTGGGGAGAGAGAACTTTCATCTTCCTCCTCCTCGTTTTCGTGGGAGGAGTGCGCCTTGATGTTTTCGGACGATGAGTCCAATACAACCTTGCATCAGAGACCTTTCCTGGTCCCCGCGGCCTTCTTCTCCGGCGCCTCATAGGGCGCTGGAACCAGCATCTCTGCTAAGAGAGCCCTTGCCGGATCTTCGGGCAATGGGGCCGGACAATTGATCCGCTCCGCTGTCGCTACCCAGTCCTGTTAAAATGGTGTGGAGGCTCAGATTCTTCACATGATTATACTGGGGAAAGGAACATCTTATGATATAAAGATCTTACTGGATTGGCAGGGCACTTTGCGCTGAGTCCGCGATCCTCGGTAAGGGGAGGAGGTACCTCGGCGGCCTTGAACAACACCTTCCAGACGTCTTTGTGCGTCGTGTCAAAGAGCTCTCGCGGCGTCTGGTGCTTGGCCGGGTCGAACTCCGACATATTGAATGCTTGTCTTTGACACAGAAGGATCTGGCGGAAGAGCATGACCTGGACCATATTGACAAGCTTGATTTTCTTGCTTATCATATTTTTAACACAGTTTTGGAGTCTGGTCAGCTCCACCGATGAACCCAAGGATAGGCCCTTCTCTTTCCAGGAGGTGAGCCGCGTGGGGATGCCAGATCGAAATTCGGGGGCCGCCACCCAGTTGGTGTCGCGCGGCTTGGTGATGTAGAACCACCCCGATTGCCACCCCTTCATGGTCTCCACATAGGAGCCTTCAAGCCAGGTGACGTTGGGCATTTTTCCCACCATGGCGCCTCCGCACTTCGCTTGCTGGCCTACTACCACCTTCGGTTTCACGTTGAAGGTCTTCAGCCACAGGCCGAAGTGGGGCTTGATGCGGAGGAAGGCCTCGCACACGATGATAAACGCCGAGATGTTGAGGATGAAATTGGGGGCCAGATCATGGAAGTTCAGCCCGTAGTAGAACATGAGCCCACGGACAAATGGGTGGAGGGGAAATCCCAGTCCACGGACAAAGTAGGTGAGGAATACAACCCTCTCATGGGGTTCTGGAGTAGGGACGATCTGCCCCACGTCTGGGAGCCGGTGCGCGATGTCTGCGGCCAGGTATCCAGCTTCCCGGAGCTTTGTAATGTTCTCCTCCATAACGGAGGAGACCATCCACTTGCCTCCCGCCCCGGACATGTTTGTAATGGCTTTGCGGAGAAAATGAGGACTTGGGCGCTAGAGCTTGAGTGCGCGAGAAATGGATGGGCAGGGGAAGAAGAAGGCATGGGTGAAAAAGAGGAATCCTTGTCCCTTTATAAAGGCGGTAGAAACTGTGCGCCTCCCTACTTGCCCCATAAAATCGCTTATTCCCCAAGCGCCGCGATTGATGGCGCAGTTGGGTTACCCACACCCGTATTGATGAGAATCCCGTGATAAGGGGAACATGATCTCTGCTTCGACAAGGCGTGCCAATAAAACCGCCTCGCAACACGTGCAGTGGGAGGCAGGGAAAAATGGTTCGTAATGACCGGGCCGCGGTAGGACGTCACGTTATGAAAGGTTGTCAGCAGATTAGATTTGTGGAATATTATACTCTCTACGATGGTATGTGAAATTTGTTTTACAGAGCCGGACACAATCTTTATGTTCAAAATCTTCTATGGAGTATTCGGAGAAGGAACCCGCCTTGCAATGCCGAAGACAATTTGCGCGTCATACTCATCGTCATTGAAGCCTGGTTCAGGGGCTACTAAGGGAATCCTGGATTAGGGGGTACTCGGACAGCCGGACTGTATACTTTGGCCGGACTGTTGGACTATTAAGATACAAGATCGAAGACTTCGCCCCGTGTCCGGGTGGGACTCTCCTTTGCGTGGAAGGCAAGTTTGGCAATTCATATATGTAGATCTCCTTCTCTGTAACCGACTCTGTGTAACCCTAGCCCCCTCCGGTGTCTATATAAACCAGAGGGTTTAGTCCATAGGACAACAACAATCATAATCATAGGCTAGCTTCTAGGGTTTAGCCTCTATGATCTCGTGGTAGATCAACTATTGTAATACTCAATATCATCAAGATCAATCAAGCAGGAAGTAGGGTATTACCTCCATCGAGAGGGCCCGAACCTGGGTAAACATTGTGTCCCCCGCCTCCTGTTACCATCAGCCTTAGACGCACAGTTCGGGACTCCCTACCCGAGATCCGCCGGTTTTGACACCGACGCCCGCCCTGACATCTTCAAGGTGTTGTAGGCATAGTGGGATGCCGCCATGAACTTTGCCAGAGCTGGGAGTCCAAGGATCCCATTGTAAGGCAGGGGGAGATCAATCACATCGAACACAACCTTCTCAGTCCGGCAGCTCAATTCTCCCGAAATGTCACTAGCAACATGGTCTTTCCCTTGGGATGACTCCTGCGGGGATTGACTCCTTGAAACGTGCCTGTGACCTTTAGTTCCTCCTCTACTATATGAATCTTGCTGATAACCTTCGGGAAATCATATTCAACCCATCCCCGCTGCTACCTCTTGAGCACTGCGTTGGTTTTCCCTTGAAGAGGAAAGGGTGATGCAGCAAAGTAGCGTAAGTATTTCCCTCAGTTTTTGAGAACCAAGGTATCAATCCAGTAGGAGGCCACGCACGAGTCCCCCGCACCTACACAAACAAATAAAATCCTCGCAACCAACGCAATAAAGGGGTTGTCAATCCCTTCACGGTCACTTACGAAAGTGAGATCTGATAGATATGATAAGATAATATTTTTGGTATTTTTATGATAAAGATGCAAAGTGAATAAAGCAAAATAAAAACGGTGCAGGAAATAGCTTGTTGATGGAAGATTAATATGATAGAAAATATACGTGGGGGCCATAGGTTTCACTAGTGGCTTCTCTCGAGAGCATAAGTATTACGGTGGGTAAACAAATTACTATTGAGCCATTGACAGAACTGAGCATGGTTATGAGAATATCTAGGTATGATCATGTATATAGGCATCACGTCCGAGACAAGTAGACCGACTCCTGCCTGCATCTACTACTATTACTCCACACATCGACCGCTATCCAGCATGGAGCGTTAGGGCTGAATACGTTGGAGACGTATCACCCATTTGAACATCTTTGTGACCTTGAGGTTGCGAATTGTTGGAGAGACCAACAACGGCAAACACCCTACCGTGGTGGTGCGGTTAGGATGGTCCTCTTCATCAAAGATGATGGGCGTGCGTGACCATTTGAGTGTCTTTCGAGACTCTGCTGCTAGCTCCACGACATTGACCTCACGTGCCCACCGTTTAAGTTGGCGGTGAGAGGAGTGCAAAGATGCACCCCCATCAATGCACAGGGAATCAGTGGCCTTCTGGAATTCCTGCTTGCTGGTTTCCTCTTCATCTCCTCCATCACTCTCATCATTGCAAACTTCTTTCTCTCGACCCCTGGTGGGTTTCCTTTGATTCCGAAAGGCCTTGACGGGATGATTTGCTTCACCGTCGCGGCACTTCCCGCCAGTACCATTCTGACCTTTTTCCTTATCACGCTTCTCATATTCAGCCCTCTGCCTCTTGACGAGTTGTTCAACCTGATGACACTCTTGGAGACCGTGGCCCTTGGTCCGATCGATCTTGCAGTACGACCCATCACCTTTCCCATCCCTCTCGGCAGTCGCAGCCTCCTGGCACTCAGTGCACGTGGCAGATTCCTTGTCGGGGGCTCCGGCCTTAGCCTTCTTGCCGGTACTAAGCGTGCCCGATCCTTCAACGGTCATCACTGCCTTATCCTTGCGCCTCTTGTTGCACTTCGTGTTCTTCTTCTTCTGACTGGTGCATTTATCATCATCCTCTGAGTCGATGTCGACGCAATCCTCCTCTCGAGGGAGTTTCCTTCCATCCTCCACCCGAGCGCACTTGTCCACCAAGGAGTAAAGCTCCTTCATAGTCTTGGGCAACCGAACATTCATCTTGGATGAATCCTGCGGTTGCGCACATTGGACTGGAAGGCAACTATCACAGCTGTCGGGTGGATATTTGGAATATTTCTGTGGACTTTGCTGAATCTCTGCAAATACTTGTGGAAAGTCTCTCCTTCTTTCTGTTGGAGAAGCTGCAAGTCGCTGGGCCATCCTGGTTCTTGATAGCCGCCCATGAAGGCGTCAATGAACTCATGGCACAGGTCAGCCCATGACGAAATGGAGTTCTCCGGCAGGTGCATCAACCAAGACCTCACATTGGACTTGAGTGCCAAAGGGAAGTGGTTGGCAAACACCTTCTCATCTCTTCCTCCGGCAGCTTGAACAGCGATGGTATAGATGCTCAAGAACTCTGCCGGGTTCACTCTCCCATCATAGTTCTCGGGTATCTCTGGCTAGAATGTGCGAGCGGATGGCCAACGGACTTCCCGCCGCTCACAAGTAAAGGCAGGTACTAACTCTTGAGCACTGCATTGGTTTTCCCTTGAAGAGGAAAAGGTGATGCAGCAAAGTAGCGTAAGTATTTCCCTCAGTTTTTGAGAACCAAGGTATCAATCTAGTAGGAGAATACACGCAAGTCCCTCGTACCTGCACAAACAAATAAGAACCTCGCAACCAACGCGATAAAGGGGTTGTCAATCCCTTCACGGTCACTTACGAGAGTGAGATCTGATAGAGATGATAAGATAAATAAATATTTTTGGTATTTTTATGATATGGATTGAAAGTAAAGATTGCAAAGTAAAATAGATTGGAAACTTATATGATAAAAGATAGACCCAGGGTCCATAGGTTTCACTAGTGGATTCTCTCAAGATAGCATAAGTATTACAGTGGGTGAACAAATTACTGTTGAGCAATTGATAGAAAAGTGCATAATTATGAGAATATCTAGGCATGATCATGTATATAGGCACCACGTCCGTGACAAGTAGACCGAAACGATTCTGCATCTACTACTATTACTCCACACATCGACCGCTATCCATAATGCACCTAGAGTATTAAGTTCATAAGAACAGAGTAACGCATTAGGCAAGATGACATGATGTAGAGGGATAAACTCAAGCAATATGATATAAACCCCCTATCCTCGATGGCAACAACACAATACATGCCTTGCTGCCCCTGCTGTCACTAGGAAAGGACACCGCAAGATTGAACCCAAAGCTAAGCACTTCTCCTATTGCAAGAAAGATCAATCTAGTAGGCCAAACCAAACTGATAATTCGAAGAGACTTGCAAAGATAACCAATCATACATAAAAGATTTCAGAGAAGGATCAAATATTGTTCATAGATAAACTTGATCATAAACCCACAATTCATCAGATCTCGACAAACACACCGCAAAAAGAGTTACATCGAATAGATATCCAAGAAGATCGAGGAGAACTTTGTATTGAGATCCAAAGAGATAGAAGGTCTATGGACCCGAAGGTCTATGGTAAACTACACACACATCATCGGAGAGGCCATGGAGTTCATGTAGAAGCCCTCCGTGATCGATTCCCCCTCCAGCGGAGCTCCGAAAAAGGCCCCAAGATGGGATCTCTTGGGTACAGAATGTTGCGGCATTGGAAATAGAGTTTCATGGTGCTCCTCGATGTTTTCGGAGTATATGGATATATATATATATATATAGGAGGAAGAAGTAGGTCGGCAGAGCTACAAGGGGCCCATGAGGGTGGGGGCACGCCCAGGGGGGCAGGCGCGCCTCCCTGCCTTGTGGCTCCCTTGTTTCTTTCTTGACGTCCACCCCAAGTCCCCTGGATCATGTTTGTTCCAAAAATAACTCTCCCGAAGGTTTCATTCCGTTAGATATTCCTTTTCTGCGAAACACTGAAATAGGCAAAAAAACAAAAATTTGCACTGGGCCTTGGGTTAGTAGGTTAGTCCCAAAAATAATATAAAATTGTATAATAAAGCCCATAAACATCCAAAACAGAATATATATAATAGCCTGGAACAATAAAAAATTATAGATATGTTGGTGACGTATCAAGCATCACCAAGCTTAATTCCTGCTCGTCCTCGAGTAGGTAAATGATAAAAACAGAATTTTTGATGTGGAATGCTACCTAGCATAATTCTCAATCTAATTTTCATTATTGTGGCATGAATGTTCAGATCCGAAAGATTCAAGACAAAAGTTTAATATTGACACAAAAATATTAATACTTCAAGCATACTAACTAAGCAATCACGTCTTCTCAAAATAACATGGCCAAAGAAAGTTCATCCCTACAAAATCATATAGTTTGTTCAAGCTCCATTTTCGTAAGACAAGAATACTCTCATCATGCACAACCCCGATGACAATCCAAGCAATTGTTTCATACTTTAGTAATCTCAAACTTTTTTCAACTTTCACTCAATACATGAGCGTGAGCCATGGATATAGCACTATGGGTGGAATAGAATATAATGATGGGGGTTATGTGGAGAAGATAAAAAAGGAGAAAGTCTCACATTGACGCGGCTAATCAACGGGCTAGGGAGATGCCCATCAATTGATGCCAATGCAAGGAGTAGGGATTGCCATGTAACAGATGCACTAGAGCTATAAATGTATGAAAGCTCAACAAAAGAAACTAAGTGGGTGTGCATCCAACTTGCTTGCTCACGAAGACCTAGGGCATTTGAGGAAGCCCATTGCTGGAATATACAAGCCAAGTTCTATAATGAAAAATTCCCACTAGTATGTGAAAGTGACAAAACAAGAGACCCTCTATCATAAAGATCATGGTGCTACTTTGAAGAACAAGTGTGGAAAAAAGGATAGTAGCATTGCCCCTTTTTATTTATTTATCTTCTTATTTTCTTTTTTGGGCCTTTCCTTTTTTATTTGGCCTTTCTCTTTTTTTTTCTTTTTTTGGGACAATGCTTTGTTAATAATGATCATCACACTTCTATTTATTTACAACTCAATGATCACAACTCGATACTAGAACAATATGACTCTATATGAATGCCTCCGGCGGTGTACCGGGAAGGGCAATGAATCAAGAGTGACATGTATGATAAATTATGCATGTTGGCTTTGCCACAATTACGATGTCAACTACATGATCGTGCAAGGCAATATGCCAATGATGAAACATGTCATAAATGAAACAGTGAAAAGTTGCATGGCAATATATCTCAGAATGGCTACGGAAATGCCATAATAGGTAGGAATGGTGGCTGTTTGAGGAAGATATAAGGAGATTTATGTGTGACAGGGCATATCATATCACGGGGTTTGGATGCACCGGCGAAGTTTGCACCAACTCTCAAGGTGAGAAAGGGCAATGCACGATATCGAAGAGGCTAGCAATGATGGAAAGGTGAGAGTGCGTATAATCCATGGACTCAACATTAGTCATAAAGAGTTCCCATACTTATTGCAAAAATCTACAAGTCATCAAAAACCAAGCATTACGCACATGCTCCTGGGGGGTAGATTGGTAGGAAAAGACCAGCGCTCGTCCCCGACCGCCACTCATAAGGAAGACAATCAAAGATCACCTCATGTTTCAAATTTGTTACACAACGGTTACCATACGTGCATGCTGCGGGACTTGAAAACTTCAACACAAGTATTTCTCAAATTCACAACTACTCAACTAGCACAACTCTAATATCACCATCTTTATTTATTAAAAAAGATATCAAGTATCAAACTTCTCCTAGTATTCAATGCACTTTTATGAAAGTTTTTATTATACCGATCTTGGATGCCTATCATATTAGGACTAATTTCATAACCAAAGCAAATTATCATTCTGTTCTAAAATACTCTCAAAATAATATAAGTGAAGCATGAGATATCAATAATTTCTATAAAATAAAACCACCACTGTGCTCTAAAAAGATATAAGTGAAGCACTAGAGCAAAATTATCTAGCTCAAAAGATATAAGTGAAGCACATAGAGTATTCTAATAAATTCCAATTCATCTGTGTCTCTCCCAAAAGGTGTGTACTGCAAGGATGATTGTGGCAAACTAAAAAGAAAAGACTCAAATCATACAAGTAGCTCCAAGCAAAACACATATCATGTTGTGAATGAAAATACAACCTTAAGTAAAGTTACTGATGGACGAAGACGAAAGAGGGGATGCCTTTCGGGGAATCCCCAAGCTTAGGCTTTTGGTTGTCCTTGAATTTTACCTTGGGGTACCTTGGGCATCCACAAGCTTAGGCTCTTGCCACTCCTTATTCCATAATCCATCAAATCTTCACCCAAAACTTGAAAACTTCACAACACAAAACTCAATAGAAAATTTCGTGAGCTCTATTAGTATAAGAAAGCAAACCACCACTTAAGGTACTGTAATGAAATCATTATTTATTTATATTGTTGTTAAACTACTGTATTCCAACTTATCTATGGTTTATACCCTCCAACACTAGGCATAGATTCATCAAAATAAGCAAACAACACACGAAAAACAGAATCTGTCAAAAACAGAACAGTCTATGGTAATCTGTAGGTTTCGAATACTTCTGTAACCCCAAAAATTCTGAAATAAATTGCTGGAAATGAGGAATTTATCTATTAATCATCTTCAAAAGTAATCAACCTAATTGCACTCTCCAGTAAAAAAATGGCAGCAAATCTCGTGAGCGCTAAAGTTTCTATTTTTTACATTAAGATTGCAAAGACTTTCCCCAAGTCTTCCCAAAGGTTGTTCTTGGCACAAACACTAATTAAAAGCATAAAACCACATCTAAACAGAGTCTAGATGAATTATTTATTACTAGACAGAACCAAAAAGCAAGAAACAAAAATAAAATTGGGTTGCCTCCCAACAAGCGCTATCGTTTAACGCCCCTAGCTAGGCATAAAAGCAAGAATAGATCTAGGTATTATCATCTTTGGTATGCAATCCATAAGTGGCTCTCATAATAGATTCATAAGGTAATTTAATTTTATTTCTAGTAAAGTGTTACATTTCTTTCCTTAACGGAAATTGGAATCTAATATTCCCTTCTTTCATATCAATAATTGCACCAATTGTTCTAAGGAAAGGTCTACCAAGAATAATGGGACATGTAGGATTGCAATCAATATCAAGAATAATGAAATCTACGGTCACATAATTCCTATTTGCAACAATAAGAAAAAAATTAGTTCTCCCATAGGTTTCTTAATAGTGGAATCCGCGAGGTGCAAATTTAAAGAACAATCATCAAATTCACGGAAACCTAACACATCACACAAAGTTTTTGGAATCGTGGAAACGCTAGCACCCAAATCACCTAAAGCATAGCATTCATGATCTTTAATTTTAATTTTAATAGTAGGCTCCCATTCATAATGAAGTTTTCTAGGGATAGAAACTTCCAATTCAAGCTTTTCTTCATAAGATTGCATTAAAGCATCAATGATATGTTTGATAAAAGCTTTATTTTGATTATAAGCATGAGGAGAATTTAGCACGGATTGCAACAAGGAAATACAATCTATCAATGAGCAATTATCATCTTTAAATTCCTTGAAATCCAGAGTAGTGGGTTCATTGCTATGTAAAGTTTTGACCTCTCCAATCCCACTTTTATTAATTTTTGCATCAAGATCTAAAAACTCTGAATCATTGGGACGCCTTTTAACTAAAGTTGACTCATCTCCAGTCCCATAATTATCAAGATTCATATTGCAAAACAAAGATTTAATAGGAGACACATCAATCACTTTTAGATCTTCATCTTTATTGTCATCAAAACTAGAAGAACACGATTTTATAAAGCAATCTTTTTTAGCACGCATCCTAGCGGTTCTTTCTTTGCACTCATCAATGGAAATTCGCATGGCTTTGAGAGACTCATTGATATCATGCTTAGGTGTAATAGATCTAAGTTTCAAAGAATCAACATCAAGAGAAATTATATCCACATTCCTAGCCAACTCATCAATCTTTGACAATTTCTCTTCAATCAAAGCATTGAAATGTAACAGCCCCAAAATTGGGTTATCAATTTTTGTGTTGTTATTCCTTCCTGGTACTCATTTTTCAAAAAATTCTGCTGAGTTTGCTGGATGACCCTGACAATTCTTGTCATTTTCAACCTTTCAAAAACCTTGCTCATGTATTTGTCAGTGGGCAAGACCTCATTTGCATCATCTCAACCCTCTCAAACCCTAATTCCAAATTTTTGGAATTTGGATATGCCCTTTGTGCATACAAAGGAGCCATCATTTTCCTTTATCTGTTGATCCTCCCAATTGTTCCCAGAGATCGTCCTATCTTTCTGATCCTTGGATGTGCAAAAATATTGCTAAGTCCCATGCAATATTTTTGAGTTGTGACTTATTCCTTTTCTTGCCTTTCCGAGGAATAAAATCCAAAGGCATAGCTAGCCATATCCTAAATTCATGAGAATTGGTGGAGTTGATGCTTATGCCTAATCCAAGCTCTGGCAAATATATTGGCCATAATTAAATAAGGAAAATTGCCTTTTCTAATTTAATGCCAATATTGCATTTATGCCACTTTCTAAAGGAACTGCCATTTTTATAGCAGAGAAAATTTCCACATAAATTGTGGAGCTTTTCCTTGCTATATAATCACTAGTTCCATCCTTATCTCATGTTCCGCAGATCAAAAATTGGGCACATGATCCAATGCATCTTTCTGCCTTCTCTGAAATTTTGCAAATGAAGTGCTTTATTCCTAATTCCAATTGAGCTGCAATTTGTAAGGGTGATTAACATGGATAAATAACCCATGGATGACAAATATGAGCTCAATCCATTCATCCTAGCTCCCTGTGCAATTTCTTCAAAGTTTCTAACCAGAACACAACTTTGTGAAGGAACTACCTTCATAGAGTTGCCAAATGGGATGAAAATTTTCCATCCTCTCAGGTATCTCAAATCATTAGCCTCCACCTAAATTCAGTTCATTTCATTGAACTATGTGAGCACAGGAGCAATTCTTGGTTTCTGTCAAAAATTTCAGTTTGTGAAGCAAGTGTATTTTATCTTCCTCCATTATGGCTGAAACTTTTCTAGATCTTCTCCTATCCATATGATCCATCTCCACAAAACTTTGGCTCATTTCAGTTAGCCATTTGCCTTGAGGAATTTTCTCAAGTTTTAGGACAAAGGAGATGTTTGTGAAACAAGTACCATTTTGGCAAGACCATTTGGAATGAACTTTTTACAGCATCATTGTATGTCCAAATCATTAAGCTTTGCCAAGTTTTAGCCCAATACAACACTCCTAGTGAGTGCTTGTTCATCATTTAGCTTCTGGACTAGATCTGGTAGTTGTACAACAACTATGGTAAATAGTTGTCCAAATTACCTCATAACTCCCAAGACCGTAGTCCTTCCTACCCTAAGCCTCTCAGACAACAAATTTACCTTTTACCCTATCTGGTTTGCTCTCAAGAGTGTGGCCAAGTTTGCAACAGCAAACTTGTGGAGCTTGGTTTACTCATCTCAATTTGTCTTTGGCTGTTTCTTTACCATAGTAACAATCTATCTTCGACGGACTACGCGGTAGACATGAGCTGGCATCAGTAAAAACTCGGGAGCATGCCTTGTCCGTGGTGACCACGAGTGTAACCAGCCCAAAACGGTGGTCCAGCCACTGTTCCCATCAGCATCGCTGCTCCGACCGGCTCTGGCCTCACCATTAATCTCCTACAGTCCTCCCTCGGCGTCCTCTTCCCTCTGGACCGCTCGCCACCTTCGTTTTCTTCTCCGGCGAGCCGTGCCAACAACCGAATAGTGAGCGCCCATGTGCACCATCACCTTCCTCCTCTGTTTCTTCCTCCCTGAGCCTCCTTTGCATTGTGCTGCACCATGAGCCTCCGCAGCTCCGCTGCTTCCTCCTCGTCGCCTTCCCACCGCTTCCCGTGAGCCTTGGTTGCGCCTGCCGACACTGCGCCCCTCGCCAACACACGAACACGTCGCGTGCCGCATGCCACCTCCTCCCCTCCTTCCCGAGCTCTCCCCGCGGCAATAAGTAGCCCTCCCGAGCCCCCTCGCATTCCACAAACCAACCCCAACCACTCGCAGCTCTCCCCCTCGCCTTGGAGCTCCCCTGTCCGCTCCATTTCCGAAGCATCGCCGTCGGTCCCCCTCGGCCACTTCCTAGCCATGGCCCTTCCCCGTCCTTTTCTTCGGCGTCCCCTACTCCCTCTGGATCCTGCAGAGTCTCCGCCGCCCTTCGGTTCCGCCAGGGAAGCCCTGTTGTTGCGACCCCGACCCTGCCTTGCTCCGGCCATGGCGCCTGAGTCGTGGCGACGACGTTGTGGGCCGCCCGCATCACCCCGCGGCCACTAGCAGGCGCGGCGTGTAGTGGCAGAGCCCCTTCGCTTGTCAGCCGGCCTCGGGAAGCAGCGAGGCGACGGCCAGGTCGGTGGCCGGCCCACCCCTGCTCTTTGCGTCGCGCTGGAGAAGAAGGCAAGGCGGGAGGAGAAGGAAGATGCCGTGGGCCCTGCCTGTCATTGTCTCCGAGCTGACGTGGCGGGACCGCTGACTGGATTAACTGGAGACGCCTTCCACAAAATTCTCTTTCCCCTGGAGAAAGTGTATTCGGTCGCAGCCTCGCGTTGGAAGGCGCTTTCCCCACGTAAAACTGTATTCCTGGAGAGTGCGTTTTCAATCACCGAAAGTGTATTCTTCCTCTTCTTCGGCCCGAAATACTTTTTCCTCTCTGGAAAACGTATTCTCAGAAAAGACACGTTCTGTTTAAACTACCATGGACCTGTTTGTAGGAGTATTTTTACAGACTAGTCCCTGAGCTTTAAACATCCGTATCTTTTTACCTGTAACTCCGAATGAGGTGATTCCAACGCTCAATTTCTCTGTTTGTCGAGCCCTTTTTGATGGGACCATTTTATTGATGTTTGCACATTCTGAAAATGCCCATTTTTCCTTTTCCCGTAAACATCCCCCTCCGAGAGAGAACTATTTCTGACAAATCTTCCCGCAATCGTTTCACACTTCTTCCCAGAGTATTTATCAACCCCAGGCAAGCCAACCTCTTATCATGAGCCCCGAACTTGCATGTCGACTTTGCTTTCACCTTGTGTGTGTAGTTATAGTTGCTCCTTATCGTTTTCATCTGCAGTTATTCTGTTCTGATTATCATGCATGCTTATGTTTTCATGATATCTTTTGCCATGCTAATTAGAATGTTATTATCGATATTATTTGGAGTTCTAGGGCTTATATTTGGGTTCTTATGTGGATGTCATGTGCCTTTGGATTCTTAGAGGCTATTATGATTGCTATAATAATTGTATTGCACGGTTGATATGCTAGTACTTGGTATTGTCATGCTCTTTATGCTATAGTTGTGCACTTGAGATGTTCGATATTTTGTCCATGCATTTGTACGCTGCATGCTCATTGTTGAATTCATGTTAAATATGCTCATGATGATGGAGAAGTTAAAAAGATGACTTAATAATAACAAACCTCCTCCATCATTGATGGGATCAAGTCACAGTGCCACCAAACCGAACTTCTTCAGTGCAGCCACATTTTGCCTTTATGGGAAGGCCTTAATGCGATCCATTGCCGTGCCTCTCGTCGGTGCCTCAAAAGAGGTAAGGTTATGGGCACGCGCTACCCTGATCAGGTAGGCGGACATAAGCCTTGTGTGCCTGGGTTTGGTTTTGAGCTCAGGTCCCCGTGTGGGATGTTTATGTTTGGCCACGACGGTGGCCGTTGGTGTCTTTGGTAGACACGGGGCCACCCAGGACTAGCCCAGTGGGGAGTGAGTCGGAGTGGCCGGGAGAGTGTCATGGCAGTATGTCGGTTTCTTTGGAATGCCGTTGGTCCACCCGAATGGGATGACGAGGCCATGGGTTCCGTGGTGTGGGTACAGTGCGCTACCTCTATAGAGTGTTTATAAAGTCTATCGATAGCAACACAGTTCGTAGTAGGTCACACTATCAGGTCTTGGTCGAAATGGAGGATAAACCTGAAATAATTAAGTAAATGAATGTGGTAACAAGAATGTGGTGACTTAGACTATGAGATAGTCATGAGAAGTCACGGCGATGTTTTGATATGATCATGAGACGAGGTCTCGGTGAGTGTTCGAGACCAAGTGTTGGTCATGATTGTGATCATCGGAAAGATCACTGTTGGAGACCAAGTGTTGGTCGTGGTTGTGATCGTCGGAAAGATCACCGTTTGGTTGCGAGGCAACCCGTTGTTAAGAGAGTCCGAGGGACTTAGTGCACAAGTTTAATTGCATTGCATGAGTAATATGTTGTTATTTGCATTTAAAGAACCATGGCAGAACAGAAGATGGCTGCATAAAGTTAACATGCTATGTATGCATTGAATATGATCGGTAGTTTATTTTTCAGCATAGTTTCATGATGCCATGCCATGCTTGGATTGATTATGCCATGATTGAGATGATATGCTATGTTTTACTGTCGCCATGTTAGAAGCATGTTTTGTTATGCCATGTGATTACCATGTTAGTAGATGCTATGATGTTCACGCTTAGTTGATCTTTATCATGCCATGGTTAGAAATTTATATGAGATAGGTTGTTGCATGCACTTGGTTCTTGCTTTGTCTTCTGCTTGTTTGGTTGCTATGTATTTGGTTGTCTTGCAAGTACATTCAATGTACTGACCTGGCGTGTCATGCCAGTTTTGTAAGTCGAGCCCGAAGTGTTTGCTTGACCCGTCGTGCTAGGCCGTAACCTTGCCAGTCATGTGACTTGTGGAGCCCAGCCAGAGTTGTTATGCTGCCAAACCAAGGCTTCCGCCGCCATTTAAATAGATTTCCGCTGCCAGTTAAATAGCCTTAGGGCTATGCCAAATAATTGTATTCATCAATGATGTAATCTTCTATACATGTATTTGATGAATATCCTTGTACCTAGAATGTTGTATTATGGACCTGTCGTGCGTCGGGTGTTATCCTGGGCTGATGTGCGAAGGCCCCCTGCTCCATGCGGATCGGGGTGCCACAGGACATGGTATCAGAGCAGCCAGGATGGCATAGGTTGTCCTAGTATTAGATCATCGCTCCCATTAAACCGTAATGACCCTAAGGGATTTGACTCATCCCTGGAACCCGGCATGGCCACTGTTATTCCACAGGTGGCGCGGTCAGCACCGACACGTCCTCACCCCGCTGTCCCCGCCTAGTTATCTGTGGAATGAATAGCAACCATATCCTTTATGGTCGGCTGCACAGCTTGCCCTTTGCCATTAAGGGAAAGGGGCCACACCATGCGGGCATGTCCCGCATAGCTGCCTATAAAAGCCCCCTTTCCGCTAGCCGTATCGCTCACTCCTCATTCAGCCATGTCCCTACAAAGAAGCCTAGCTAGTAACACTCTAGCCATGGCTAGCACCCTCAAAGCTACCAAGTTTCACACCCGCACAAGTACCGTCAACCATACTGGATTTCCACCCCTTCTTGCTGAGATGCTCGCCAAAGCCTTTGTCTATAATGCTAGCCCCGATTACCCGGTGTTCCAGTCGACACCCGTTCCTCGCCTTCATCGCTATGATGCAAGGGTGCACATCGGCCCAGGTCCCGCAGTAGATGGCCAGCCATTGGTTTTTCAGGGTAGAGCCATGCCTACCACTGATTTGGCCATTCAGGCCGCTGCCGTGGAGGGTATCCTATACCTCCGAACCAAGTTCCCGCAAGTGGCAGATCAGAGGGAGTTCTGCTTCTTCCCCGTGGCGATAGAGTCAGGAATTCAGCCTTCTCCCATTATCCAAGGAGATGACCCCTCGATCGCTCGCTTGGTGCAATATATCACTGCCCGGGGGATGGTGATTTCGAAGATGCTTGCCAAATTCAGAACCTTGGACAACGATGCGGTATGAGTTGTCAAGGAAGCTTATCGTGAGGCTCGTAAATTCAGATCTCAAGCTGTTCACCCAACACCATCTGAGCCAGTGCTACCCTCTCAGCATGTGTTGTGGCCTCGGCCAAACATCATCACCCTCGACAAGACTCTTTTCTGGATCCACCAACAACATATGCTTGGATCAATTTCAGCCACACCCCCAGTAGCCGAACCCCAAACCATAGTGCTATCGAACGATGAAGATGGAGATTGGCTCAGTCTTCGTCCTCCCGGAGAGCCCCAGCAAGGCAAGTCCTCTGCATGACCTCGGTCATGCGGTAAGATGATCAGTCTTTCGGTTCATCCCTGATATGAGGACAGAACCATGTATCCCAGAGTGAGTAGTTTAGTTTAGCGCGTAGCGCGTTCGTGCTTTGTTGTATGCTTGCACTATTATAACTTGTATGATGTGTTTTATGTATGCTTTCTTGCTTTTGATTTTTGTGTTTGTTTTTTTGCTTGTCTCTCGGTCAAACAGAAATGTTTGACAGGGTTGGCAATGTGTGCTAACAAGATTTTAATCAATAGAGCACATACACTAAAAACAACATTGGCTCGTCCCGAGTCTTTAATAAAATGCGTGCTGGTGTAGGTATATATATACCAGGATTATATATACCCACTAGCATTAAAACACCTTAGAATGATTTGTCTGCTATGTTTTTCATTGCATGTTTATTGCCTCTGTTTGTTTGCTAGTTTACATTATTCTGCATACTACACGCATACCCGGTTTGCCCACAAGTACGTTCGAGCAATACTGGGGGAAATGCAAAATCACATGTTCCTTTCTATCTGTGCATACCCCGTGTGCCGGATTTCCAAATCCAGAACCTCGTAGAAGCATTTTTGTCTAACAAATTCCTCATCTCTAATTCTTTCTCCCGATTTCATTTCTGGAGGAAACTACCAACTTTATTTCCCTCGATCCAGTACATCTACCCCGATACAGATTTCAACACCGATTCTACCTCGACACCTACTTTTCGTGGAGCCATCCGCGAAATTTTCCCGTACCCAGTGTGCTTTCTGAGCTGGTACAGCCACCTCGCCTGCACCTGGACCTCACCCCCACCATCATCTCTGCCTTGCGAGGCGCAGGCAAGTTGCCACACCGCTCCGCAATCGCATGCGATTACTCCGCCGATGCAAAGCGGTGGAGGATCAAGCGTGGCGGAGGACCACACAGTGCACCATCTTCTCCTGCATCTTGAGCCACCGCACCTAGCCGCGTGTTCTCCCGAGCCCGATCATTCCTGATAAGAATCAGCAGGAGGATCGACGAGCCGATGAGCATTCCCAGTAGCGCCGCGAGGAACAACCGTAGCGCCGCCGAGAACATTTCCTCGCCGAAGGAGCTCGGCTCGATCTCGTTCAAACCGAAGAGGTAGTAGAGTGACATTGTGTTGGTGTGTTGGAGGAGAGCCGCCCTGCCGTCTTTTATAGCCCAACCCCGGTGTACGGTGAGCGAGGTCCAGGAGAACCTCTCATCGCTCGATAACCAGTGTCCAGGAGGCGAATCCGAGAGCAGTACGGACAAGGTGCTGGCCCGCGACGTGAGTGCTCGCTGCACCGGCGTCGTGCACGCCACGCACTATGGCACTAGGGTCCTCATTGCCCTAGGAGCTAGATGTGCGCTGCACCAAGCCGCATGCGGAGCAGCGACGAAGAAGAAGAAGCAGCAAGCTGGAGGTAGAAGAAGGAGGCTACCAGTGGGCCCTGGACCCACATGTCAGTAGGTGAAGTCACTGTTCATTGGGGTGCATCCAGTATTTTTGGGAGTCTGATCTCGAGTGCCCCTAGCCGTGGAGGTAACCCTGTTTTGCCCATATATCCCTCCCCAGGTGTACCAATTATCGGTGCCCCCCAACTCGTTTGAATTTGACCAAAGGGTTAAAATTAACCCCGAGGTTTTTTCCCTAGAGTGGTTATCGTTTCAGCTGTGCTGTAACCCTAGAAATCTCGAGGACGAGATTCTTTTTAAGGGGGGAAGAGTTGTAATAGCCCCAACATTGGGTTATCAATTTGTGTGTTGTTATTCCTTCCTGGCACTCATTTTTCAAAAAATTCTGCTGAGTTTGCTGGACGACCCTGACAATTCTTGTCATTTTCAACC
This sequence comes from Triticum dicoccoides, assembly GCF_002162155.2. Taxonomy (NCBI): domain Eukaryota; kingdom Viridiplantae; phylum Streptophyta; class Magnoliopsida; order Poales; family Poaceae; genus Triticum; species Triticum dicoccoides. The sequence goes on along the minus strand of NC_041380.1, from coordinate 377,174,137 downwards.
TTTCAAAAACCTTGCTCATGTATTTGTCAGTGGGAAAGCCCTCATTTGCATCATCTCAACCCTCTCAAACCCTAATTCCAAATTTTTGGAATTTGGATATGCCCTTTGTGCATACAGAGGAGCCATCATTTTTCTTGATTTGTTGATCCTCCCAATTGTTCCCAGAGATCCTCCTATCTTTCTGACCCTTGGATGTGCAAAAATATTGCTAAGTCCCATGCAATATTTTTGAGTTGTGACTTATTCCTTTTCTTGCCTTTCTAAGGAATAAAATCCAAAGGCATAGCTAGCCATATCCTAAATTCATGAGAATTGGTGGAGCTGATGCTTATGCCTAATCCAAGCTCTGGCAAATATATTGGCCATAATTAAAAAAGGAAAATTGCCTTTTCTAATTTAATGCCAATATTGCATTTATGCCACTTTCTAAAGGAATTGCCATTTTTATAGCAGAGAAAATTCCGACATAAATTGTGGAGCTTGTCCTTGCTATATAATCACTAGTTCCATCCTTATCTCATGTTCCACAAATCAAAAATTGGGCACATGATCCAATGCATGTTTCTGCCTTCTCTGAAATTTTGCAAAGGAAGTGTTTTATTCCTAATTCCAATTGAGCTGCAATTTTTAAGGGTGATTAACATGGATAAATAACCCATGGCTGACAAATATGAGCTCCATCCATTCATCCTAGCTCCCTGTACAATTTCTTCAAAGTTTCTAACCAGAACACAACTTTGTGAAGGAAGTACCTTCATAGTGTTTCCAAATGGGATGAAACTTTTCCATCCTCTCGGGTATCCCAAATCATTAGCCTCCACCTAAATTCAGTTCATTTCATTGAACTATGTGAGCACAGGAGCAATTCTTGGTTTCTGTCAAAATTTTCAGTTTTTGAAGTAAGTGTATTTTATGTTCCTCCATTATGGCTGAAACTTTTTCCACATCTTCTCCTATCCATATATTCCATCTCCACAAAACTTTGGCTCATTTCAGTTAGCCATTTGCCTTGAGGAATTTTCTTAAGTTTCAGGACAAAGGAGATGTTTGTGAAACAAGTACCATTTTGGCAAGACCATTTGGAATGAACTTTTTACAGCATCATTGTATGTCCAAATCATTAAGCTTTGCCAAGTTTTAGCCCAATCCAACACTCCTAGTGAGTGCTTGTTCATCATTTAGCTTCTGGACCAGATCTGGTAGTTGTACAACAACTATGGTAAATAGTCGCCCAAATTACCTCATAACTCCCAGGACCGTAGTCCTTCCTACCCTAAGCATCTCAGACAACAAATTTACCTTTTACCCTATCTGGTTTACTCTCTAGAGTGTGGCCAAGTTTGCAACAACAAACTTGTGGAGCTTGGTTTACTCACCTCAATTTTTCTCTGCCCGTTTCTTTACCATAGTGACAATCTATCTTCGACGCACTACGTGGTAGACATGAGCTGGCATCAGTAAAAACTCTGGAGCACGCCTTGTCCGTGGTGACCACGAGTGTAACCAGCCCAAAACGGTGGTCTAGCCACTGTTCCCGTCGGCATCGCTGCTCCAACCGGCTCTGGCCTCGCCATTAATGTCCTACAGTTCCTCCTCGGCGTCCTCTTCCCTCTGGACCGCTCGCCACCTTCGTTTTCTTCTCCAGCGAGCCGTGTGATACGTCTCCAACGTATCTACTTTTCCAAACACTTTTGCCCTTGTTTTGGACTCTAACTTGCATGATTTGAATGGAACTAACCCGGACTGACGCTGTTTTCAGCAAAATTACCATGGTGTTATTTATGTGCAGGAGCAAACGTTCTCAGAATGACCTGAAACTTCACGGAGACACTTTTCAAAAAATAAGAAAAATACCTGCCAAAGATGAAGGCCAGGGGGCCCACTGTCTCTCCACGAGGGTGGGGGCGCGCTTGCCCCCCTAGGGCGCGCCCCCTACCTCGTGGGCCCCCTGTTGCCTCTCTGACTCCAACTCCACCTCCATATATTGAGTTTCGAGAAGAAATCATCGCATTTTATGAAATGGAGCTGCTGCCAAGCCCTAAAACCTCTCGGGAGGGCTGATCTGGAGTCCGTTCGGGGCTCCGGAGAGGGGAATCCATCACCATCATCATCATCAACCATCCTCCATCACCAATTTCATGATGCTCACCGCCGTGCGTGAGTAATTCCATCGTAGGCTTGCTGGACGGTGATGGGTTGGATGGATCTATCATGTAATCGAGTTAGTTTTGTTAGGGTTTGATCCCTAGGGTCCACTATGTTCTGAGATTGATGTTGCTATGACTTTGCTATGCTTAATGCTTGTCACTAGGGCCCGAGTGCCATGATTTCAGATCTGAACCTATTATGTTTTCATCAATATATGAGTGTTATTGATCCTATCTTGCAAGTCTATAGTCACCTATTATGTGTTATGATCCATTAACCCTGAAGTGACAATAATCGGGATACTTACCGGTGATGACCGTAGTTTGGGGAGTTCATGTATTCACTATGTGTTAATGCTTTGTTCCGGTTCTCTATTAAAAGGAGGCCTTAATATCCCTTAGTTTCCGTAAGGACCCCGCTGCCACGGGAGGGTAGGACAAAAGATGTCATGTAAGTTCTTTTCCATAAGCACGTATGACTATGTTCGGAATACATGCGTACATTATATCAATGAACTGGAGCTAGTTCTGTGTCACCCTAGGTTATGACTATTACATGATGAACCGCATCCGGCATAATTCTCTATCACCGATCCATTGCCTACGAGCTTTCCATATATTGTTCTTCGCTTATTTACTTTTCCGTTGCTATTGCTATCATCACAACAAAATACCAAAAATATTACTTTTACTACTGTTACCTTTTGCTACCGTTATCACCATTGTCATATTACTTTGCTACTAAACACTTTGCTGCAGATATTAAGTTTCCTGGTGTGGTTGAATTGACAACTCAACTGCTAATACTTGAGAATATTCTTTGGCTCCCCATGTGTCGATTCAATAAATTTGGGTTGAATACTCTACCCTCGAAAACTGTTGCGATCCCCTATACTTGTGGGTTATCAAGACTATTTTCTGGCGTCGTTGTCGGGGAGCATAGCTCTATTCTTTGAGTCACTTGGGATATATATCTGCTTGTCATTATGAAGAACTTGAGAGATCCAAAAACCAAGATCTATCCCTAACCTACGAGGGGAGGTAAGGAACTGCCATCTAGCTCTGCACTTGGTTCACCTTCTGTTTTGAGTAAGCTTGCGACACCTACACCTGCTTCTGCTATTCGTTCTGATATGTCGCATGTTATTGTTGATGCCACTTCTACTATGCATGATACTTATGATGAAACTACCTCTATGCCTGATACTACTATGCCACTTAGTGCTTTTCTTGATGAACAACTTGCTAGGGCTAAAGAGATAGAAAATATTGAACCTGATGATACTGATGAAAGTGATGATGAAGAACCACTTGCTATCCTAAGGGTTATGTTTTTGATCAAGATGCTTCTTTAGCCATTTTAGCTTGCAGAAATAGAACTGAACTTAAAAAATTACTAGCTAAATGGAGTAAGCAATCTCTAAATGCTAGAATGAAACATGACCCTGCTTTTGCTACTTAACCTATCTTTGTTACAGATAAGGATTATGAATTCTCTGTTGATCCTGATATAATTACTTTGGTTGAATCTGATCCTTTTCATGGTTATGAATCTGAAACTTTTGTGGCACATCTTACTAAACTGAATGATATAGCTACCCTGTTTACTAAAGATGAGAGAACTCGTTACTTTTATATCCTTAAAATATTTCCATTCTCATTAAAGGGTGATGCTAAGATATGGTTTAATTCTCTTGATCCTGGTTGTGTGCGTAGTCCCCAGGATATGATTTATTACTTCTCTGCTAAGTATTTCCTTGCTCATAAGAAACAAGCTGCTTTAAGGGATATATATAATTTTGTGCAAATTGAAGAAGAGAGTCTCCCACGAGCTTGGGGGAGGCTTCTCCAATTACTTAATGCTTTACCTGATCATCCTCTTAAGAAAAATGAAATACTTGATATCTTTTATAATAGACTAACCCATGCCTCCAGAGATTACCTGGATAGTTGTGCTGGTTCTGTTTTCAGGGAAAGAACACCGGATGAAGCTGAAATTCTATTAAATAATATGTTGTCAAATGAAAATAATTGGACACCTCCGGAGCCAATTCCTGAGCCTATTCCTAAACCAACTCCAAAGAAGAGGGGTATTCTATTTCTCAGTCCTGAAGATATGCAAGAGGCAAAGAAATCTATGAAAGAGAAAGGTATTAAAGCTGAAGATGTTAAGAATTTACCTCCTATTGAAGAAATACATGGTCTTAATTTACCTCCTATTGAAGAAACATATAATCTTAATCCATTACGTATTGAAGAAACTCATGGTCTTGATAACCCGACACAGGTAGTAAAGGTAAATTCTCTCTATAGATATGATAAAGCTGAAATCCCATTTACTAAAATTGCTAGCCCATGCTTAGATGAGTTCGATAAATTTATGGCTAAGCAAGAAGACTTTAATGCTTATTTTGGTAGACAATTAAAATACAATTCAAATATGCTTGGACACTTGGGTGATTATATGGCTAATGTCAAAGGTGAACTTAAACTTATTAGTAAACATGCTTCTATGGTTACAACTCAAGTAGAACAAGTACTTAAAGCTCAAAATGATTTTCTCAATGAATTGAATAGTAAAGATAATGATAATGATGTTAGAGTGGCTACTAGAACTGGTAGAATGACTCAGGAACCTTTGTATCATGAAGGCCATCCTAAGAGAATTGAGCAAGATTCCCAGAGAAATATTTTAGATGCACCTAGTTCTTCTAAAAAGAAGAAAAAGAAGAATGATAGGACTTTGCATGTTTCTAGTGATCCTATTGTTGAAACACCTGAGAATCCAAATGATATTTCTATTTCGGATGCTGAAACACAACCTGGTAATGAACCTGAAACTAATGATAATGTTAATGATAATGTTCATGATGATGCTCAACCTAGTAAGGATAATGACATAGAAATTGAACCTGTTGTTGATCTTGATAACCCACAATCAAAGAATCAACGTTATGATAAAAAAATACTTTGTTGCTAGGAAACATGGTAAAGAAAGAGAACCATGGGTTCAGAAACCCATGCCTTTTCCTCCCAAACCATCCAAGAAAAAGGATGATGAGGATTTTGAGCGCTTTGCTGAAATGATTAGACCTATCTTTTTGCGTATGCGATTAACCGATATGCTTAAAACCAATCCTTATGCTAAGTACATGAAACATATTATTACAAATAAAAGAAAGATACCGGAAGCTGAAATTTCCACCATGCTTGCTAATTATACTTTTAAGGGTGGAATACCAAAGAAACTTGGAGATCCAGGAGTACCCATTATACCATGCTCTATTAAAAGAAATTATGTTAAAATTGCTTTATGTGATCTTGGAGCCGGTGTTAGTGTTATGCCTCTCTCTTTATATCGTAGACTTGATTTGAATAAGTTGACACCTACTGAAATATCTTTGCAAATGGCTGATAAATCAACTGCCATACCTATCGGTATTTGTGAGGTTGTGCCTGTTGTAGTTGCAAATGTTACTATTTTAACGGACTTTGTTATTCTTGATATTCCCGAGGACGATAGTATGTCTATTATTCTTGGAAGACCCTTTTTGAATACTGCAGGGGCTGTTATTGATTGCACTAAAGGCAATGTCACTTTTCATGTTAATGGTAATGAGCACATGGTACACTTTCCGAGGAAGCAACCTCAAGTTCATAATATCAACTCTATTGGAAAAATTCCATCGATTATATTTGGAGGTTTTGAATTTCCTCTTCCTACTGTCAAGAAGAAATATGATATTCTTATTATTGGGGATGTGCATATCCCCGTTGAGGTAACATAGTGTTATTTGAAATTTCTCTGGTTCCATGTTATTCGGAATGAGTTCGTTAACAAGACTTGATCAACCTTGTTAGTGGATTCCTTTTGATGACCATGAGATGGATGAAACTAGAAGGCACAACCTTCTGTACCCCACTTTTACTTTCTGTTATTTATATTAAATAAAATAAAAATAAATATTTATCTGTCTGTTATCTGATTATCCGTGCAATATAAAAATACCTCGAAAATAGAAGTTCTCCAAATGCCCTGAAATTTAAATATGATTTTTTCTAGAATATTTGAGGATTTATGGAACTGAGAACACACCAGGGGGGTCAACCACCTGCCTACGAGGGTGGAGGGCGTGCCCACCCCTCTAGGGCGCGCCCCCCTACCTCGTGGGCCCATGGTGGCCCTCCTCCACTTATCCTTTCACCCATACACTCCTTCTTCCTCCCCCAAACACGAATAACCAGCTCAAACCCGAGTCCAAGCTCGTTTTGCTGCCATTTTCGATCTCCTTGCTCAAAGAACCTCTCACAAAACTGCTTGGGGAGATTGTTCCTTGGTATGTGACTCCTCCATTGGTCTAATAAGTTTTTGTTCTAGTGCTTTATTCATTGCAAATTTTGCTGCTTAGGTGACCCTGTTCTTGAGCTTGCATGTCAAATTATGGTTCCAAGTAGTTTTGATGCATGATATAGGCCCTAGGCACTTGTAGGAGTAGTTATTATCAATATTATTGAGTTTGGTTTACTTTTATTTTGAAGTTACTAAAAATTTCAGAATTTTTCAGAAAATGATGAGGAGACTTTTGAGGGGCTCATCGAGCCAAAGCTCGAAGGAAAAGGAACCCAAGCCTAAGTATAATCTGCCTCGCACCACGGAGGTTCGGGCGTGTGAATGGCCTTCCGAGGATTTCTTAAGAGCAGCCCAGATTTATGAAGATTTTCATGAATTGGCTCAGACTGCAGGCCTTACCGCTTTCCTCCACGACCAATGCGATCAGTATCTCTTGCTCACAAATATCTTTGTGCAAAACTTTCATTTCCATTCTAGGAGCTCAACACCTACGGTGGAGTTTTATTTATATGATGAGCATAAGGAGATGTCACTTTATGATTTTTGTCGGATTTGTTTAGTCCCTTTTGAGGGCAATACAGAAGAACCACATCGTGATGATGTGGAGGGATTTATTGACACTATCACTGTAGGGGAAACAAGGAAGGTTTCCGATGCACGAATCACTAGCATACACTTTCCTGTTTTACGTTATTTTGCATTATTTGCTAGTCGTTGCTTAATTGGTCGCGGAAACTGTGGAAACCTGCGTATCCCTGATATATTTATTTTGCACCACGGTTTATACGGTGATAACTCTTTTAGTATGGGAGGCATTATTTCCAAACGGTTAAGTCTGAACCGTACCAAGGGCCCCATCTTTGGAGGCATCTATGCTACACGCCTAGCTGCACATTTTAACATACCTATTAGGCATTATGAGAAGGAAGAAAAGGTGTTGCCTCGTGTTTATTTAGATTATAAAAGTATGGTGGCGCATGATTTTATTGTTAAGAATAGGGAAGGAGAGCTTAAATATCAATTGTTCTTTAATAAACATCATCCTAAGACTATTACCTTGCCTGCTCCTTCTTTGTTTGATTTGACTGTAGGCACGTACCTTGTTCCGTTGACTGCTATTCACGCCTACCAGAACCCTGCACCAGCCGAGGGGCCAGAGCCGGAACCACAATTTGATCCTTCACGACAGTCTAATTACCAGTGGGATCCGGAGATGATTGTCAGCCAGTGGCAATTGGAGTCTTTCTCATCTGCACCACAGTATGACCCCAGCTACTATTATGGATATCAGCCAGGCCAGCCATGGCCATAGACCAACTTAGACCAAAAGCCTAAGCTTGGGGGAGTACGTATTTCTCACCGACATTACATTTATGCTCACACACTCATTGCTAGATGTCGGTGCTCATACTTTTTCATTGTATCATCCATGCTAGTTTATTTTCCCTTTTCATGCTTTCTTCTTGTGTGTTTAATAAACCTTAAGAAAAACCAAAAAAATTAGTTGTAGCTTTCAATCAGTTTAATTTCCATGCTTGTAGTAGTAATTAAAAAGAAAACCCAAAAAGATTTCATGTTCTTCTTTTGCTTGTTGGGAGCTTTCTCGTGTAAATAATTTTATTTCTTTTCTTTTCTTTGGGGGTTGATAGGAGAAGACCATAATTAAATTGTTAAAGAGGCTCTTATATGCATTATTGTTGATCTGACAAAAGAGCCCATATTTCCTTGTCTTCTCCTGTTTATTGAATGCCTGCAGATTCCAGCTTAGTCCAATGCACGTGCACTATTATTATTATTCACGTCGTTCGGTCGTGTAAGTGAAGGGCAATTATGATGATATATGATGGACTGGCTGAGATGAGAAAAGCTGGTACGAACTCGACCTCTTTTGCTTTTGTAAATATGATTAGTTCATCGTTCCCGATTCAGCCTATTATGAATAAACATGTTTGCAATGACAACTAGAGATCATAGTTTCTTGTGCCATGCTTGATTAGCTATGTGTTATAATGGTTTACCTTGCATGCCAACATGCTATTAAAATGGTTATGATGTGGTATGATAGGGTGGTATCCTCCTCTGAATGATTTAAGTGACTTGACTTGGCACATGTTCACGCATGTAGTTGAAACAAAATCAACATAGCCTTCATGATATTTATGTTCATGGTGGATTATATCCTACTCATGCTTGCATTCGGTGTTGATTAATTTTAATGCATGTTCATGACTATTGCCGCTCTCTAGCTGGTTGCTTCCCAGTCTTTTGCTAGCCTTCACCTGTACTAAGCGGGAATACTGCGTGTGCATCCAATCCCTTAAACCCCAAAGTTATTCCACATGAGTCCACTATACCTACCTATATACGGTATAAACCTGCCGTTCCAAGTAAATTTGTATGTGCCAAACTCTAAACCTTCAAATAAATATCCTGTTTTGTATGCTCAAATAGCTCATGTATCAACTAGGGTTGTCCGTATCTTCCATGTTAGGCGGGTTATTCTCAAGAGGAGTGGACTCCGCTCCTCACTCATGAGACAAATGGCTGGTCACTGGGATGCCCAGTCCCATGCTTTTATGCAAACTAAATCAAAATAATTGCAAACAAAACTCCCCATGGGACTCTTGTTAGTTGCAGGAACTCGTTGTTTCGATCAAGCCATGGATTGATGCTTGTTGGTGGAAGGGGGAGTATAAACTTTACCATTCTGTTTGGGAACCGCCTATAATGTGTGTAGCATGGAAGATATATCCATCTCTTGGTTGTTATGCTGACAATGAAAGTATACCTCTCAAAATATTATTCACCTCTGTTTCAAAACCGAGCTCTGGCACCTCTACAAATCTCTGCTTCCCTCTGCGAAGGGCCTATCTATTTACTTTTATGCTGGGTCATCATCCTCTTATTATAAAGCACCAGTTGGAGAGCACCGCTGTCATTTGCATTCATTACTGTTAGTTTACATTGAGTATGACTTGACTGGATCTCTTTTACCATGAATTACAATGTCTAGTTAGTCCTTGGTCTTTAAAGGTGCTCTACATTTATGTTTTGCGGTCTCAGAAAGGGCTAGCAAGATACCATCTTGTTATATCATATTATGATTGTTTTAAGAAAGTGTTGTCATCTGAGATTTATTATTATGGCTCGCTAGTTGATTATGCTATTGATATGAGTAACTTGAGACCTATGTGTTATTGCGAATGTGCTTAGTTATAATCTTTGCTGAAAACTTGAATACTGGCTTTACATATTTACAACAACAAGTGCAAACAGAGTTTGTAAAAGTTGTTGTTTATCACTTTCATTTTATCAACTGAATTGCTTGAGGACAAGCAAAGGTTTAAGCTTGGGGGAGTTGATATGTCTCCAACGTATCTACTTTTCCAAACACTTTTGCCCTTGTTTTGGACTCTAACTTGCATGATTTGAATGGGACTAACCTGGACTGACGCTGTTTTCAGCAGAATTACCATGGTGTTATTTATGTGCAGGAGCAAACGTTCTCGAAATGACCTGAAACTTCACGGAGACACTTTTCAGAAAATAAGAAAAATACCTGCCAAAGATGAAGGCCAGGGGGCCCACTGTCTCTCCACGAGGGTGGGGGGCGCATGCCCCCCTAGGGCGCGCCCCCTACCTCGTGGGCCCCCTGTTGCCTCTCCGACTCCAACTCGACCTCCATATATTGGGTTTCGGGGAGAAAAAAATCAGAGAGAAGAAATCATCGTGTTTTACGATACGGAGCCGCCGCCAAGCCCTAAAACCTCTCGGGAGGGCTGATTTGGAGTCCGTTCGGGGCTCCGGAGAGGGGAATCTGTCGCCATCATCATCATCAACCATCCTCCATCACCAATTTCATGATGCTCACCGCCGTGCGTGAGTAGTTCCATCATAGGCTTGCTGGACGGTGATGGGTTGGATGGGATCTATCATGTAATCGAGTTAGTTTTGTTCGGGTTTGATCCCCGGTGTCCACTATGTTCTGAGATTGATGTTGCTATGACTTTGCTATGCTTAATGCTTGTCACTAGGGGCCGAGCGCCATGATTTCAGATCCGAACCTATTATGTTTTCATCAATATATGAGTGTTCTTGATCCTATCTTGCAAGTCTATAGTCACCTATTATGTGTTATGATCCGTTAACCCCGAAGTGACAATAATCGGGATACTTACCGGTGATGACCGTAGTTTGAGGAGTTCATGTATTCACTATGTGTTAATGCTTTGTTCCGGTTCTCTATTAAAAGGAGGCCTTAATATCCCTTAGTTTCCGTAAGGACCCCGCTGCCACGGGAGGGTAGGACAAAAGATATCATGCAAGATCTTTTCCATAAGCAGGTATGACTATGTTCGGAATACATGCCTACATTATATCAATGAAGTGGAGCTAGTTCTGTGTCACCCTAGGTTATGAATGTTACATGATGAACCGCATCTGGCATAATTCTCTATCACCGATCCATTGCGTACGAGCTTTCCATATATTGTTCTTCGCTCATTTACTTTTCCGTTGCTATTGCTATCATCACTACAAAATACCAAAAATATTACTTTTACTACTGTTACCTTTTTCTACCGTTATCACCACTATCATATTACTTTGCTACTAAATACTTTGCTGCAGATATTAAATTTCCAGGTGTGGTTGAATTGACAACTCTGCTGCTAATACTTGAGAATATTCTTTGGCTCCCCTTGTGTCGAATCAATAAATTTGGGTTGAATACTCTACCCTCGAAAACTGTTGCGATCCCCTATATTTGTGGGTTATCACCGTGCCAACGACCGAACAGTGAGCGCCCGTGTGCACCATCACCTTCCTCCTCTGTTTTCTTCCTCCCTGATCCTCCTTAGCGTTGTGTTGCTCCGTGAGCCTCTGGAGCTCCGTTGCTTCCTCCTCGTCGCCTTCCCACCGCTTCCCGTGAGCCTTGGTCGTGCCTGCCGACACTGTGCCCCTCGCCAGCACACGAACACGTCGCATCTCGCGTGCCACCTCCTCCCCTCGTTCCCGAGCTCTCCCCGCGGCTATAAGTAGCCCTCCCGAGCCCCCTCGCAGTCCACAAACCCTCCCCAACCACTCGCAGCTCTCCCCCTCGCCTTGGAGCACCCATGTCCACTCCATGGCCGAGGCATCGCCGCCGGCCCCCCTCGGCCACTTCCTAGCCATGGCCCTTCCCCCTCCTTTTCTTCGGCGTCCCCTACTCCCTCTGGATCATGTGGAGTCTCTGCCGCCCTCCGGTTCCACCAGGGAAGCCCTGTTGTTGCGACCCCAACCCTGCCTTGCTCCGGCCATGGGGCCCGAGTCGTGGCGATGGTGCTGTGGGCCGTCCCACGCGACCCCGCGGCCACTAGCAGGCGCGGCGTGGAGTGCTGGAGCCCCTCCGCTTGTCAGCCGTCCACGGGGAGCAGCAAGGCGACGGCCAGGTCAGCGGCCGGCCCACCCCTGCTCTCTGCGTCGTGCTGGAGAAGAAAGCCAGGCGGGAGGAGAAGGAAGATGTCGTGGGCCCCGCCTATCATTGTCTCCGAGCTAACGTGGCGGGCCCGCTAACTGGATTAAGTGGAGACGTCTTCCACAAAATTCGCTTTCCCCTGGAGAAAGCGTATTCGGTCGCGGCCTCGCGCTGGAAGGCGCTTTCCCCATGTAAAAGTGTATTCCTAGAGAGTGCGTTTTCAATCACCGGAAGCGTATTCTTCCTCATCTTCGGCCCAAAATACGTTTTCCTCTCTGGAAAACGTATTCTCAGAAAAGACACGTTTTGTTTAAACTACCAGGGACCTGTTTGTAGGAGTATTTTTACACACTAGTCCCTGAGCTTTAAACGTTCGTATCTTTTTACCCGTAACTCCGAATGAGGTGATTCCAACGCTCAATTTCTCTGTTCGTTGAGCCCTTTTCGATGGGACCATTTTCTTGATGTTTGCACATTCAGAAAATGCCCATTTTGCCTTTTCCTGTAAACAGCCCCCTCCGAGAGAGAACTGTTTCCGGCAAATCTTCCCGCGATCGTTTCACACTTCTTCCTGGAGTATTTATCAACCCCAGGCAAGCCAACCTCTTATCATGAGCCCCAAACTTGCATGTTGACTTTGCTTGCACCTTGTGTGTGTGTGTAGTTACAGTTGCTCCTTACCATTTTTGTCTGCAGTTATTCTGTTATGATTATCGTGCAAGCTTATGTTTTCATGATATCTTTTGCCATGCTAATTAGAATGTTATTATCGATATTGTTTGGAGTTCTAGGGCTTATATTTGGGTTCTTATGTGGATGTCATGTGCCTTTGGATTCTTAGTGGCTATTATGATTGCTATAATAATTGTATTGTACGGTTGATATGCTAGTACTTGGTATTGTCATGCTCTTTATGCTATCATTGTGCACTTGAGAAGTTTGATATTTTGTCCATGCATTTGTACGCTGCATGCTCATTGTTACATTCATGTCAAATATGCTCATGATGATGGAGAAGTTAAAAAGATGACTTAATAATAACAAACCTCCTCCGTCATCGATGGGATCGAGTCATAGTGCCACCAAACCGAAATTCTTCAGTGCAGCCACATTTTGCCTTTATGGGAAGGCCTTAATGTGATCCATTGTCGTGCCTCTCACCGGTGCCTCCAAAGAGGGAAGGTTATGGGCACGCGCTACCCTGATCAGGTAGGCGGACATAAGCCTTGTGTGCCCGGGTTTGTTTTTGAGCTCAGGTCCCCGTGTGGGACGTTTATGTTTGGCCGCGATGGTGGTCGTTGGTGTCTTTGGTAGACACGGGGCCACCTAGGACTAGCCCAGTGGGGAGTGAGTCGAAGTGTGCTACGTCTTGAGCTTGCGTTGGTTTTCCCCGAAGAGGAAGGGATGATGCAGCAGAGTAGCGTAAGTATTTCCCTTAGTTTTTGAGAACCAAGGTATCAATCAAGTAGGAGGCCATGCTCAAGTCCCTCGTACCTGCACAAAACGATAGCTACTCGCAACCAACGTGATTAGGGGTTGTCAAGCCCTTCACGGTCACTTACGAGAGTGAGATCTGATAGATAGAATTTTTTTGGTATTTTTGATATAACGATGCAAAGTAAAAAGTAAAGGCAAAGTAAATAGCAAAACAATATAAAAGTGATGGAGATTGATATGATGAGAATAGACCCGGGGGCCATAGGTTTCACTAGTGGCTTCTCTCAAGGGCATAAGTATTCTACGGTGGGTGAACAAATTACTGTTGAGCAATTGATATAATTGTGCATAATTAATTATGAGAATATCTAGGCATGATCATGCATATAGGCATCACGTCCGTGACAAGTACATCGAAATGATTCTGCATCTACTACTATTACTCCACTCATCGACCGCTATCCAGCATGCATCGAGAGTATTAAGTTAAAAACAGAGTAACGCCTTAAGCAAGATGACATGATGTCGAGAGATAAATTCATGCAATATGAAATAAACCGCATCTTGTTATCCTCGATGGAAACGATACAATACGTGCCTTGCTGCCCCTTCTGTCACTGGGTAAGGACACCACAAGGTCGAACCCAAAGCTAAGCACTTCTCCCATGGCAAGAACTACCAATCTAGTTGGCCAAACCAAACGAATAATTCGAAGAGACTTGCAAAGATAGCCAATCATACATAAAAGAATTCAGAGAAGATTCAAATATTATTCATAGATAGGCTTGATCATAAACCCACAATTCATTGGTCTCAACAAACACACCGCAAAAAGAAGATTACATCGAATAGATCTCCACAAGAGAGGGGGAGAACTTTGTATTGAGATTCAAAGAGAGAGAAGAAGCCATCTAGCTACTAACTATGGACCCGAAGGTCTGAGGTAAACTACTCACACTTCATTGGAGAGGCTATGATGATGTAGAAGCCCTCTGTGATGACAGCCCTCTTCCGGCGGAGCTCCGGAACAGGCCCCAAGATGGGATCTCATGGATACAGAAAATTGCGGCGGTGGAATTATGTTTTTTGCTCCTATTCTGATCGTTTGGGGGTACGTGTGTATATATAGGAGGAATAAGTACGTCGGTGGAGCACCGAGGGGCCCACGAGGCAGGGGGCACGCCCCCTACTCTCGTGAGCACCTCTTTGCTTCCTTGCAGTAGGGTCCAAGTCTCCTGGATTATGTTCGGTGATAGGATCACGTTCCAGAAGATTTTATTCCGTTTGGACTCCGTTTGATATTCCGTTTATACGAAACACTAAAATAGGCAAAAAAACAGCAATTCTGGGCTGGGCCTCTGGTTAATAGGTTAGTCCCAAAAATAATACTCCCTCCATTCCTAAATATAGGGTGTATAGTTTTTGGCACGGAAATTAAAAAATGCACATGAAGGGAAAATTTCACAAGTTTTGGGCAAGACTACAACTGACTAATTGACATGAGAAAGTAGAGGAGCTTGCCCTATGTAAGGAAATGTAATCAAATCCCTTAAAAAGTTATCCAAATGAGTGGTGCAAGGCAATACACCTTATATTTTGAACTTTTTCTCAAAAATCTATACACCTTATATCAAGGAACGGAGGGAGTATAAAAGTGGAAAATAAAGCCCAATATAGTCCAAAACAGTAGATAATATAGCATGGAGCAATCAAAAATTATAGATACATTGGAGACGTATCAGGCATCACCAAGCTTAATTCCTGCTCGTCCTCGAGTAGGTAAATGATGAAAAGAGAATTTTTGATGCGGAGTGCTACTTGGCATAATTTCAATGTAAATCTTCTTAATTGTGGTATGAATATTCAGATTACAAAGATTCAAGAAAAAGTTTATATCGACATAGAAAATAATAATACTTCAAGCATACTAACGAAGCAATTATGTCTTCTCAAAATAACATGGCTAAAGAAAGTTATCCCTACAAAATCATATAGTCTAGATATGCTCCATCTTCCCCACACATAATATTTAAATCATGCACAACCCCGATGACAAGCCAAGCAATTGTTTCATACTCTAACTTTTTCAAAACTTTTTCAATCTTCACGCAATACATGAGCGTGAGCCATGGATATAGCACTATAGGTGGAATAGAATGGTGGTTGTGGAGAAGACAAAAAGAGATAAGATAGTCTCACATCAACTAGGCGTATCAATGGGCTATGGAGATGCCCATTAATAGATATCAATGTGAGTGAGTAGGGATTGCCATGCAACGGATGCACTAGAGCTATAAGTATATGAAAGCTCAAAAAGAAACTAGTGGGTGTGCATCCAACTTGCTTGCTCATGAAGACCTAGGGCAATTTGAGGAAGCCCATCATTGGAATATACAAGCCAAGTTCTTATAATGAAAGATTCCCACTAGTACATGAAAGTGATAACATGAGAGACTCTCTACTATGAAGATCATGGTGCTACTTTGAAGCACAAGTGTGGAAAAAGGATAGTAACATTGTCCCTTCTCTCTTTTTCTCTCATTTTTTTTATTTTTATATGGCCTTTCTCTCTTTTTTAATGGCCTTTCTCTTTTTTTGGGCTTCTTTGGCCTTTTATTTTTTTTTGTTTTTTGTCCGGAGTCTCATCCCGACTTATGGGGGAATCATAGTCTCCATCATTCTTTCCTCAGTGGGACAATGCTCTAATAATGATGATCATCACAATTTTATTTTTCTTATAACTCAACAATTACAACTCGATACTTAGAACAAAATATGACTCTATGTGAATGCATCCGGCGGTGTAGCGGGATATGCAATATGACAATGATGAATGTGTCATGAACGGAACGGTGGAAAGTTGCATGGCAATATATCTCGGAATGGCTATGGAAATGCCATAATAGGTAGGTATGGTGGCTGTTTTGAGGAAGGTATATGGTAGGTGTATGATACCGGCGAAAGTTGCGCGGTATTAGAGAGGCTAGCAAGGGTGGAAGGGTGAGAGTGCGTATAATCCATGGACTCATCATTAGTCATAAAAGGACTCATATACTTATTGCAAAAATGTAGAAGTTATCAAAGCAAAGTATTACGCGCATCCTCCTAGGGGGATAGATTGGTAGGAAAAGACCATCGCTCATCCCCGACCGCCACTCATAAGGAAGACAATCAATAAATAAATCATGCTCCGACTTCATCACATAACGGTTCACCATACGTGCATGCTAAGGGAATCACAAACTTCAACACAAGTATTCTTTAAATTCACAACTACTCAACTAGCATGACTTTAATATTATCACCTCCATATCTCAAAACAATTATCATGCTTCAATCTTTTCTTAGTATTCAACACACTCAAAAGAAAGTTTCACAAATCTTGAATACCAAACATATTATTATTAGGCAAATTACCATGCTATTAAGAGACTCACAAATTAATTTAAGTGAAGCATGAGAGATCAATAGTTTCTTTAAAACATATCCACCACCGTGCTCTAAAAGATCTAAGTGAAGCACATAGAGCAAAGTTGTAACGCTCAAAAGATATAAGTGAAGCACAAAGAGCAAAATTATGACGCTCAAAAGATATAAGTGAAGCACATAGAGCAAAATTATCTAGCTCAAAAGATGTAAGTGAAGCACATAGAGCAAAATTATCTAGCTTAAAAGATATAAGTGAAGCACATAGAGCAAAATTATCTAGCTCAAAAGATATAAGTGAAGCACATAGAGCAAAATTATCTAGCTCAAAAGATATAAGTGAAGCACATAGAGTATTCTATCAAATTTTAATTCATGTATGGCTCTCTCAAAAGGTGTGTACAGCAAGGATGATTGTGGTATACTAGCAAACAAAGACACAAATAATACAAGACGCTCCAAGCAAAACACATATCATGTTGGTGAATAAAAATATAGCTCCAAGTAAATTACCGATGGAAGTGGACGAAAGAGGGGATGCCTTCCGGGGGCATCCCCAAGCTTTGACTTTTTGGTGTCCTTGGATTATCTTGGGGGTGTCATTGGATTATCTTGGGGGTGCCTTGGGAATCCCCAAGCTTAGGCTCTTACCACTCCTTGTTCCATGATCCATCAAAAGAATTCACCCAAAACTTGAAAACTTCACAACACAAAACTCAAAATAGAAAACTCGTGAGATCCGTTAGCGAAAGAAAGCAAAAGACCACTTCAAGGTACTGTAATGAACTCATTCTTTATTTATATTGGTGTTAAACCTACTGTATTCCAACTTCTCTATGGATTATAAACTATTTTACTAGCCATAGATTCATCAAAATAAGCAAACAACACACGAAAAACAGAATCTGTCAAAAACAGAACAGTCTGTAGTAATATGTAGCTAGCACAAGATATGGAACCCCAAAAATTATAAAATAAATTGCTGGACGTGAGGAATTTATCTATTAATCATCTGAAAAAATAATTTACTAAATATCACTCTTCAAATAAAAATGACAGCAGTTCTAATGAGCGCTAAAGTTTCTGTTTTTCACAGCAAGTTCAACAAGACTTTCCCCAAGTCTTCCCAACGGTTATACTTGGCACAAACACTAATTAAACACAAAAAACACAGCCAAAAAAGAGGATAAATAATTTATTTATTACTAAACAGGAGCAAAAAGCAAGGAATAAAAATAAAATTGGGTTGCCTCCCAACAAGCGCTATCGTTTAACGCCCCTAGCTAGGCATAACAAGCAAGAATAGATCTAGGTATTGCCATCTTTGGTAGGCAGTCCATAAGTGGCTCTCATGATAGTATCATATGGTAATTTTATTTTATTTCTTGGAAAGTGTTCCATGCCCTTTTTTAATGGAAACTGAAATCTAATATTCCCTTCCTTCATATCAATAATCGCCACCAACCGTTCTAAGGAAAGGTCTACCAAGAATAATAGGGCAAGAAGGATTGCAATCTATATCAAGAACAATGAAATCTACGGGCACATAATTCCTATTTGCAACAATAAGAACATCATTAATTCTTCCCATAGGTTTCTTAATAGTGGAGTCCGCAAGATGCAAGTTTAGAGAGCACAAAGTCTTGGGAATAGTAGAGACACTAGCACCCAAATCACACAATGCATAAAACTCATGATCTTTAATTTCAATTTTAATAGTTGGTTCCCACTCATCATAGAGTTTTCTAGGGATAGAAACTTTCAACTCAAGTTTTTCTTCATAAGATTGCATCAAGGCATCAACAATATGTTCGGTAAAGGCTTTATTTCGACTATAAGCATGTGGAGAATTTAGCACAGATTGCAACAAGGAAATACAATCAATCAAACAGCAATTTTCATAATTAAATTCCTTGAAATCCAATATAGTGGGTTTAGCAACATCTTGACTTTTATTTCTTTCTATCCCACTTTCATCAATTTCATCATTAAGATCTAAACACTCCAAATTTGTAAAACGCCTTCTAGGTAAAGGAATATCATATTCAGTTTCATCAAGATTCGTATTGAAAAATAAAGATTTAATTGGAGACACATCAATAAATTTTAGATCTTCATCATTACTTTCATAGGAATTGGAAGATAACGCTTTAATAAAGGCATCTTTGGAAGCACGCATTCTAGCGGTTCTTTCCTTACACACATCAATTGAAATTCTCATGGCTTTTAGAGACTCATTAATATCATGCTTAGGTGGAATAGATCTAAGTTTCAAAGCATCAACATCAAGAGCAATTCTATCAACGTTCCTAGCCAAATCATCAATCTTGAGCAATTTTTCTTCAATCATAGCATTAAAATTCTTTTGCGAAGAAATAGATTCTTTAATATTAGATTCAAAATCAGAGGGCATCTTATTATAATTTCCATAAGAGTTGTTGTAGGAATTCCCATAATTATTAGAAGGATTACTAGGATATGGCCTAGGATTAAAATTCCCTCTATAAGCGTTGTTACCAAAATTATTCCTACCAACAAAATTCACATCCATAGATTCATTGTTATTCTCAATCAAAGTAGACAAAAGCATATCATTAGGATCAGAGGAAACACTCTTAGTAGCAAATAATTTCATAAGTTCATCCATCTTCCCACTCAACACATTAATTTCTTCTATCGCATGCACTTTTTTATTAGAAGTTCTTTCAGTGTGCCATTGAGAATAATTAACCATAATATTATCTAGGAGTTTAGTAGCATCTCCTAAAGTGATTTCCATAAAAGTGCCTCCCGCGGCCGAATCTAAAAGATTTCTAGAAGCAAAATTCAATCCGGCATAAATTTTTTGTATAATCATCCACAAATTCAAAGCATGAGTAGGGAAATTATGTATCATTAATTTCATTCTCTCTCAAGCTTGTGCAACATGTTCATGATCAAGTTGTTAAAGTTCATTATATCGTTTCTAAGAGAGATGATCTTAGCGGGAGGAAAATACTTAGCATCGGTAAGAGGAGCAATCGGAGTGCTAAGGAAATCATTATTATTGGTATTGGTGAAGTCACACAATTTGGTAGTATCTTGAGCCATCGCAACGAACAAGCAATCTAACACACGAGCAAACAAAAAGCAAGCAGACAAAAAGAGGCAAATAGAGAGGGAGGATAGGGAGAGAGAGGGCGAATAAAACGGCAAGGGTGAATTGGGGGAGAGGAAAATGAGAGGCAAATGGCAAATAATGTAATGCGAGAGATAGGGATTGTGATGGGTACTTGGTATATTGACTTTTTGTGTAGACTCCCCGGCAACGGTGCCAGAAATCCTTCTTGCTACGTCTTGAGCTTGCGTTGGTTTTCCCCAAAGAGGAAGGGATGATGCAGCAGAGTAGTGTAAGTATTTCCCTCGGTTTTTGAGAACCAAGGTATCAATCCAATAGGAGGCAACGCTCAAGTCCCTCGTACCTGCACAAAATGATAGCTACTCGCAACCAACGCAATTAGGGGTTGTCAAGCCCTTCACGGTCACTTACGAGAGTGAGATATGATAGATAGAATATTTTTGGTATTTTTGATATAAAGATGCAAAGTAAAAAGTAAAGGAAAGGTAAATAGCAAAACAATATAAAAGTGATGGAGATTGATATGATGAGAATAGACCCGGGGCCATAGGTTTCACTAGTGGCTTCTCTCAAGGGCATAAGTATTCTACGGTGGGTGAACAAATTACTGTTGAGCCATTGATAGAATTGTGCATAATTATGAGAATATCTAGGCATGATCATGTATATAGGCATCACGTCCGTGACAAGTAGATCGAAACGATTCTGCATCTACTACTATTACTCCACTCATCGACCGCTATCCAGCATGCATCTAGAGTATTAAGTTAAAAACAGAGTAACGCCTTAAGCAAGATGACATGATGTAGAGAGATAAATTCATGCAATATGAAATAAACCCCATCTTGTTATCCTCGATGGGAACGATACAATACGTGCCTTGCTGCCCCTTTTGTCACTGGGTAAGGACACTGCAAGATCGAACCCAAAGCTAAGCACTTCTCCCATAGCAAGAACTACCAATCTAGTTGGCCAAACCAAACGGATAATTCGAAGAGACTTGCAAAGATAACCAATCATACATAAAAGAATTCAGAGAAGATTCAAATATTATTCATAGATAGACTTGATCATAAACCCACAATTCATCGGTCTCAACAAACACACCGCAAAAAGAAGATTACATCGAATAGATCTCCACAAGAGAGGGGGAGAACTTTGTATTGAGATTCAAAGAGAGAGAAGAAGCCATCTAGCCACTAACTATGGACCCAAAGGTCTGAGGTAAACTACTCACACTTCATCGGAGAGGCTATGATGATGTAGAAGCCCTCCGTTATGATGACCCTCTTCCGGCGGAGCTCCGGAACAGGCCCCAAGATGGGATCTCGTGGATACAGAAAGTTGTGGTGGTGGAATTAGGTTTTTTGCTCCTGTTCTGATTGTTTGGGGGAACGTGTCTATATATAGGAGGAAGAAGTTCGTCGGTGGAGCACCGAGGGGCCCACGAGGCAGGGGCGCGCCCTAGGGGGGGCACCCCCTACCCTCGTGAGCACCTCTTTGTTTCCTTGCAGTAGGGTCCAAGTCTCCTGGATTAAGTTCGGTGAGAAAATCACGTTCCCGAAGATTTTATTCCGTTTGGACTCCATTTGATATTCCGTTTATCTGAAACACTGAAATAGGCAAAAAACAGCAATTCTGGGCTGGGCCTCCG
The DNA here is from genome assembly GCF_002162155.2 of Triticum dicoccoides. Taxonomy (NCBI): domain Eukaryota; kingdom Viridiplantae; phylum Streptophyta; class Magnoliopsida; order Poales; family Poaceae; genus Triticum; species Triticum dicoccoides. Next base: position 377,152,549 of record NC_041380.1, on the reverse strand, counting down.
GTTAATAGGTTAGTCCCAAAAATAATATAAAAGTGGAAAATAAAGCCCAATATAGTCCAAAACAATAGATAATATAGCATGGAGCAATAAAAAATTATAGATACGTTGGAGACGTATCAGAGTGGCCGGGAGAGTGTCATGGCAGTAGGTCGGTTTCTCCGGAATGCCGTTGGTCCACCCGAATGGGATGACGAGGCCATGGGTTCCGTGGTGTGGGTACAGTGCGCTACCTCTGCAGAGTGTTTATAAAGTCTATCGATAGCAACATTGTTCGTAGTAGGTCACACTATCATGTCTTGGTCGAAATGGAGGATAAACTTGAAATAATGAAGTAAATGAATGTGGTAACAAGAATGTGGTGACTTGCACTATGAGATAGTCGTGAGAAGTCACGGTGATGTTTTGATATGATCATGAGATGAGGTCTCGGTGAGTGTTGGAGACCAAGTGTTGGTCATGATTGTGATCGCCGGAAAGATCACTGTTGGAGACCAAGTGTTGGTCGTGGTTGTGATCGTCGGAAAGATAACCGTTTGGTTGCAAGGCAACCCGTTGTTAAGAGAGTCCGAGGGACTCAGTGCACCAGTTTGATTGCATTGCATGAGTAATATGTTGTTATTTGCATTTAAAGAACCATGGCAGAACAGAAGATGGCTGCAGAAAGTTAACATGCTATGTCTGCATTGAATATGATCGGTAGTTTATTTTCAACATAGTTTCATGATGCCATGCCATGCTTGCATTGATTATGCCATGATTGCGATGATATGCTATGTTTTACTGCTGCCATGTTAGAAGCATGTTTTGTTATGCCATGTGATTACCATGTTAGTAGATGCTATGATGTTCATGCTTAGTTGATCTTTATCATGCCATGGTTAGAAATTTATATGAGATAGGTTGTTGCATGCATTGGTTCTTGCTTTGTCTTATGCTTGTTTGGTTGCTATGTATTTGGTTGTCTTGCAAGTACATTCAATGTACTGACCTAGCGTGTCATGCCAGTTTTGTAGGTCGAGCCCGAAGTGTTCTCTTGACCCGTCGTGCTAGGCCATAACCTTGCCAGTCCTGTGAGTTGTGGAGCCCAACCAGAGTTGTTATGCTGCCAAACCAAGGCTTCCGCCGCCATTTAAATAGATTTCCGCTGCCAGTTAAATAGCCTTAGGGCTATGCTAGATAATTGTATTCATCAATGATGTAATCTTCTATACATGTATTTGATGAATATCCTTGTACCTGGAATGCTGTATTATGGACCTGTCATGCGTCAGGTGTTATCCTGGGCTGACGTGCGAAGGCCCCCTGCTCCATGCGGATCGGGGTGCCACAGGACATGGTATCAGAGCAGCCAGGCTAGCATAGGTTATCCTAGTATTAGATCACCGCTTCCATTAAACCGTAATGACCCTAAGGGATTTGACTCATCACTGGCACCCGGCATGGCCACTGTTATTCCACAGGTGGCGCAGTCAGGACCGATATGTCCTCACCCCGCTGTCCCCGCCTAGTTATCCGTGGAACGAATAGAAACCATATCATTTCTGGTCGGCCACCCGCTTGCCCTTCGCCATTAAGGGAAAGGGGCCACACCATGCGGCATCTTCAAGATCAAAACAAGAATCACCCCAATCATGATCATTGCAACAAGTAGTAGACATAGCAAAACTAGCATCCCCAAGTGAGGGAGTCCTAGATTAGGGGGTCTCCGGATAGCCGGACTATATCCTTTGGCCGGGCTGTTGGACTATGAAGATACAAAATTAAAGACTTCGTCTCGTGTCTGGATGGGACTCTCCCTGGCATGGAAGGCAAGCTTGGCAATACGGATATGTAGATCTCGTCCCTTGTAACCGACTTTGTGTAACCCTAGCCCCCTCCAGTATCTATATAAACCGGAGGGTTTAGTCCATAGGACAACAACAATCATACCATAGGCTAGCTTCTAGGGTTTAGCCTCTACGATCTCGTGATAGATCAACTCTTGTAATACTCATATCATCAAGATCAATCAAGAAGGATGTAGGGTATTACCTCCATCAAGAGGGCCCAAACCTGGGTAAACATCGTGTCCCCTGCCTCCTGTTACCATCCGCCTTAGATGCACAGTTCGGGACCCCCTACCCGAGGTCCGCCGGTTATGACACCGACATTGGTGCTTTCATTGAGAGTTTCGTCACCGTAAGGCTTGATGGCTCCTTCAATCATTGGTAACGATGCGGTCCAGGGCGAGGTTTTCCTTCCCGGACAGATCCTCGTATTCGGCGGCGTTGCACTGCGGGCCAACTCGCTTGGCCATCTGGAGCAGATCGAGAGCTACACCCCTGGCCATCAGGTCAGGTTCGGAAACTTAAAATACACTGCCGACATCCGCGGAGACTTGATCTTCGATGGATTCGAGACCATGTCAGGAGCGCCGCATGATCACGATGAGCATGATTTAGCTCTACCGTCGGACAGTGTTCGGGAGATCACACCTACATCTACTCCGGCCTTCAATCCGGAGCAAATTGCGCCATCCGAGGATGGAGGGATAGACCCCGCCATGGAGGCCGCACTCTTAGTCGCGATGGAGCCGGATACTGACTTCACCCCTTACGAGAGCCGTGTTGCCGAACCACTAGATTCGTCTCCGGCCACGGACTCCGAGCCGCCTGCATCCGTGCCTATCGAATCTGATTGGGCGCTGATCATGGAGTTCACCTTCGCGGATATCTTTCAGCACTCGCCTTTCGGCAATGTGCTAAATTCATTAAGGTCTCTCTCCTTGTTAGGAGAACCTTGGCCGAACTATGTTCGGCTAGAATGGGATGCGAACGACGAGGAAATTCGCTGCCCACCCACCACCCACTTAGTAGCCACTGTCGACGATTTAACCGACATGCTTGACTTCGACTCTGAAGAGATCGACGGTATGGACGACGATGCAGGAGACGAACAGGAACCACCGCCCACAGGGCGCTGGACTGCCACCTCATCATATGATATATACATGGTGGACACCCCCAAAGAAGGCAATGGCGATGAAATAGCGAAGGATGACCCCTCCAAGAAGCAACCCAAGCGCCGACGTCAGCGGCGCCACTCTAAGCCCCGCCATAGCAAAAGTAGTGATACCGGCACAAGAGACAATAACACTCCAGATAGTGCCGAAGACAACAACAATCCCCCACGGCATGATTCAGAGCGGGAGGGTGAAAAGCTAGCCCCCCAGAGTAGGCAGCAGATGGAGAATCGGAGGAGGACAATTACATGCCTCTCTCTGAAGATGAGGTGAGCCTCGGCGACGAAGAATTTATCGTGCCTGAGGATCCCGTCGAGCAGGAGCGCTTCTAGCGCCGGCTTATGGCCACAGCAAATAGCTTGAAGAAAAAGCAACAACAGCTTCAAGCTGATCAAGACTTGCTAGCAGACAAATGGACCAAAGTCCTTGCGACCGAGGAATACGAACTCGAGCGCCCCTCCAAGAGTTACCCAAAGCGCAGGTTGCTACCTCACCTCGAGGAGGAAGCATTGAAACCTACATCACCAATGTACGATGCGGCTGACCGGCCACCTCGTGGCCGAGCCAGAGAGGCGTTTCAGCATAAAGTTCAGCCTGCACCCCGCCGCCACTCAAACAAAAATACCAAGGCCCGGGGAAGCACACGGGACCTGCGAGACGTATTGGACAGCCGGGCAAAACATGCAAGGTCGATATACGGGTCACGGGGGCGTGCGCCAACGCGGGACGATGACCGTCGCATCGGATACACTAACAGTAAATTCTGCCGGGCCGAATACAGCATACAAGACTTATATGAACTGCGTCGTGATATAGCCCGGCACAGAGGCGTCGCACACCCCCTATGCTTCACTGATGAAGTTATGGATCACGAATTCCCGGAGGGTTTCAAACCTGTAAATATCGAATCGTATGATGGTACAATAGATCCCGTTGTATGGATTGAGGTTTTCCTCCTTCACATTCACATGGCTCGCAGCGATGATCTGCATGCCATCAAGTACCTCCCACTAAAACTCAAAGGACCAGCTCGACATTGGCTGAATAGCTTGCCAGCAGACTCCGTCGGCAGTTGGGAGGATTTGGAAGACACATTCCTTGACAACTTCCAGGGCACTTATGTGCGACCACCGGATGCTGATGACTTGAGCCATATAACTCAGCAGCCATGGGAATCGGCCAGACAATTCTGGACATGGTTCCTAACTAAGAAAAACCAAAATGTCGACTGTCCGGATGCAGAGGCCTTAGCGGCATTCAAGCATAACATATGTGACGAGTGGCTCGCCCGGCACCTCGGCCAGGAGAAGCCGAAGTCTATGGTAGCCCTCACGACACTCATGACCCGCTTTTGCGCAGGCGAGGATAGCTAGCTGGCTCGCAGCAACAACACATCAAGGAATCCGAGAACTTCGGATACCAAAGATGCCAACGGCAGACCACGTCGTAACAGACATAAGCGCCGCAACAACGGCGATAACACCGATGATACGGCAGTCAAAGCCGGATTCAGAGGCTCTGGATCCAGTCAGCGGAAAAAACCATTCAAAAGAAGTACTCCGGGCCCGTCCAGTTTGGATCGCATACTTGATCGCTCGTATCAAATACACGGCACCCCCGATAAGCCAGCCAATCACACTAATTGAGAATGTTGGGTGTGCAAGCAGGCCTGCAAGTTAAATGCTGAAAACAAGGACAAGGGGCTGCATAGTGATGACGAGGAGGAGCCCCGGCCACCGAACACGGGAGGGCAGAAGAGGTTCCCCCCACATGTGAAGATGGTGAACATGATATACGCAACCCACATTCCCAAGAGGGAACGGAAGCGTGCACTAAGGGACGTCTATGCGATAGAGCCCGTCGCCCCAAAGTTCAACCCATGGTCCGCTTGTCCAATCACCTTCGATCGCAGGGACCACCCCACTAGTATCCGTCATGGCGGATCCGCCGCACTGATCCTAGACCCCATCATCGACAGTTTTCACCTCACTCGAGTCCTTATGGACGGCGGCAACAGCCTGAACCTGCTCTATCAGGATACAGTGCGCAAAATGGGTATAGATCCCTCGAGGATCAAACCCACAAAAACCACCTTTAAGGGCGTCATCCCAGGTGTAGAGGCCCATTGCATGGGCTCAATCACACTGGAAGTGGTCTTCGGATCTCCGGACAACTTCCGGAGCGAGGAGTTAATCTTCGATATCGTCCTGTTCCGCAGTGGCTATCACGCACTGCTCGGGCGAACCGCATTTGCAAAATTCAATGCGGTACTGCATTACGCATACCTCAAGATCAAGATGCCAGGACCTGGCGGGTCATAACAATCAATGGAAACATAGAACGCTCGCTCCGCACAGAAGAGCACACTGCGGCCCTCACCGCAGAAGCACAAAGCAGCCTTTTAAGGCAAACCACCAATTCGACGATACAGCCCCCGGACACCGTCAAGCAAGTCCGGAGTAAACTGCAACAAGATCGCCTGGCACATTCAGAGCTCGTCTAGCAATTCGGCCCCCGTCCCAGTCCCAGTCAAGCGACAAAATCCGTGTCGCGCGTACATAATTACGCACTGAAAATACCATGGGCATAGGCTGGGGCATGATCAGGGCACGTCCCGCAATGCGGCTTAACCGCCCTAGTGGTTGCATACCTTTATCATTTTTTCTCTTTCAGGACCTTACTCTCTGGAAGCCCTTTCCGTCAGTACGATTGCCGGACAGATTACGGGAAGGAACAACCAAGGAGGCAAGAAGCTAAGATGTATAAGGGAACCCCCAGGTGGTCTCTAATAATAATCGATATACCCGCTTTTTACTGTTCATATGCAACTTGCCCTTGGGTAGGACATGTCAAATAGTCCTATTTTTTTGCTTATTGGACTACTTGTATCAGTACGCTTTGACATATTATTCAAATAACAATGCATAGCATTAGTCTATTATTGCATTATTCATCCTCTTTTTTCTTATATGTTCATTTACAACAACTTGCACGCGTACGTTCTGGTACGGTCAGTACGCTAGGGGCTTTCGTTTACCCCATAATACGACGTGAGAAGTCCGAACACTTTCGATAGTGCGGCACCCCGAACTTATAGAATTATATGCATCAGCTCCGAATCATGTCTTGGGCCAATAGTTGGGTTTGCCCGGCTCCCATGTTTTGATACCTTACGTTCCGCTATATCGGCTAAGGTAGTGCTGTGAGAACTACTGCGATTGTGTCCCGGTTCTTCCGGACGAGCACCTTAGTAGAGAAAGCCGAAAACTGACTATCATGATAAGGCGAGAGCTGGTCGCTGTTCGAGAGGTCTCAAGACCTTAAAGACTTTTTCCGCTTTGGGTGAGGAGTCGTCCTTGCCCGACTTAGGCGTATATAGCGCCCCAAATTTGGCCTTCTGAATACTAGGGGCTTCGCCAAAATTTAAAATTGTAGACTTCTATGGCTAAGTGAGAGTGATAAAGCCTTATAGTCCGATTGCCTGGTTCGTTGTGCTGAACACCTCTCTCGAAGGACCCAAAATTGGGATAAAGAGTGCTCGGGTTTATCCCGAACACCCCAATACTAATTACATGGGGGTAGAAGCCGATGACTGGCCAACTCTCAGATTTTATAAACGGCCGCAGAGAAGGTAATATTTTAAATTCAAAAAAGTGTTGCATAGCACAAATGAACTCGTTTCATATTACAGGATCACATGAGCATGTTCATTCAAAAATTACATCTCTGGCACATTCCTCCGCCACAAGGCGGGAACCCTTCAGGACACTGTCAAAATACATTTCGGGGCAGCGATGCTCCTTGCCCTCCGGTGGCCCCTCCTTCACCAGCTTCACGGTGTCCAGCTTCGCCCAGTGCACCTTCGCCCGGGCAAAAGCCCTGTGCGCACCCTCGATGCAGACGGACCGCTTTATGACTTCAAGCCGTGGGCAGGCATCCACAAGCTGCCTCACCAAACCGAAGTAGCTGCTAGGCAGGGGATTGCCAGGCCACATCCGGACTATAAGGCCCTTCATGGCCTATTCGGCCGCCCTGTGAAGCTCGACCAGTTGCTTCAGCTGGTCGCTCAAGGGCATTCGGTGTTCGGTCCCAGTATACTGAGACCAGAGCAACTTTTCCGTCGAGCTCCCCTCCTCAGCTCGGTAAAACTCCACGGCATCCAGTGCACCGCGGGGAAGATCTGCGAACGCTCCTGGAGAGCTCCGAACTTGGGTAAGTAAAAGGAAAGTTTCCTTCACATGCTTGCTTTGCATAACGAATGCCTTACCCGCTGCTATCTTCTTCACCGCATCAATCTCCTGAAGAGCCTTGTGGGCTTCAGCCTTGGCGCTCCGTGCGCTTTTGAGTGCCTTCGCAAGCTCGGACTCTCACGTCTTAGAGTCAAGCTCCAAGGACTCGTGTTTTTGGCGAGAGCCTCGAGCTCTTGCTACACCTCACCTATCCGGGCTTCTTGCTTTTCCCGCTCAATGCGCTCCTTGGCCGCTTTGTCTTCGGCCTCGGACATCGCCTTCTTCAGGGTCGCCACCTCGGTCATGGCCCTTGACAAAATTCATGATGATCCTAACCGAATTTCTTTTTAACATGTAGACAAGGTATTACTTACCTTTGCTCTCCTCGAGCTGCCTCTTGGCCAGGCCGAGCTCGTCGTCGGACCGCTCAAGGTCCTGCTTCAGTGCAGCGACCTCCACAGTACATGCGGCAGTGAAGCCTGCATATGCAAATAGACATATTTTGATTAGACTCCGGAGTCATTATTTGATCCTCTATTCGGCCTTTCTTCGCGAACGCCAAACAGAGAATCAGGGGCTACTATCTATGCGGTAATATTTTCCCTATATTTTGATTGCTTACCTCAAAGCCTATTAGGAGGCTGGCACAAGCTTCGGTTAGTCCGTTTTGGCGGAATGAACTTTCTCGATCACCGCACTCATGATAGTGCGGTGCTCTTCATCGATGGAAGCGCTGCGAAGCGCTTCCAACAATTTGTCCGGTGCCTCTGGATGGACAGAGGCCACCGACACGGGCGGCTTGCCCCCCTTAATGGGGGATCGCCTGCCGGAGTCCGGAACCACCGAAGGTTCCGGCGCAGTGTTCAGCTGGGGGCCGAACTTGGAGCCCGTGGGAGTCTTTCTCCCTTTGCGCCCAGGGTCCGGAAGGTCGCCTCGAGGCGCCCCCAAGACTACCTCCCCTCGGCTCGGTGCCTTTTGGGACAACACCTCGACGTTATCCGTAGGGAAAGGGGTGGAGGTGGTCGGAGGTGAATCGCTATTCATATCCGACGAGTCCAAAGAACCATCCGACGAAGATATGTCGAGATGGGCTCGGGACGAACTGCATAATCATATTCGGCGTAAGGAGAAGCAGTGCAATAAAACATACCATGAATTACTATGGTATCCGGATACTTACGACTTCGCCAGGGGCTTGTCCCTGGGTAACCACTCGTCGTCGCTGTGGGCGACCGTCGTGGAGCAGTCCGGAAGGAGGTTCCTTCCCTTCTTGGACCCTTCGGCCTCCCCGGTTTGGGTGGCTTTCCTCTTCTTATCTCCCCCGGCTGGGGGGGAGAACTTTTCTCTTCCTCCTCCTCGTTTTCTTGGGAGGAGTGCGCTTCGGAGTTATTGGATGATGAGTCCGATATAACCTTGCGCCGGAGACCCTTTGCGGGTCCCCGTGGCCTTCTTTTCGGCCTTCTTCATCGGCACCTCGTAAGGTGCTGGAACTAGCATCTCCGTTGGGAGAGCATCTGCAGGATCTTCAGGCAGGGGGGGCTGGGCAATCGAGCTGCTCCGCTGTCTTTACCCAGTCCTGTTAATGGCGTGGAAGCTTAGATCCCGCACATGATTAAACTGGGGCAAATAAATATCATGTGAGATATGAAAACTTATCGGATTGGCATGGCGCTTTGCGCTAAGTCCGTGGTCCTCGGTAAGGGGAGGAGGTACCTCGGCGCACTTGAACAGAACCTTCCAGATGTCCTTGTGCATCGTGTCGAAGAGCTCTTGCAGCGTCTGGTGCTTGGCCGGGTTGAACTCCCACAAATTGAATGCCTGTCGTTGACACGGGAGGATCCGGTGGAAGAGCATGACCTGGACCACATTGACGAGCTTGATTTTCTTGCTCATCATGTTCCTGGTGCAGGTCTGGAGTCCGGTCAGCTCTACCGGGGAACCCCAGGATAGGCCCTTCTCTCTCCAGGAGGTGAGCCGTGTGGGGATTCCGGATCGAAATTTGGGGGCCGCCACCCAGTTGGTGTTGCGCGGCTCGGTGATGTAGAACCACCCCAATTGCCACCCCTTTATGGTCTCCACATAGGAGCCTTCAAGCCAGGTGACGTTAGGCATTTTACCCACCATGGCGCCTCCGCACTCTGCTTGCTGGCCAACCACCACCTTCGGTTTAACATTGAAGGTCTTCAGCCACAGGCCGAAGTGGGGCCTGATGCGGAGGAAGGCCTTGCACACGACGATAAACACTGAGATGTTGAGGATGAAATTGGGGGCCAGATCATGAAAATCCAGCCCGTAGTAGAACATGAGCTCGCGGACAAACGGGTGAAGGGGAAATCCCAATCCATGGACAAAGTGGGTAAGGAAAACTACCCTCTCATGAGGTTCAGGCCTAGGGATGATTTGCCCAGCATCTGGCAGCCGGTGCGCGATATCCACGGCCAGATATCCTGCTTCCCGTAGCTTTGTGATGTTCTCCTCTATGACGGCGGAGACCATCCACTTGCCTCCCGCTCCGTGCATGCTTGGAGTGGTTTGAGGAGAAAGACGCAAACTTGGGCATTGGAGCTCGAGTGTGCGAGAATGGATAGGCAAGGAGGAAGAAGGCGTGGGTAAAAAGGGTGAATCTTTGTCCCTTTATAAGGGCAGAAGAGGCGATGCGCCTCCCCACTTGCCTGGTAAAATCGCTTATTCCCCAAGCGCCGTAATTGATGGCGCGGTTGGGTTACCCACGTCCGTATTGATGAGAATCCCGTGATAAGGGGACACGATCTCTGCTTCGACAAGACGTGTCAAGAAATACGCCTCACGATATGTGCGGTGCTGGTTGAGAAAAACGGTTCGAATAATGACCGGGCCCTGGCACAATGTCATGTTGCTAAACGTGTCAGCAGATTAGATTTGTGGAAATATTATTCTCTCTATGGTGGTATCTGGAACTTATTTTGCAGAGTTGGACACTATCCTTGTGTTCAAAATCTTCTATGGAGTATTCGGGGGAGGAACCCGCCTTGCAGTGCCGAAGACAAAACTGTGCGCCAGACTCATCACCATTGAAGCCTGGTTCAGGGGCTACTGAGGGAGTCCTGGATTAGGGGGTCTCTGGACAGCCGGACTATATCCTTTGGCCGGACTGTTGGACTATGAAGATACAAAATTAAAGACTTCGTCCCGTGTCCGGATGGGACTCTCCCTGGCGTGGAAGGCAAGCTTGGCAATACGGATATGTAGATCTCCTCCCTTGTAACCGACTTTGTGTAACCCTAGCCCCCTCCGGTATCTATATAAATAGGAGGGTTTAGTCCATAGGACAACAACAATCATACCATAGGCTAGCTTCTAGGGTTTAGCCTCTACGATCTCGTGATAGATCAACTCTTGTAATACTCATATCATCAAGATCAATCAAGAAGGACGTAGGGTATTACCTCCATCAAGAGAGCCCGAACCTGGGTAAACATCGTGTCCCCTGCCTCCTGTTACCATCCGCCTTAGATGCACAGTTCGGGACCCCCTACCCGAGATCCACCAGTTTTGACACCGACACCAAGCTTAGGGTTTTGCATATTATAGGCACAATTGACATTAATAGAATTTATACTATTATCATTGCAATCATGCTTTTTATTCAAAGATCCGTCGTGAATCACTCCATAAATAGATCTGATAGAAGTACTTTATGGAGTGATTCACGACGGATCTTTGAATAAAAAGTGTGATTGCAATGATAATAGTATAAATTCTATTAATGTCAATTGTGCCTATAATATGCAAAACCCTAAGCTTGGGATGCTAGTTTTGCTATGTCTACTACTTATTGCAATGATCATGATTGCTCTTTTTTTGCCTATTTCAGTGTTTCGCAGAAAAGGAATATCAAACAGAATGAAACCTTCGGGAGCGTGACTTTGGAACAAACGTGATCCAGAGGACTTGGAGTGGACGTCAAGCAATCAACGAGGAAGGCACGAGGCAGGGGGCGCGCCCTCCACCCTCGTGGGCCCCTTGTTGCTCCACTGACCTACTTCTTCCCCTATATATACCTACGTACCCCGAAAACATCCAGGAGCACCACGAAAACCTAATTCTACCACCGCAACCTTCTGTACCGAAGAGATCCCATCTTGGGGCCTTTTCCGGAGCTCCGTCGGAGGGGGCATTGATCATGGAGGGCCTCTACATCAACTCCATGGCCTCTCCGATGATGTGTGAGTAGTTTACTTCAGATCTTCGGGTCCATAGTGTAACGCCCTCGATGCGGCTATATCTCCCACGTGTCGAAGCACGACTTAGAGGCATAACCGCATTGAAAGCAATGTCGCAAGTGAGTTAATCTTCACACAACCCATGTAATACATAAGGGAAAAAGATACATAGTTGGCTTACAATCGCCACGTCACACAATACATGAATAAAGCATTACATTCATCCAAATACACTCAAGGTCCGACTATGGAACCAAAATAAAAGAAGACTACCCCAAAAGCTACACAGATCCCCGATCGTCCCAACTGGGCTCCACTACTGATCAACTGAAATGAAACAACACAATGAACAAGATCTTCATCAAGCTCCTCCATGAGCTCAGTTGTGTCATCTGCACGGTTTCATCGGCACCTGCAAGCTGGTTTTGGAAGTATCTGTGAGTCACGGGGACTCAGCAATCTCACACCCTCGCGATCAAGACTATTTAAGATTATATGAAAGGCAAAGGTATGATGTGGAGCTGCAGCAAGCGACTAGCATATTTGGTGGCTAACATACGCAAATGAGAGCGAGAAGACAAGGCAAAAGCACGATCGAACAACTATGATCAAGAAGTGATCCTAGAACAACCTACGTCAAGCATAACTCCAACACCGTGTTCACTTCCCGGACACCGCCAGAAAGAGACCATCACGGTAACACACGCAGTTGATGCATTTTAATTAAGTTAAGTTTCAGGTTTTCTACAACCGGACATTAACAAATTCCCATCTGCCCATAACCGCGGGCATGGCTTTCGAAAGTTCAAATCCCTGCAGGGGTGTCCCAACTTAACCCATCACAAGCTCTCACGGTCAACGAAGGATATTCCTTCTCCCAGGAAGACCCGATCAGGCTCGGAATCCCGGTCACAAGACATCCTTGACAATGGTAAAACAAGTCCAACAAGACCACCCGATGCACCGACATCCTGATGGGAGCTGCACATATCTCGTTCTCAGGGCAACACCGGATGAACACTAGTATAGCTAAAACCAGCCCTCAAATTTCCTCGAGGTGGCGCCGCAAGTGGCTCTGTTTCGGACCAACACTT